>NC_132876.1:58430711-58740086 GCF_048164855.1 Canis lupus baileyi
TTTTGATGACTGCTTCAATTTCCTCCCTGGTTATTGGCCTGTTCAAGTTTTCTATTGCTTCCTGTTCCAGTTTTGGTAGTTTATGGTTTTCCAGAAATGCGTCCTTTTCTTCTAGATTGCCTAATTTATTGGCGTATAGCTGTTCATAATATGTTTTTAAAATCGTTTGTATTTCCTTAGTGTTGGTAGTGATCTCTCCTTTCTCATTCATGATTTTATTAATTTGAGTCTTCTCTCTCTTCTTTTTGATAAGGCTGGCTAATGGTTTATCTATCTTATTAATTCTTTCAAAGAACCAACTCCTGGTTCTGTTGATCTGTTCCACAGTTCTTCTGGTCTCGATTGCGTTGAGTTCTGCTCGAATCTTTATTAACTCTCTTCTTCTGCTGGGTGTCGTATCTATTTGTTGTTTTTTCTCGAGCTCCTTTAGGTGTAAGGTTAGCTTCTGTATTTGAGTTCTTTCCAGTTTTTGGATGGATGCTTGTATTGCAATGTACTTCCCCCTCGGGACTGCTTTTGCTGCATCCCAAAGATTTTGAATGGTTGTATCTTCATTCTCATTAGTTTCCATGAATCTTTTTAATTCTTCCCTAATTTCCTGGTTGACCCTTTCATCTTTTAGCAGGATGTTCTTTAACCTCCACGTGTTTGAAATCCTTCCAAACTTCTTGTTGTGATTTAGTTCTAATTTCAAGGCATTATGGTCTGAGAATATGCAGGGGACGATCCCAATCTTTTGGTATCTGTTCAGATCTGATTTGTGACCCAGTATGTGGTCATTTCTGGAGAAAGTTCCATGTGCACTTGAGAAGAATGTGTATTCAGTTGCGTTTGGATGTAAAGTTCTGTAAATATCTGTGAAATCCATCTGATGCTGTGTATCATTTAAAGCTCTTGTTTCTTTGGAGATTTGTGCTTGGAAGACCTATCGCGTGTAGAAAGCGCTAGATTGAAGTCATCAAGTATAAGTGTATTATTATCTAAGTATGTCTTAACTTTGGTTATTAATTGATTGATATATTTGGCAGCTCCCACATTCGGGGCATAAATATTGATGATTGTTAAGTCCTCTTCTTGGATAGATACTTTAAGTATGATATAGAGTACCTCTTCATCTCTCACTACAGTCTTCGGGGTAAATTTTAGTTTATCTGATATAAGGATGGCTACCCCTGCTTTCTTTTGAGGACCATTTGAATGGTAATTGGTTCTCTAACCTTTTATTTTCAGGCTGTAGGTGTCCTTCTGTCTAAAATGAGTCTCTTGTAGACAGCAAATAGATGGGTCCTGCTTTTTTATCCAGTCTGAAACCCTGTGCCTTTTGATGGGGTCATTAAGCCCATTCACATTCAGAGTTACTATTGAAATATATGAGTTTAGTGTCATCATGATACCTATTCAGTCCTGTTTTTGTGGATTGTTCCATTGGACTTCTTAAAGAGAAATTTTAAGAGTCCTCCTTAAAATTTCTTGCAGCACTGGTTTGGTGTTCTCATATTCTTTCAGTTCCTCCCTATCTTGGAAGCTCTTTATCTCTCCTTCTATTCTGAATGAAAGCCTTGCTGGATAAAGTATTCTTGGCTGCATGTTCTTCTCATTTAGGACCCTGAATATATCCTGCCAGCCCTTTCTGGCCTGCCAGGTCTCTGTGGAGAGGTCTGCTGTTAATCTAATGTTCTCCCCATAAAAGTTAGAGATTTCTTATCTCTTGGTGCTTTAAGGATCTTCTCTTTATCTTCGGAATTTGCAAGCTTCACTATTAAACGTCAAGGTGTTGAGCGGTTTTTATGGATTTTAGGAGGGATCTCTGTATTTCCTGGCTCTGAATACCTGTTTCCTTTCCCAGATTAGGAACGTTTTCAGCTATGATTTGTTCAAATACTTATTCTGGACCTCTGTCCCTTTCGGTGCCCTCGGGAACCCCAATTAAACGTATATTTTTCTTCCTCAGGCTGTCACTTATTTCCCTTAGTCTATCCTCATGATCTTTTAATTGTTTGTCTCTTTTTTCCTCAGTTTCCCTCTTTGTCATCAACTTTTCTTCTATGTCACTCACTGGTTCTTCCACCTCGTTAACCCTCTTCGTTAGGACTTCTAGTTTGGATTGCATCTCATTCAATTGATTTTTAATTTCTGCCTGATTAGATCTAAATTCTGCAGTCATGAAGTCTCTTGAGTCCTTTATGCTTTTTTCTAGAGCCACCAGTAGCTTTATAATAGTGCTTCTGAATTGGCCCTCTGACATTGAATTGTAATCCAAATTTTGTAACTCTGTGGGAGAGAGTACTGTTTCTGATTCTTTCTTTTGAGGTGAGGTTTTCCTTCTAGTCATTTTTCTCAGTGCAGAGTGGCCAAAAACACGTTGTATTGGGAAAAGGGGAAAAAGAGAGAAGAGAAAGAACAGAAAAAGGAAAAAAGAAAATAAAAGAATAAAAATAGGAAAAAAAGAGAAGAAAAGAAAAAGAAAAAAGGGTGGAAAAGCAAACAGAAATCAAAAAACAAAAAACAAGGGGGAGTATCCTCTGATTCTGCATACTATAAATCCCTCGACTTCTCCTGGTACTTTACAGTGGTGCTTGGTCAATAATTTGTTTTTCCCCTGTCTAGCTGGTCTTCTGTGGGAGGGGCCTGCTGTGCTGATTTTCAGGTGTTAGCACTTGGGGGATCTGCTCAGCTTCCTGCCTTTTGCAGCACTCAGTGAAAGATGTTTGAGCTGTTTATCCGGTGAGGCCACTGTGAGGCTCTTGGGGGTTGTTCATCCTGTGAGTCCCCAGGAGGAACAACAGTGCCGGCCAGGTCTGGAGCCCTGGATTCAGCTCCTGCAGTAACTAAGGAGCTCTCAGTCTGCAGGGGCCTGGATGCTCCGGGGGGCGGGGCCGCTGATCTGCTCCGCTAGGGGCCGCCTGGCAGCAGAAGTGTCCTTGCTTTCCTGTGCTCTCCTGGCTTCTGCCTGTCCCGGGGGGAGCGCCGGATCTTGGGCTGTGTCCCCAGCACCCTGTGCTCCCAGGCCTGCGCTGTTGGAATCGCGCTCCCAGGCCGTGCAGCCCCTTCTGCGCGGAGCTTCTCCCCCAGCCGCCTCCGAGCTGCTCCCGGGTCCAGCCAGGCTCCCGCTGCAGTCCTTTAGGGAGCTCGGCCTAGAGGTGTGGCGCTCTCTCCCTGGGTTGCAGGTCGTCTGTTAGTGTCCCAGGGAGCCTGAGGGCATCCCCGCCCCTCCTGGGGTCCTGTTCTAACTCCCTGCGAGTGCCTTTCTGCACGGGATGATTGGTGAAACACCTGCTTCTCCAGAAGGGGGCTTTCCTGTCCTGGGGACACTCGCCCCGGTCTTAGCCGGCTCCTCGTGGGGACCCTCCCCCTTGGATGCCTTTTGTTTCTTTAATTCTTTATTCCCCCATCTTCCTACCTTGATAGAAGCGTGAACTCTTCTCACTGTAGCATTCCAGCTGTTCTTTCTTTAAATCTCAGGCCGAATTCATAGGTTTTCAGGATGATTTGAAGGTTATCTAGGTAATTTGCTCTGGACAGGTGACTTGGGGACCCTACTCTTCCGCCATCTTGCCCCCTCTCACAAGTGATTTGTACATTTACGAAGAATCAGTTGTATTTATTTCAAAGTCTCTACGCCATTTTTAGTATAATTAAAAATTTAAATGTAACAAACTAGGATGAAATGTGAGTTTGAAGGGAATTGGTGTCCAAAGGAAAATTAAGTTAAATGTTTTGTAAACACTAAAAAATGAATTACCAAATTATTTAAAACTGCTGTCAAATTAGAGCTGGGCAAGTCAACCGTTAGAGGCTGGCAGAATTAATAAAAATTTAAGAGGATTTTGCACTCATATTATTTTTAAAATGTTTTTAGGTGTTGATTCTATTTTAAATAAATCTAAACTGAAAACAGTAGAAGACAAATTACAGATATGAGTAACTATAAGAAAAGATGCCATGGATCTTCAACTAGGAGATCCATACTCATAGAAAATACCTACTTCAAAAGAGAGAAAAATGGACACACAATTATATTATTAATTTGAAATAAAAGATTTAAGGTCCATATTTATGATTTTTTAAAACTTCCCACTTTAACATTTTAAATTTATTGTTAACTACTGGTCCCAACAATATCAAGTTAGAAGATGTGTATTGTATACCTAAAACTTTTCATAGTTTCAGGGAGGGGAGTCACCCTTCTCTCTCAAGTCTATCATGGATCTCAGGTTAAGAATCCATGATATATATATATATATATATATATTAGAATCCAGCAGATATTACACATGACATTATTATATGCCAGTCAAAGGAAAAGCAAGGGTCTAAACTCTAGGAATATCAGTAATAATCAGTATTTAACATTAGAAGAACTTTTAGGAAATCATTTTAATATCTTTTTTATCACAGAATTTTTAAAAAGATTTTATTTGTTTATTCATGAGTAACAGAGAGAGAGAGAGAGAGAGAGGGGCAGAGACATAGGCAGAGGGAGAAGAAGGCTTCAGGCAGGGAGCCCAATATGGGACTCAATCCCAGGTCTCCAGGATCACACCCTGGGCTGAAGGTGGTGCTAAATTGCTGAGCCACCCAGGCTGCCCTATCACAGAAATTTTTATTTGAAGTTCAGGAATTCTCTTGTTTTTGTTTTCCTTCTATTAGAGTAAAATTAAGTTTTTTTAAATTTTTTATTGGTGTTCAATTTGCCAACATATAGCATAACACCCAATGCTCATCAGAGTAAAATTAAGTTGAATATTTTTAAAATTAAGATTTTTAATATTACACTGTTATTATGAAACTATATCTGCCTACTTATCCATCTATCTATGTCTATATATGAATAGAGAAATATCTAGACAATATTCTAGCAAATGTTAACACTTATTTTTCTGGATGAAAGAATTCCAGGTGGTTACCTGTTTTTTTTCTAGACTTTTCTATAATGCTTAAATTACTTAAGGATGAGTAGTTACTAACTTTATTTAAAAACATTAAGGCCTGGGATTCCTGGGTGCCTCAGCAGTTTAGTGTCTGCTTTCTACCCCGGGTGTGATCCTGGAGACCCGGGATGGAGTCCCACATTGGGCTCCCTGCATGGAGCCTGCTTCTCTCTCTGCCTGTGTCTCTGCCCGTCTCTCTCTGTGTGTCTCTCATGAATAAATAAATAAAATCTTTTAAAAAAATAAGGCCTTATTCTAAATAAACGAACAAAAAGATTCAATGGCAGCGTTATGCACTGAGAAGAAAAATGGACAGGGAGGTACGACACCTGAAACTGAACAGAACCCTGGACAAATCAGTCATTTTGAAACTTCTCTGGGCCATAGTTTTCTTATCAGTAAAGGAGGAAGTTGAATGCAATAAGCTCAAAAGTTTCCTTCAGCATGAATATGTTATGAATTTAAGGGTCTACTTCTTATATAAATTCTCAGGACATATTTATAAAAAACAAGTGTATCATTTTGGATCAAGTGTCTCAACTAGATTTAACGAATAATGCTGTCTTTGCTATAAACTTTTATAGCTTGATCACATTATAAACTATTTAGATCACTATATCCTTGTCATTCTTAAAATATTGAGTAGGTAGTTTTATCTACATCAATAATTAAAGAGATGTAGTAATGAGAATACAAGTACAGAAAGCCCTTCTGGTAACACTACATACCGTTTCAAGTGTGAGGGGGAATCATTAATGTTGGTAATTAAGAAAAGAAGGAAAGGAAAAAAATACTGCATCACTAAAAGCTCTGCTTCTCAATCTGAATATGTATCAAAACTAAAATACTGGCACACTCTGTTTAAATAATTAGGAGAATGTTTGAATTTGTAGATAAGCTCACTAGAAAATGACAAAACAGCTATTATATGGACTCATGGAAAATGTTACTTAGTTCTAGGTGGTATCAAAACTGAATTTGTATGTTTTTTTGTTTTATCTTCAGAAGCCTCTGTTATCTACCAATTTGCTGATCTTTTTTTTAAAGATTTTATTTATTTATTCATGAGACACACACACACACACACACACAGAGAGGCAGAGACACAGGCAGAGGGAGAAGCAGGCTCCATGCAGAAACCCGACATGGGACTGGATCCCAGGACTCTAGGATCGTGCCCTGGGCCAAAGGCAGGCGCTATACTGCTGAGCCACCCAGGGATCCCCAATTTGCTAATCTTTATATTAATCTGATGAACTGACAGCAGCCAGTAGGTATAATTTTCCGTTAATTAAAATTTTAATTTCACATAGCTCAACAATGGAGTGGTATTTCTCCCCATAAATTCTACATCAATCTGAATTGAATCCTCAAAAAGGCATTTATATTGTTGAATTATATTTTAACAAGTTTATCCTATTTATTTGCAATGCTCATGTAATTAAGAATGGCATTTATCATGCTGAAATGAAGTGTGATTTTGCCAAAATAATAGGTGATAGTAACCATAATTCTCTGAAAATTAAATGCTGCAGATACATAGGACATTTAAATATTGTCACACTAAGAGTTTAAACAAATACTGAAATGTACCTATCACTTAAAAGGAACTTACCTTTGCAATTATTACTGACTGGACTGGGTAGCAAACAGCTGCTCCTAAAGTGGCCAGTCCCAGTGGATAAGCAATTTTCTTAAATCTAGAACCTATGAAATTCAAATAAGCTATTAAACTCCAAACAGATGCTAGCACAGACTTGATGTTTTTATAACTTTAATGTTCTCTTTGTTCCCTTTCAAGTCATTATCCTATGTCAATTTATTCTTTAGATAATAATACTAATCAATGTAGTCGCTAAAATATCCTTAAGGATCACTATTCAATTAATACCTCTTAGTGGTCATGTCCAATTTTAGAAAAGTATTCTCAATTTAAAATTGATAATTAGCTACACAAAAGGGGTTGATGATTTTCTTCTTTTTTAAAACTAGGTATTTTTTTTCATGTCCTAAGAAACTCAAAATTGTAACCACATTGTTTCAAGTATCTAATAGAGCATGATAACAAAGAACTGATCAACTACCATACTTGTGATACCATGTTATAGCAAAATGGACTCTCTTTACATACCCTGTTTTGATTAAGTCTTTAGGAACATGAAAAATCCAACTAACTAATCAGCTAAGGACTTTAAAAGATATATAACTCCTTCATGTCACTGATTTAAAATACTAGATGTAGCAATTAAACAATTGCAGGTAACATTAGATAATGTATTCATTTCCAAAAGTATGTAAACTAAGCATCTAAGAGACACTTTCAAACTTCTTACAGATGTATTTATTTTAGAGAGAGAGAGTAGGGGGAGGGGCAGAGGGAAGAGAGAAGCAGACTTCCATCTCCTTGTGCAGGGCTCAATCCCACAACCTAAGATCATGACCTGGGCCAAAATCAAGAGTCAGATGCTTAACCAATTGAGCCACCCAGGCACCCCCAAACATTTTGTTTTTTACAGCAAAATCCCTTAAAATATCTTCCAAATACAATCTCACTAGGAACTTCCTATAGCCATAGCTTAGTGACAACAAACCACTAGTTCAAAATAATATGTATCTTAAATGACTGAATGCTTAGACTCCGTAAATATGAGCTGGATATGTAGATGATGGGTCTTCTAATTGGGGTAAGCTCTTTTATTCTCTAAAACAGCTCTTATAACCGTTACTTTAAAAAATGGAACGGCCATAGGGATCCCTGGGTGGCGCAGCGGTTTAGCGCCTGCCTTTGGCCCAGGGCGCGATCCTGGAGACCTGGGATCGAATCCCACGTCGGGCTCCCTGCATGGGGCCTGCTTCTCCCTCTGCCTGTGTCTCTGCCTCTCTCTCTCTCTCTCTCTCTGTGTGTGACTATCATAAATAAATAAAAAATTTAAAAAAAAAGTGGAACGGCCAAAAAAAAAAAGGAACAGCCTATTTGGTACAGCAGTAAGGATTTTTTTTTTTAATCAGTATGGATTAAGGTAAAAAATAACTGGCAATGTTTGCAGGCAATATTAATGAAAGATAAAAAGATAAAAACAAAAGCTATTTCTGTATCTGGTTTACCTATTTGAAAGGAGGCCTACATTCATGTCTACAAGACAGAGTTTGGTAGGGAGGAGTAGGTAGGCTGCTTCAACCTCTAATTTAGCTTTCCTTTGGTTTTAGACTGGTTTGCATGGTACTGTGAAAGAGGGTCTAGATCTGTTAAAGTATACTATAAGTTAGAAAAAAACATGTCTTAAGTTATTCCTTTACTCAGGTCCTTCTCACTATTCTAGTATCATAGTTTGATTCTTGATTTTATGGACCTAACATCTCTTAATGCAAGTTTCCTTGACTCAGGCAAATTCCCCTAATTGTGCTGCTCCTAACCTTGGAAAGTGGCATTTTTTGGCTGATGTGTCATTTAAATATTTTTTTTAAGATTTATTTATTTATTCATAGACACAGAGAGAGAGAGAGAGGCAGAGACACAAGCAGAGGGAGAAGCAGGCTCCGCGCAGGGAGCCAGATGTGGGACTCAATCCCCGGTCTCCAGGATCACACCCCAGGCTGCAGGCGGCGCCAAACCGCTGCGCCACCGGGGCTGCCCTCATTTAAATATTAAAAAAGGCTTACATTCATCTTCTCTTTACTTGATATAAAGGGCAAGCCAAACAAAATATACATTTCATTTGGATTCAATAGCCCTACTCCCATAAGTAGAAAAGGACTTTAGACACAGCCCCTAACAAGTGCTATGAAATCACATTCCTGGACCTCTATATATAGCTAATGGGGTTAGACTAAATCATCAGCTTTCAAACATTTTTTTACCGTAACTCATATTAGAGAATAAATTCTACATTATGACTTATGATCTATCTTACACAGATATACACACACTCTACGGAAACAATAGTTTCACAATATTTACCCATATTAAGTACAGAACACTGATATTTGCTGTTTTCCTCTATTTTATTTTTTTAATAAAATGTCCTCTGAGATTCACTATGTTTATTTTATTACCTAATAATAGGTTGAGATCTAAATTTGAAAAATAATGGGTTAGATTATTCTAGCTCTAACACTTAGAGACAATGTGGATGACCTAAGAAACATATTCTTTTCCAAGTGGATTATGACTTTCTTACTGAGAATATAGTAGTATGTTCTTCCTTGAGTCTTATATGCTACATAGAGCGATCCTGTTTTTCAATTTTTTCCCTAATAAGTAGCTTATAATATATACCCAAGTAAAAGTTGCTCACGGTGTTAGAATTAAAAATGGGATATCAATAGCCATTAATATTAGCTATAGGTTGAGTGTTAGAGATGAAATATATGGGCTAGAGTTAGAATGTTTTGTACCTGATTGGGTATACTTGAGTTGATATTATAAGGACTAAAGCTGGACAAACAAACCATAAGGTATCTGATATTACACTCCAGACTGGTTCAGAGCTATGACTTTGAAACACATGTAATTTAGTTTGGGGACAATGATTGGCAACTGAGTTGTGGACAGGAGATGAATGGAAGGTGACCAAAAATGGCTACTGACCAGAGAACTGTATCAGCTTAGGAAGGGCTTTAGTGAGGAGGAGAGGCAGTAATGCCTACTGAGAAGAATTTCCATACTCAGAGGTAGAAAATGGGAAAATATGACATTCACCATGTACTTATGAAAAAACAGTTATTTAACAGTGTGCAGAAAAGAATTCACATAGTTTCTTGAGACTACCATTGTTAGAAAGGCCTGCTTGCAAGGCTGGCTCTTGGCTGGCATCTGGGGAATTCACTGGTAAAGAGTTCCCTACAATGACAAAAAACATTCTCTGAATGATGAGTGATGTACTGTGCTTAAACTGTTTGTTGAAATAATATGGTTTATGATGAACAACTGCTTTCCTTCCAGTCTGGAATTCTGAACATGCTAGAGAGACAATGTTTATGTGATCAGCCGTTAGTAATAACTTTGACTGCTCACTCTCTAATGAGCTTCCTTGGCTGACAACACCTCACATGTACTGTCACAATTCATTACTGGAGGGATTAAGTACATCTTATATGACTCCACTGGGAGGGGATTCTTAGAAGTAGAGGTTTGTACTAGTCTCTTATAGGCTTTGCCCCATTTGCCTTTTCCCTTTGCTTATTTTACTTTGCAATCCTTCACTGTAATAAGACCTATGACTATAGGTTAAGTCTTTTAAGTTTTCCTACTTAACCATCAAACCCATGAGTGGTTTTGGGGACCCTCTACAAAAGTGGTAGAGTGTGAAGAAATAACAAAGTTAGTATCTATACAGGGTAAAAAGAAGAAAAAAAAAGAAATCAAGCATATCAAGCCTCATGTTGAATGAAAGTAATAAGTTGTCAACTTCTGCAAACTCCATTCCGTGGTGGCTGATGTCAATTCTAGCAACCTTGGTCAGGATGAGATGATGACAGTATAAAGTATTTTTCTGGGCAGCCCCAGTGGTGCAGAGGTTTGGCGCTGCCTGCAGCCCAGGGTGTGGTCCTGGAGACCAGGGATTGAGTCCCACATTGGGCTCCCAGCATGGAGCCTGCTTCTCTCTCTGCCTCTCTCTCTCTCTCTCTGAATAAATAAATAAAATAATCTTTTAAAAAAAGTATTTTTCTGATACCAGCATGTCTGTCTCAAATCCTTAATATAGCCCCCAGAATATGTATGGTCATGAGAAAGCAGAGAAAACAAGTTTGAGGGGTTAGCATACATTTTAACATTAACATAAAGTTCCAAGGCCATGTTTTTTATATCTAGAGACTCTGAAAATCTTTTTATTTATTTTTTTTTTGAGAGAGAGGAATAGCAGTGGGAGGGGCAAATGGAGAAGAAGAAGCAGACTCCCTCCTGAGCAGGGAGCCCAACTCAGGGCTCAATCCCAGGACCCCAGGATCATGTCCTGATCCAAAGCCAGATGCTTAACCGAATGAGCAACCCAGACACCACTGAAATTTTTTTTAAAGGAGCAGAGGAAGATGGTGGCAGAGTAGGAAGACCCTAGGTACACCTTATCACACGAATACAAATAGATAACTATTGAATCATTCTAAATACCCCAGAAATCAACCTGAAGACTGGCAGAGCAACGACCACAATTAAAGAGAAAGAAAAGGCCACATCAAAGAAAGTAGAAATTGTGGGGATATGGTTTAGGGGAGAAATGGATCCCAGCTGCTGCAGAGAAGAGGGAACTGTGGTCTAGAGAAGGGTGAGATGGAGAGGAACACTAAGGGAAACAGACAAGAAGGTTTCCCCAAAGCCAATTGCTTGGAGAATGAGAACAGTCTGAATTTTGTGAGTTCTTTAAACAAGTAGGGTTTAAAATCTCGAGATTTAAAGATCAGCAGGCTTGGCTGGGATAGAGTTTGGAGGGCACTGCCCTGCTCCTGGGGAGAAGGCAGGCAAACAACCCAGGGGGCAGAAAGTATGAAAACAGTGATCTGAAGAGGCCCTGGGATATACAGTGGGGAGATTATTCCCACTTCTTGGAGTGCATCCCTGAGAGGCAACATTCAGAGATACCTCTCTAGGAACAAAGGAGCTGGCCAGCAACATTTCCATTCCCTGCCTTTTGGCATAAACACACAGCTACTGGTAGGAAGTAGTGCAGCACCAACCCTCCTGTCTAACTTATATACATCAAGCCCTACCCCCTGCACACTGGTAAGGCTGCCCTTCCCAGATATGCCTGCCTCAGTCCCACCATAGTGGGACCCTCCCCCAGAAGACCAGCACAAACCCCTAACCATACCACATCTACCAACTGAGTTCTATAGGGCCTCAGTTCTGTTGGGAGGTGGTGACAGGTCTCATTTCACAAGTGTACCAGGGCACGCCTAATTTAAATTTGCTGTATTCAGGCCAGGGACCAAAATTTCCCAGATCAGCCAAAGAGAGCCACTGCACACGGCTGGCCTAAAGTATAGAGCAGCCAAAACACAAGAGCAGAGTACATGCAGCATATGCTGGAGACACACCCTGAAGGGCCAAGCCCTGGGACCTACATGACCTCTTCCTCAAAAGGTCATTACTTTCAGAAGCAGGAGAATGACTAGCTTTTCTTTTTATTAAATATTTATTTATTTATTTATTTATTTATTAAAGAGACAGAGAGAAAACATGAAAGGGAGAAAGGGCAAAGGGAGAGGGAGAGAGAGAATCCAAAACAGACTCCCCACTAAGCATGGAGCTGACATCATGACCTGAGCTGAAATCAAGAGTCCAACACTTAACTGACAGAGCCACCCAGGTGCCTCATAACCAGCTTTTCGAAAACAGAAAAAAGTAGAGACATAGACAAAATGCAACAATGGAGGAAGAACAAAACCAAGAACAAGATAGGGCCATGGCAGAGAATAAGCAAAACAGATACAAGTAAAAGGCTTGATATGGAATTTAAAGCAACAATCATAAGGATACTCACTGGGCTTGAGAAAAGAAGACATAGGTAATACCCTTATCAGAGATAAGAGAGAGATAAAACAGTTAACAAATAATCAGAGATGAAGAGTGCAATAAACAAGATCAGAAACATATTTAATATAATGATCAACAAGCTAGAAGAAGTACAGGAACAAATTAGTGACCTACAAGACAAAGTAATGGAAATTAATGAAGCTGAACAAAATAGAAAAAAGAATTATGGAACACAAGAATAGACTAAGGGTTGTGAATCCATCAAATGTAATAATATTCATATAAGTTCCAGAAAATGAAGAGAAAGAAAAAGGGGCAGAAAATTTAGTTGAAGAAATAATAGCTGAAAACATCCCTAAATCTGGGAAAGGAAACAGACATTAGATGCAGGAGGAAGAGAGAACTCCCATCAAAATTAACGGAAACAGGCTCACACCAAGACATATTTCTATTAAATTTGCAAAATATAGTGATAAAGAAGATAAACTTGAAAGCAGCAAGAGAAAATAAGCCCTTAACCCACAAGGGAAAACCCATAAGGCTAGGTGGAGATTTCCCAACTTTGCAAGCCAGATGGGAGTGGCATAACATATTCAAAGTGCTAAATGGGAAAAATCTGCAGCCAAGAATACTCTATACCGCAATGCTATTATTCAGAATAGGAGAGATAAAGACATTCCAAGACAAACAAAAACTAAGAGTTCCTGACCACTAAACCAGCCCTACAAGAAATATTAAAGGGGACCCTGAGTGGAAAGGAGAGAAACCAAAAGTGACAAAAACAAGAAGGGATCAGAAAAACATTTCCAAACAATGACAAAACAAGTAATAAAATGGCAATAAATATGTATCTATCAATAATTACTTTGAATGAAAATGGAATAAATACTCCAATCAAGATGTACAGAGTGACAGAATGGATTAAAAAAGAAGACCCTTCTATATGCTGCCTACGACAGATTCATTTTAAACCTAAAGACACTTGCAGATTGAAAATGAGCACATGGAGAAACATTTTTCATGTAAATGGATGCCAAAAGAAAACCAGAGTAGCAATATTAATATCTGACAAAAAACCTTAAAACAAAGACAGTAAGAAGAAACAAAGAATGTCACTATATATAATAATAGAGGGGACAATCTAACAAGAAGATAACAGTCACAAATATTTATGTACCCAACATGGGAGTACAGAAGTATATAAAACAGTAACAAATAAAGAGGAAATGACAATAACACAATAATATTGGGGGATATTAACACTCAATTTACATCAATGGACAGATCCCAACGAAGGAGAAAAACAGGGATGCCTGGTTGGCTCAGCGGTTGAGTGTCTCCCTTCCGCTAAGGGCATGATCCCAGTCCAGGGATTGAGTCCTGCATTGGGCTCCCTGCGAGGGGCTTGCTTCTCCCTCTGCCTGTGTCTCTGGCCTCTGCCTCTCCCTCTGTGTCTCATGAATAAAATAAAAAAAATCTAAAAAGAAGAAAGAGAAGAAGAAAGAAAGAAAGAAAGAAAGAAAGAAAGAAAGAAAGAAAGAAGAAAGAGAAAAACAAAAACAAAAACAAAAACAAAAAAAAAAAGAAAGAGAAAAACAACAAGGATACAATGGCTTTGAATGACACACTGGACAGTAACACTATGAAACTAGAAGTCGGGCAGCCGGGGTGGCTCAGTGGTTTAGTGCCACCTTCAGCCCAGGGTGTGATCCTGGAGACCCGGGATCGAGTCCCACGGCGGGCTCCCTGCATGGAGCCTGCTTCTCCCTCTGCCTGTGTCTCTGCCTCTCTCTCTCTCTCTCTGTCTCTCATGAATAAATACATAAAATCGTAAAAAAAAAAAAAAACAACTAGAAATCAACCAAAAGAAAAAATGTGGAACAACCACAAATACATGGAAGTTGACCAACGTGCTGCTAAACAATGAATGGACCAACAAGGAAATTAAAAAATATATGGAAACGATGAAAATGAAAACACTAAACCTTTGAGATACAGCAAAAGCAGTCCTAAGAGGGAAGTATATAGCAATACAGGCTTACCTCAAGAAGCAAGAAAAAATCTCAGATAAACAACCTAATCTTACACAAGGAAGGAGCAAGAAAAAGAACAACACCTAATATCAGCAGAAGGAAGAAAATAAGATTAGAGCAAAAATAAATAATACTGAAACTAAAAACACAATAGAACAGATCAATGAAACCAGGAGCTGATTCCATGAGAAAATAATAAAACTGATAAACTTCTAGCCAGACTTATGAAAAAGGGTAAGGACCCAAATAAATAAAATCATAAATGAAATAACAACCAACACCACAGAACTACAAAAAATTGTAAGAGAATATTATAAAGCCCTATATGCCAATGGATTGGACAACCTGGAAGAAATGGATAAATTCCCGGAAACATATAAACTACTTATGAAACATATAAACTACTGAAACAGAAAGAAATAGAAAACTTGAAAAGACCAATAACCTGTAAAGAAATTTAATCAATAATCAAAAAACTTACAACAAATAAAAGTCCAGGGCCAGATGACTTCATGGACAAATTCTACCAAACATTTAAGAAGAGTTAATACCAATTCTTCTCAAACTATTCCAAAAAAAGAGAAATGAAAGGGAAACTTACAAATGCATTTTGTGAGAGCAGCATCACCTTGGCCACATATAAAAAAAAAAAACATAGCTAATAGCATCCTAAATGGCAGTAACTTTGAGCTTTTCTTCTATGGTCAGAAATAAGACAGTGATGTCAACTCTCACCACTATTATTAAACATTGTACTAGAAGTCTTAGACACACCAATAAGACAACAAAAAGAAATAAAAGGCATCTAAATTAGAAAGGAAGAAGTAAAACCTTCACTATTTGCAGATGACATAGTAATATATATATAAAACCTGAAAGACACCCCCCAAAAACTTCTAGAACAGATAGACAAATTTAGTAAAGTCACACGTACAAAATCAATGTACATAAATCTGTGCATCTGCACCAATAATGATGAAGCAGAGAGAGAAATTAAGGAACAAATCCTATTTACAACTGCACCAAAGACAATAAAATACCTAGGAGTATGTTTTCATGTGTCTCTTGGCCATTTGTTATGTCTTCTTTGGAGAAATGTCTGTTCATGTTTTCTGGCCATTTCATGATTGGATTATTTGTTCTCTGGTGTTGAGTTTGATAAGTTCTTTATAGATTTTGGATACTAGGACTTTATCTATGAGACATTTGCAAAACTCTTCTCCCATTCTGTTGGCCATCTTTAGATTTTGTTAACTGTATTCTTTGTTGTGCAAAGCTTTTTATCCTGATGATGTCCCAATAGTTCACTTTTGCTTTGTTTCCCTTGCCTTTGGAGATGTGTCTAGCAAGAGGTTGCTGCCTGTGCTCTCTTGCAGGATTTTGATGTGATTCCTGTCTCACATTTAGGTCTTTTACTATTTTGAATTTACTTTTGTTCCGGTGTAAGAAAGTGGTCCAGTTTCATTCTTCTACATGTGGTTGTTCAATTTTCCCCACATCATTTGCTGAAGACTTGTCTTTTTTCCATTGGATATTCTTTCCACCCTTGTCAAAGATTAGTTGACCATAGAGTTGAAGGTCCATTTCTGGGCCCTCTATTCTGTTCTATTGTTTGATGTGTCTGTTTTTGTGCTACTACTATACTGTCTTCATGATTACAGCTTTGTAATAGAGCCTGAAGTCTGGAATTGTGATGCCACCAGCTTTGGTTTTCTTTTTCAAAGACCCTGAATAGGGTCTTTTCTGATTCCATACAAATTTTAGAATGATTTGTTCCAGCTCTGTTAAAAATGTTGGTGGTATTTTCATAGGGATTGCATTGAATGTATAGATTGCTCAAGGTAGCATTTTACAATTTAACATTTAACATTTTAACAATATTTAACAATATTTTTCTTCCATTTTATGAGTATGGAACGTTTTTCCATTTCTTTGTGTCTTCTTCAATTTCTTTCATGATGTTCTATACTTTTCTGGGTACAGATCCTTTGCCTCTTTGGTTATGTTCATTCCTATATATCTTATGGTTTTTGTTGCAACTGTAAATAAGATTGACTCCTTAATTTCTCTTTCTTCTGTCTCAGTTTTAGTGTAGAGAAATGCAACTGATTCCTATGCATTCATTTTATATCCTGCCACTTTGCTGAATTCCTGTTTGAGTTCTAGCAATTTTGATGTGAAGTCTTTGGGGTTTTCCACATATAGTATTATGTCATCATGAAAAAATGCTCAACATCACACAGCAGCAGGGAAATAGAAATCAAAACCACAATGAGATACCACCTTGCACCAGTCAGAATGCCTAAAATTAACAAGTCAGGAATGCAAGCTGGTATAACAACTCTGGAAAACACTATGGAAGTTCCTCAAAAAGGTAAAAATAGAGCTACCCTATGATCTAGCAATTGAATTACTAGGTATCCTAAAGATACAAATGTAGTGATCCAAAGGGGCACCTGTACCCCAATGTTCATAGCCGCAATGTGGACAATAGTCAAATTATGGAAAGAGCCCAGATGTCCACCAACAAATGAATGGAAAAAGAAAATGCTATATATATATATATATATATATATATATATATATATATATACACACACACACACACACACACACACACACAATGGAATACTTACTACTCAGGCATAAAAAAATGAAATCTTGCCATTTTCAATAACATGGATGGAACTAGACAGTATTATCCTAAGCAAAATAAATCTATCAGAGAAAGACAATTATTGTGTAATCTCACTCATATGTGGAATTTAAGAAATGAAACAGATGATCATAGGAGAAAGGAGGGAAAAAGAAAATGACAAAATCAGAGGGAGAGAAATCATTAAAGACTCTTAATCATAGGAAACAAACTTAAGGGTGCTGGAAGGGAAGGGGTGGGGAATGTGTTAATTGGGTGATGGACACTAAGGAGGGCATGTGATGTAATGAGCACTGGCTATTGTATAAGACTGATGAATCACTGAACTCTACCTCTGAAACTAACAAGATTACTATATGTTAATTAATTGAATTTAAATCTTAAAAATAAAATAAAATAAATAAGTTACCTAAGAATAAATCTATTCAAAGATGTGAAAGACCTTTACTCTGAAAACTATGAAACAGTGATGAAAGAAACTAAAGAGGACAGAAGGAAATAGACATTCCATGCTCATGGACTGAATGAACAAATATTGTTAACATGTCTATACTACCTAAAGCAATCTACACATTTAATGCAATCTCTATCAAAATGCCAACATTTTTTCACAGGGCTAGAACAAAACATCTTAAAATTTCCAAAGCAGCCAAAAAAGAAAAGCAAAGCTTGAGACCCCACAATTCTGGATGTCCAGTTATAGAGCTGTAGTGATCAACACAGTACAGGCAAAAAAATAGATACCCAGATTAATGGAAGTGAATTGAAATGAACCTACAACTATATGGTCAATTAAGATTTAATTAAGAAGAAATGAGTATCCAGTAGAAAAAAAGACCATGTCTTCAACAAACAGTGTTGGGAAAACTTGAGAACAATATGCAAAAAAATGAAACTGGACCACTTTCTTATACCATACACAAGAATAAACTGTAAATGGATTAAAGACTTAATTGTGAGACAGGAAACCAGGAAAATCCTAGAAGACAACAAGAGGCAGTAACTTCTTCAACATCTGCTATAGCAATTTCTTTCTAGATATGTCTTCAAAGGCAAGGGAAACCATGGCAAAAATAAACTATTGGACTTAATCAAAATAAAAGGCTTCTACACAGCAAAGAAAACAGTCAACAAAACTGAAAGGCAGTCTATGGAGTTGGAGAAGATATTTGCAAATGTTATATCTGATAAAGGGTTATTATCTAATATATATAAAGAACTTATAAAACTCAATACTCAATAAACAAATAATCCAATTAAAAAGTGGGCAGAAGACATAAATAGATATTTTTTCCATCAAGATATACAGTTGGCTAACAGACACTTGAATAGATACTCAACATCATTCATCATCAAGGAAATATAAATCAAAACTACAACACCTCAGAATAGCTAAAATTAACAACATAAGAAACAACACATGTTGGTCAGGATGTGGAGAAAGGGGGACCCTCTTGCACTGCTGTCAGTATTGGAAACTGGTGGAGATTCTTGAAAAACAGTATGGAATTTCCTCAAATATTTAAAAATAGACTACTCTACAATCCAACAATTGCACTTCTAGGGATTTACCCAAGGAATACAAAAACACTAATTCATAGGGATACATGCATCCCAGTGTTACAGTAGCATTATCTACAATAGCCAAATTATGGAAACAGTTCAAGTATCCATCAAGTGCCAAATGGATAAAGATGTGATATGTGACATGTATACATATCATACACATATGTGTGTGTGTATGATATATATACACAGATACCTACATACACAAAAAAGTATGACCCAGCCCTAAAAAGGAATGAAATCTTGCCATTTGCAAGGACAGGATAAATAGAAAGTTTATGCTTAGTGAAATAAGTTAAAGAAAGACAAATACCATTTGATTTCACTCATATGTGGAATTTAAAAATCAAAACAAATAAGCAGTGGAAAAAAAAGAGTAGAAAAATCAAGAAACAGCCTCTTAACTATAGAGAACAAACTGATAGTCACTAGAGGAGAAAATGAGTAGGGTTGATGGGCTAAATAGATAGGGATTAAGAAGTGCATTTATTGTGATGAGGACTAGGTGTTGTATGAAACTGTTGAATCACTACATTGTATACCCAAAACTAATATTATACTCTATGTTAACTAAATGGAATTTAAATTTAAAAAAATCTTAAAAAAATAAAGTTATCTAAAAGATGAGAAACAAAATGATAAATTATAACTTTAATAGGAGTAACTATATACCTTTAAAGTTTATTTTAAATTATCATACAGAAAATTCAACATTTCTGATCTATAGTTCTATCAATTTTAATACATGTATGGAGTCATGTAACCACCAGTAAAATCAGGATATGGAACAGTTCTATCAATGTCAAAAAAAAAAAGTCTCAGGGCACCTGGGTAGCTCAGTTCAATAAGCATCTACCTTTGACTCAGATCATGTTCCCAGAGTCCTGGGATTGAGCTCTGCATTGGGCTCCCTGCTCAGCCGAGTCTGCTTCTCCCTCTCCCCTTCCTCCCTGCTTGTTCTCTCTCATTAGTTAATTAATTAATTAAATTATAATAAATAAATAAATAAATAAATAAATAAATAAATAAATAAATAAAATATTTTAAAAAATCTCATGCTACCCCCTTACAGTCACACCTTCCCACTCCTAACTCCTGGGAACCACTGACTTGTATTTTTATTTTAATATTACTATAGTTTTCTCTTTTTGAGAAAGTTATATAAATAGAATCTCAGAATATATAACTTTTTAGACTGGTTTCCAGTCTAAATGTCCTATTTATCAAGACTGTTACATGTGTCAATAGTATATTGCTGCTATTAGTGAATATATTACCTTTGTTTGGATGTGCCACAGTTTACTCTTGGAAGACATTTAGGTGAATTCCAGCTTTTGGTAATTATAAAAAGAGTTACTATAAACATTTATGTACAGATTTTTCATTTTTCCCGTGTAAATACCTAGGAGAGAGATTACTTGGTCTCATGATAGGAGTATATTTAACTTTATAAGAGAAACCATCAAATTGTTTTCTGGAATGGCTGTATGATTTTGTAGTCCTACCACCAGTGTATGAGAGTTTCAGTTGCTCTATATTCTTGACTATACTTGGTATGGTCAGTCTTTATAATTTTAGACATTCCAATAAGTATGTAGTCGTATGTCTCTGTGATTTTCATTTACATTTACCTAGTAACTTATGATGTTAAACATCTTAAAATAGCTATATTTTTTAAAATACAGTAAGGCTTTATAAAAATAAACATGCTATACAGCAGAATCTAAACATTCTCCCAGAACCCTATCCTAACAATATTCAATAAAGGATGAGGTTTTACCATGACAGTCAAATTCAGAATATAGTGGCATTGAAAGAAAAAGAATGTATTTTTTAAATCCTACCTTTTCTTGCTGAAACCAAGCCTGCCAATCCTGAAACAGTAATCACTCCAATTTTTGGAAGAAAATCTCGAGGTGGATTCTTCAGATATACATACACATCTTTTAAGAAATAAGTTAAAATGAATGAGAAATATCAGAAAGGGAGACAGAACATGAAAGACTCCTAACTCTGGGAAACGAACTAGGGGTGGTGGATGGGGAGGTGGGCAGGGGATGGGGGTGACTGGGTGACGGGCACTGAGGTGGGCACTTGACGGGATGAGCACTGGGTGTTATTCTACATGTTGGCAAATTGAACACCAATAAAAAATAAATTTATAAAAAAAGAAATAAGTTAAAAATTAATATAAATGGCTTACTAAATTAGGCATTCTATATATGATGCAGAAATGCTAAAGAGATTTGCTAAGATAGAAGATGGTTTAAATACTCTTCAAAAATGCTACGCAAAACAATGATTTGAGTAGTGAATTAAAAAGCTAGTTAAAATAGTTACTTGTACAAAATAAAATCTTCCTTCAATAGCTGATTTAACAATTGTTTTTTTAATACAGGCAAATGTTACTCTCTAATGAAATATGATGCTACAGTTCACATATAAGCATGGATTACTATAAAGTAAATGCCTGACTGTGTATGTATTATATTTCTCTAATGGAGATGCTTCTGGCCTTATCTGCTCAAATTTGATAGGATCAAGTAGAAATAGAAATAAATACTTTATTAAGGAATTTTGAATAATTGACTAGGGATACATGTAGCTTATAGACCCTGCTTGCCACTACTCCCCAATACCCAGAGCACCATTACTCTTAGTTAAAACCAATGATCAGGATGAGAAGTGAGCCTAGACCAAAAGTAGATGAAGAGTGGTCACAAGTCTAGATTTTTTGGCTTTTTATATATTTAAATTATTTCTGTTTCCATGCAACCCCGAAAAACAGATTCTATCACAGTTAGTTATTTAATGGCAATAACTTATTTAATCATATTCCTCAAGACTGATGAGGAATATAATTTGCAAATAATTCCTATATACCTCAAGTAATGATAATACAGGTATAGGTAATCAACATCATGGAGACATTTAAAATTTTAGCTGATCTTTCTGTCTCCCATACACATTTATTTCAACAACTGGCTTAGGCTAAGAATATTAGAAAGAAATATCTACGCCAAATACCATTATCATCACACTAAGGAGTCAAATACAATTGCTTCCTAACATTATCTCAAATATTCTAGAGTGACTGATTGGTATTAATGTCTCCTAGCAATAAATAGCAAAATTCTAGTCTCCTAGCAATAAATAGCAAAATTCTAAGTATTTTAACAGCAAATAGCACCTATTTAAACTAATTGATAACAATGGAGACATGTTTCTAATTTATGCTTTGAGTATATAATAGGGGCTTTGCAGCTAAAATAGACCTCAGTTTGAGTCTAGGCACTGCCACTTACTAATTATGTGACCTTAACAACTTACTTAACCTTCCTACATCTTAGTTTTCTTATCTGTAAAAAGGGAGTAATTATAGGGTGACCTGGGTGGCTCAGCTGGTTGCATGTCCAACTCTTGGTTTTGGCTTAGGTCATGATCTCAGTGTTGTGAGACAGAGCCCTGTCTCAGGCTCTGTGCTCAGTGCAAAGTCTGCTTGTCCCTCTCCCTCTGCTCCTCCCCACCTTGTGTTCACACTTGCTCTTGCACTCTCTCTCTCTCAAATAAATAAAGGAATAATTATAATACCCACACTCTTAGAATTGGTACGAAACTAAATTAGATAAATTATAAAATGCTTATCATAGTGCCTTAGCATATAATAATTGCTTAATAAATCATAGGTACTATTACTTTGTTATTGTTATCATAAAGTGCTATACGGAGTATCTTCTCAGTTGGTAAAACATGATAATGAATAACCACGTTTATTTTTCTCATATTTACACCTTGCAAGTTAAAAAGATAATAGTGCATTTCTAATTATGGATGGCTAACTCACCTACCTTTTCCAAATTGTACTGTATCCATTATCCCATTTTTCATAAACACATAAACACCCTAAGCAAAAAGAAAAAAAAAGGACATCTGCATGTTTGAAGATGTTGATAATTAAATCAAATAGTCCACATCTCTGAGACCATATTAAAATCTTGACTTAGCATTGGACCCAAGTCTAAATCTAACTTCCCTATTTATTCACATGAGAATACTCATTGAACTTAGCTTCTTTTCATTTCTTGCTTTTCATTCTATTTAACATGGATAATACTTGTTTACTATTTTCCTCATATAAACAGGTAAAGTAATGCCTATAGAGCATCTCACAGATAATTTATTGCAGAAATACAATGATTTATCATCTTATTTTATAAAGACTTAGAAAAATGAATACAATTTAAATAAAGCATGGATAGAGGCATATTTCTGCTGAAAAGCAACATCTGATTAATAAGGATGTGGCAGCAATGACATAATGATTTGTGAAGAAAGTAGTAACAGCAAGCCTAAAGAAAGTACTTCATCTTCTTTTTTTAGTATGAATTAGAATGAGAAAACAAATCTAAATAAGACATTTATCTCAGGAGAGAAACCATCCTATATAGGCTAGTGTTTATATTATTTTTTTTTAATTTTTTTATTTATTTATGATAGTCACAGAGAGAGAGAGAGAGAGAGGCAGAGACATAGGCAGAGGGAGAAGCAGGCTCCATGCACCGGGAGCCTGATGTGGGATTCGATCCTGGGTCTCCAGGATCGCGCCCTGGGCCAAAGGCAGGCGCCAAACCGCTGCGCCACCCAGGGATCCCTAGTGTTTATATTATTTTTAAATAAGAATATAAATTCTCTACAAACCAAGATTATATTAACCCACTGAAGTGATTAAAATTTTAAATCAAATTTGCTCTTTTACCTATTTCTAACTAATTTATTTGAATATAAGAAATATGGTTACACTCATTTACTGAGTGGTAGGTACTATCTTAATTACATCAGAAGACAAATGAAGGCAGAGAATTATTTATCTACAGTAACTGCCCGTAGTCATGCTAGACTCTACTGAAGAAAGCAGAAAATATAACTGAAATATATGATCTCCATCTCTGAACTAGCTGCCATGGAACCATGGGATAAAAACAAAAAAAGATTTTCAAAGCAAAGAACACAGAAATAATTATATTAGGAAAAAATGTCATTACTATTGTTATATCTTGGTATTAGTAACTTTGTCTCAGATATTTTCACAGAAATCAGAGATGTAAAGGTTCATCTCTTCATTGTGGTTTCAAGCTGTACAAACCACCATAAACCTTAACTGCCACTTAGTTACTTCTCTTTAAAGACTGTCTCTTAAGAAAACCTCACCTTTGAGGTTATAATACCTATTGACCAGCTGATTGAAAATCATGTAGCTATTGAGGAAGAATAGTAGTCACTTATCTTGGGAAGTTTTCCTTAGCTTGTTTACAAATTCACTTTTATCACTGTAGGTCACTGCTATCTAAATTTCAAAACACTAAGGAGAGGAGTAGGAACTGAATTTGCCCTATAATATTTTAAGTTTAATGCAGAATGCAATTTGAGTCAGAAGTAATTTTTAAAGAACAGATTATGTTTTTAGGAGAAAATTAGAAAGAAAAAGATTTTTTTAAGATTTTATTTATTTATTCATGAGAGGCACAGAGAGAGAGAGAGGCAGAGACATAAGCAGAGAGAGAAGCAGGCTCCACGCAGGAGCCCGATGTGGGACTGGATCCTGGGATTCCAGGACCACGCCCTGGGCCAAAGGCAGGCACTAAACTGCTGAGCCATCCAGGGATCTCCAAGAAAAAGCTTTTTACAGTGAAGATGAAATACATTCAAAGTGCCCTTTTTCAATCTATTCACTTTAACATATTAACAAAATAAATGTTCTTTTAGTCTTAAATTAGGTGATAGTAACAATAGCAATTTAAGGATCTCTCAGAACAATTTACCTCACTAAAAACAAATTTAAGAACACTATGGTATATTAGGTCTCAGGAGACTTAAGTATGAATCATCCAGTTGTTGGCATATAGCATTAGGGGCATGATTCAAATCCTTATTAGTTAATATGTTTTCCTTTCAGATCAAACTATTAGGAGTGTATGATACAACTAAACTATTAAAGTTGTTTGACATGGATGCCTGGGTGGCTCTATGGTTTAGCGCCTGCCCTCGGCCCAGAGTGTGATACTGGAGTCCCAGGATCAAGTCCCACATCAGGCTCCCTGCATGGAGCCTGCTTCTCCCTCTGCCTATGTATCTGCCTCTCTCTCTCTCTCTCTCTCTCTCTCTGTTTCTCATGAATAAATAAATAAAATCTTTTAGAAAAAGTTGTTTGACAGACAAAAATTTTAAAAACTAACACCATGTATTCATCAGATGTTTTAAATATCATCTGGAATAACTAGAATTCACATTTAGTGTTTCATAAAATCATTAGAATATTTTTAAAGAATGGATTAGAAACAAAAAAGAACAAGGGTTATATTTGAGAAAAAGTTGTGTGGTAATTAGGCCAGAATGATGAAAACAATGGTACCAGCATTATCCTTACAACACTGACATTGGAGATGCTGATGCTGATGCTAACACACCTTGTTGATGTGAAGATAATAAAACATCAATATTTTATCAGCTTACTCCATCACTCTGCTGTTGGATAATGCTGACTAAAGGCTAAATATTAAAGTAAGTTGAATTCTGTTTTTCCCAATAGCTGACTATATTCAGAATGGTCTTATGAGCTAAACTCAACAAGTTAACATTTTGCTTAGCCAAAAAAAGAACAATTCAGAAATACTTTCACAACTTCTTATAAACAGCCAAACAACTATACATGAAAAATAACATAAATGCTTGCTGAACTATCTTAATCTATACAGTAATGTTATTGTAGATTAAATATTACAAATATGGCCACAAATTCTTTGCTGCTATTCATATTGAGAGGTGGCATCTAATTCCATTCCTTTTAAAACTAGGTTGGCCTTTGTGACTTAAAATAGAATATTCTAGAAGTGCCTTTCTTGGACATCTGATGATAAATAAGAAGCTTGGTAAATTCTGCCAAGGATCTCTTGTAAGTATCTGACAATGCTGAGATCACCATGCCTCTGGCCACACGTAGGTGCGTTAGTCAACATTCTTAGCTGAACCCAGCCTTCTAGCTCTTTGTGACAAGGTACTAAAGATGAGAATGAAAGTGTGTTAGGGCCTCCAGATCAACCCATTCACCTGGTGAATGTCACTGAGTAACTTCTATCAATACCAAATGCAGCCAAAGAATCTCCTGTCTAAATAAATCAGAAACCTCCAACATTAAACCACTATTAGAACTTACTTACCTTGCACCAGCCAATATAATGACTAGTTGTAGTGCGGATGGATGCAAAGCCCATCTGTAAATGACCAGGTTGCTCTTCAACATATTTAGACTGCAGAGGTGGTGCAGTATATATGGGGAGCTAGAGGCAAAGAAAAGTTCATGTTAAAAATATAAAATAGCTGGACTTCCTTTTCAAGGAGTATAGCAAAAGAGAAATCATCAACCTTCCTGCTAAAAGCAACTAAAACTGCTGATAAAATATTAAAAAAAAAATCTTGGGATGCCTGGGCAGTTCAGTCGGTTAAGCATCTACCCTTGGCTCAGGTCATGATCTCAGGGTCCTGGGATCAAGCCCCACATCAGGTTCTCTGCTCAGCAGGGAGTCTGCTTCTCCCTTTCTCTCTGTGCTTGTGCACACTCTCTCTATCAAATAAATAAAAATAAAATATTTTTAAAAATCTTAAGTGGAAGGAAAGATCCACTAAGCTATTTATAAAGACTATTATGAAGCCTCAAACAAAATAAAACAGAAACACAGAGATAAACTATAAAGCCAGCTTTTTACCTTGTCATCATTTGTTTTAAAATAGATGGTTCGTGCAGTATGCAATCAGGAAACAAAACCTAGAAAAAGCTTGAGGTACGCAATCTTATTGGGGACCCTATAAGTTGGCATCTCAATGTTTTACATCCTCAACTTAGGAGTGAATTAGAAGGGGAGTCTGGGTGGCTCAGTCAGTTCAGCATCTGCCTTCAGCTCAGGTTATGATTCTGGGGTCCTGGGATCAAGCCCCACATTGGACTCCCTGCTCAGCAGGGAGTCTGGTCAGCTTCTACCCCTGTCTCCTGCTCATGCTCACTCTTTCACTCCCTCTCTCAAATAAATAAATAAAA
Organism: Canis lupus baileyi; assembly: GCF_048164855.1. NCBI lineage: Eukaryota > Metazoa > Chordata > Mammalia > Carnivora > Canidae > Canis > Canis lupus. The sequence goes on from NC_132876.1 coordinate 58,457,458, forward strand.
TCTTAAAAAAAAAAAAAAAGCTGTCTTGGCTCTGGGAGATTCCTGAGGGCATTAGGAAGCTGAATCCCACCCTTAAGGAGACAGCACAAGCAGCCTGCTGAGATCCAAGGTAGAAGCAGCAGTGTGAAAAACACCTGAGGTGGGATCCCTGGGTGGCGCAGCGGTTTGGCGCCTGCCTTTGGCCCAGGGCGCGATCCTGGAGACCCGGGATCGAATCCCACGTCGGGCTCCCTGCATGGAGCCTGCTTCTCCCTCTGCCTGTGTCTCTGCCTCAATCTCTCTCTGTGACTATCATGAATAAATAAATAAAATCTTTAAAAAAAAAAAAACACCTGAGGCATATGGTAAGGAAAGTTATTTACTCAGCTCAGAACACATCCCACATAGGCAGGGATCCCAGGGAGGCCCTTACAGGAATAAAATAAAATAAAAGAGAAGGCTGGTACCATTTCCCTCCCTACCCCTCAGCAAAACACAAGGCCTCTTGAGGGAATCAGTGCAATCCTGACAGGAACTACAAGCCCTGTGCCCTGCGATTTAGCAGATCTACCCATTCCAGTCATGCTTGCCTCAGTCCCAGCACTGCAGGTCCCCTCTCTGAGAAGACCAGCATAAACCTTACCACCAATGCATCCCCTGACCTGCACATTTTGTGGGGCCTTAGTCCTGGCAGTAGTGGCTCATCACATCCTAGGGACAATGAGCACACTTTTATTAAAACTACGCTCCCTACCCATGCATGCTTTTTGAACCAACTACAGATAGCCCTGGTTTCAGCGCACACCAGTGCCACCTTACTATAAAAGTGTGCACCCCACCCACTAGTTTCAAGAGCAAGAGATCTAGCTGACTTTCCTAACACATAGAAACAGACACAGAGAGTTAGACAAAATGAAGAATCAAGAGAAATATGTCCCAAATGAAATAACAGGACCAAACCACAGCTAGAGAACTAAGAGAAACAGATATAAGTAATATGTCAGATACAAAATTTAAAATAACTATCAGGGAATCCCTGGGTGGCTCAGCGGTAGCACCTGCCTTTGCCCCAGGGTGTGATCCTAGAGTCCCGGGATCGAGTCCTGCGTCGGGCTCCTGGCATGGAGCCTGCTTCTCCCTCTGCCTGTGTCTCTGCCTCTGTGTGTGTGTGTGTGTGTGTCTATCAAAATATATAAATTAAAAAATCTTTAAAAAAATAAAATAAAAATAATAAAAAAAATAAAATAAAAAAAATAAAATAAAATAACTATCATAAAGATATGCACTAGACTTGAGAAAAGAGTGGAGAATATCAGTGAAATTCTTAACAAATAGACAAACATGAACCGATAAGAGATGCTGAACACAATGAATGAAATTAAAAATAAACTTGATGGAATTAATAGCAGGCTAGAAGAAGCAGAGCAACAAATTAATGACCTGGAAGACAGAGTAATGAAAAGTAAACAAACTGAGTCACTGAGAAAAGGAATATGCAAAATGAGGACAGACGTAGGAAATTCAATGACTCCAACAAGTGCAGTAATATTCACATTGTATGAATCTGAGAAGAAAAAGAGAGAAAAGGGGTAGAAAAGTGTTTTGAAGAAATAGTAGCTGAAAAATTCCCTAATCTAGGGAAGGAAACAGATAATCTAGATTGAGAAGTCACAGACATCCCCCAATAAATTTATCCCAAGGAGGTCCATACAAAGACACATAATAATAAAATGGCAAAAAAATGGTGATAAAAAAATAATTTTAAAGGTTGCAAGAAATAAAAAGATATATGTATACAAGAGAAACATTGTAAATCTATCTGCAGATTATTCAGCAGAAACATTGCAGGCCAGAAGAGAGTGGCATGATAAGTGAAATGAGCTGAAAGGGAAAAATCTGTAGCCAAGAATATTCTATTTAGCAAGACTATCATTGATAATAAAGGAGAGATAAAGAATTTCTAAGGCAGGGGCAGCCCGGGTGGCTCAGCGGTTTAGTGCCACCTTCAGCCCAGGGCCTTATCCTTGAGACCCAAGATCAAGTCCCATGACAGGCTCCCTGCACAAGGCCTGCTTCTCCCTCTGCCTGTGTCTCTACCTCTCTCTCTCTCTCTCTGTCTTTCATGAATAAATAAATAAAATATTAAAAAAAGAATTTCTAAGACAAACAAAAACAAAAGGATTTTGTAACCACTAAACTAGTCCTACGAGAAATATTAGAGAGGACTCTGAGTGGAAAGGAAAGATAAGTAAGGCTACAAAATGTTTAAAAAAAAACAGTAAAAATAAATAACTTTGTAAATACAGTGAAGGGATTCACAAAATAAAAGGATGCAAAATATGACACCACATTGTCTAAAATGTGGGGACAGATGAGTAAACAATGGGTTCAAATATAGGTAACCGTCAACTTTTTATAGATTGCTACATACAGAAGATGTGATATATAAATCTAATGGTAAGCACAAATTTAAAAAAAAACAGTAATATATAAGAATAAAGAGAAAGGAACCTAAGTATATCACTAACAAAAACCCGTAAACCATGAAAGACAGCAAGACAAGAAAGGAAAAAAAAAAACCTACACAACTACAAAACAAGTAACAAAAAGGCAATAAATATCTATCAATAATTAATTCGAAGGTAAATGGACTAAGTGCTACAATCAAAACACACAAGGTGACCGAGTAGATAAAAAAACAAGATCCATCTATATGCTACCTACAAGAGGCTCATTTCAGGACTAAAGACACCTGGAGATTAAAAGTGAGGGAATGCAAAAACATTTATCATAAAAATGGATCTCAAAAGAAAATCAGAGTAGCAATACTATATCGAGCAACACAGATGTTAAAACAAAGAATAACAAAAGACACTATGTAATAACAAAGAGGACAACCAAACAGAAAATATAGTATTTTTAAATATATACAAACCCAACATGGGAGCACCCAAATACTTAAAACAGTTAATAACAAATATAAAGGAAGTGATTAGTAGTAATACAATAAGAATAGTGGACTTTAATACTTCACTTACAATAAATGGGCAGATCAACGAAACAGAAAATCAAAAAGAAACAGTGGCTTTGAATGACACAGCAGAACAGATGGATTTAGCAGATATATTCAAAATATTCATTCTAAAACAGCAGAATACACATTCAAGAACACATGCAACATTCTCCATAACAGATTACATATTAGGACATAAAACAAGTCTCAACAAATTAAAAAATACTGACGTCATACCATGCATCTTTTCTGACCACAATAGTACTAAAGCCAGAAACTGAGCAAAAGAAAAAATCTTCAAAGAGCTCAAGTACAAGGAGGTTAAATAACATTCTACTAAACAATCAATAGGTGCACCAAGAAATCAAAGAAATAAAAAATTATGTAGAAACAAATGGAAATGAAAGTACAATGGTCCAAAATAAGTGTGATGCACTAGGACTAGATGACATTAAGAAATGGGAAGACTTTCTACACTCATAGATTAGAAAAACAAATATTGTCAAAATATCTATGCTACCCAAAGCAATGTATAGATTTAATGTAATCCCTATCAAAATACTAACAGTATTTTTTACTAAACTAGAATAAACTATCCTAAAATTTATATGGACCAAGACCCCAAATAGTTAAAGCAGTCTTCATAAAGCAAAATAAAAATAAAACAGCATCATACTCTCTAGCTCCATCCATGTCCTTGCAAATGGCAAGATATCTTTCCTTTTAAGATTAAATAATATTCCATTATATAGTGTGTGTCTATGTGTAGCACATCTTCTTTACCTATTCATCTGTCCATGGACATATTAGCTACTTCCATAATTTGGCTATTGCAAATAATGTTGCAATAAACATAGGGGTGCATGTATCCCCTTGAATTAGTGTTTTTAAAATTTTTTTAGGTAAATACCCAGTAGTGCGATTACTGAATCATAGCATAGTACTATTTTTACCTTTTTGAGGAACCTCCATACTATTTTCCACAGTAGAGGAATAAAATGGAATAAAATCATGGGCAGTAAATACATTGATATATAAATAAACTGATGGTTACTAGATAGGAGGTATGTAGGTGGATGGGTAAAATAGATGATGGGGATTAAATATTACACTTATCAAGATAAGTACTAAGTAATGTATAGATTGTTGAATCAGTATATTGTACACCTGAAATGAATAAAATAGTATATTAAATAAGTATAAAGTACTTAGTATAAGTACTAAGTAATGTATAGATTGTTGAATCAGTATATTGTACACCTGAAATGAATAAAATAGTATATTAAAATAAAATAAATAAAAGTGGAATTAAAATTAAAAGCTTTATAGAAAAAGAACTCAACAGATAAGTTAAATAGACTGGATACAGTTGTTGAGAGATTTAGTGAACTGGTAAATCTAAAGAAATTATGCAAAGAAATAAAAATATGAAACATATATAATATAGAATGAAAAGAAAGGGGCAGGGATAATATTTAAATAGAATGGCCACGATTTTTCCAGGACTGAACTAAACACTTGAGAGATTCAGAAATCCAACATATCCCAAATAAGATAAAGAAAAAATAATCCCCAATTAGATACATAATAGTAAAACTCCATAGGGCCAATGACAAAGAAGGGATTTTAAAAATAAAAGCCAGATAACAGATTAGCTTCAAAGGAATAAATATTAGATAAAATTTTGATTTCTCAAAAACAGCATTGTACAAGATATCTTTAATGTGCTAAAAGGAAGTAACCCAACTGGGAATTATATACTCAATAAAATATTTCTGTTTCAAAAATGTGGGGGGCATAGGGACACATTCAGACAGATAAGACCCAAGCTAGTCTGCAACGAAATCACCCTCATTAAGCAGTTTATTTACTTACTAGATCATACTTATTTACTTGATCACTAGTTTATTATTAAAGGATATAACTCAGAAATAGCCCAATGGAGGAAATGTACAGGGCAAGGTGTGGGGAAAGGGCATGTAGCTTCCATGCCGTCTCCAGATGCACGATCCTACCAACATCTCCATGTGCTCAAAGTGGAAGCTCTTCAAACCCCATACTTTTGGTTGCCTTTTTTAAAGATTTATTTATTTATTCAGAGAGAGAGCATGTGAGCAGGGGGACGAGCAGAGTAAGAGGTAGAGAAGCAGACTCCTGACTGAGTGTGGAGCCTGATTTAGAGCTCTATCTCAGGACCCATAAGATTATGACTTGAGCCAAAACCAAGAGTTACACACTCAAATGACTGAGCCACCCAGGTGCCCCTTCTTTTGTTTTTTTTTTAAAGGTTTCATTTCATAGGCATGTTTGATTAAATCACTGGCCATTGGTGTCTGACCTCCATTCCTGATTTGGAAATTTTAAATGATGTACTTGAGGCAGAAAAAAATATTTTTACTGAGAAGGTCTAAGATACAAGAAGGAATGATCACCAAAGAAAATAGTAAATATGTGGGTAAACATAAGTAATGAATAGATGAAATAATACGGTCTTATGCCTGTATTTTAAAAATAGAACTAAATTTCTGAATATCAATATAGTATAAGAGGTGATGACATAAATTAAAATATTCTAAGTTCTCAATATTGTTCAGATGGAGGGTAAATATATATTGATCACACTCAAAAAGAAATGGAGGTTAAAACTTCTAGGTTCATCCCTGAAAGAAAATCAGAAGTCACAATCAAGAAACTTTGTTGTGTAGAAAAATAAAAAGGAAAAATAATCTAAAAAAAAAAAACCCACAAGAAAGAAAATAAAAGAACAGAAGAAGTAAAAACAAAAAAACAAAAAAGCAAAAAAATCCACAAACGTTTGTAGAATTCTAAAGGTAATAACTTAACAAATACAAATGGATAAGATGATTTAATTAAAAGCCAATGAAGACATCAGATTGCATAAACATAGTCACATGCTATGCATGAGGCATTCCTACAATAACTATTTAGAAAGGCTGAAAGAAAATTGTAAATGCATACTGGAAAATTGCAACCAAAAGAAAGCTACCACAAGCTATATTAATATTAGATAAGTTTTTTTAAAGTATTAAAAAAATAGACCTTAAGACAGAATGCATTACTAGATATAAAGTGACTCTATCAAGACAAAAAGTTGAAAGAAGATGTGGTCTATATATACAATGGAATATTACTCAGCCATTAGAAATGACGAATACCCAACTATGTGCTTCAGCATGGATAGAACTGGAGGGTATTATGCTGACTGAAGTAAGTCAATCAGAGAAGCACAAACATTATATGGTTTCACTCATTTGGGGAATATATAAAAAATAGTGAAAGGGATTAAAGGGGAAAGGAGAGAAAATGAGTGGGAAAAATCAGAGAGGGTGACAGAACATGAAAGACTCCTAACCCTGGGAAACAAACAAGGGGTAGTGGAAGGGGAGGTGAGTGGGGAGACGGGGTGACTGGGTGAGGGGCACTGAGGAGGGCACTTGACGGGATGAGCACTGGGTGTTGTACTATATGTTGGCAAATGGAACTCCAATAAAAATATATAAAAAATTTTTAAATAACCAGAGATATTACAGTCTTAAACATGAATGAATCTATATGAAAAGTAAATGAACTGCTTCAACACAAAAAGGATAAAAAGATCACATTGAGACAAGTAAGAGAGACAAAGACAAAATCTCCCCAAAAACCCAAACTCTTGTCAAGACAACACACAATAGAGAAGGATCTAACAAGTCCAGTGTTTATCCTGGAGGAGTGAGGGGTTGATAGCCCACATCTGACACCCCAATGCCTGGGATCTGCACTGTAGAGATGAGCCTTCCAAAGTCTACCTTTTTAAAAAACCAAAGGGACTAACATCCAAGAGATTCAAAGCACTATAGGAAACAGATTCCCTTTTTAAAGGGCCTCTTGGAGCACTGGGGTGGCTCAAGTGGTTGAGTGTCCAACTCTTGACTTTGACTTAGGGTTGTGGGCTTGAGCCCCACATCAGGCTCCAACTCTCAGTAGGGAGTCTGCTTGAGATTTCTCTCTCTGCGCACCCCCACCATGCTCTCTTTCTAAAAGAGAGAAAGTTTTTAAAAGTTTTTAAAAAATAAAAAAGGGAGGTGGGGCAATATGGCGGAAGAGTAGGATCCCCAAGTCACCTGTCCCCACCAAATTACCTAGATAACATCAAATAATCCTGAAAACCTACGAATTCGGCCTGAGATTTAAAGAGAGAACAGCTGGAATGCTACAGTGAGAAGAGTTCACACTTCTATCAAGGTAGGAAGATGGGGGAAAAAAGAAAAGAAGAAACAAAAGGCATCCAAGGGGGAGGGGCCCAGCGAGGAGCCAGGCTAAGGCCTGGGCGAGTGACCCCAGGGCAGGAAAGCCCCGGACCAGAGGAGCAGGAGCTTCACCAATCTTCCGGGTGGGAAAGATGCTCGCAGGGAGTTAGAGCAGGACCCCAGGAGGGGCGGGGATGCCCTCAGGCTCCCAGGAACACTAACAGAGCACCTGCAGCCCAGGGAGAGCGCGCCACACCCCGTGGCTGAGCTCCCTAAAGGGCTGCAGCGCGCTCACAGCTGGATCCGGGAGCAGCTCAGAGGGGCTCGGGCAGAGGCTCCGCGGAGAGGGGCTGCAAGGTCGGGAGCACGAATCCAACAGCGGAGGCCCGGGAGCACAGGGCGCCGGGGACACAGACCAGGATCTGGCCTCCCCCGGGACAGGCAGAGGCCGGGAGGGCCCAGGACAGCAAGGACGCTCTTGCCACCAGGCGACCCCAAGCTGAGCAGATCAGCGGCCCCGCCCCTGGAGCATCCAGGCCCCTGCAGGCTGAGAGCTCTGTAGTTACTGCAAGAGCTGAATCGAGGGCTCCAGAGCTGGCCGCCTCCACTGTGGTTGTTCCTCCTGGGGCCTCACAGGGTAAACAACCCCCATTGAGCCCTGCACCAGGCAGGGGGCAGAGCAGCTCCCCCAAGTGCTAACACCTGAAAATCAGACAAAATATGCCCCTCCCCCAGAAGATCAGATAGACAGACAAGTTCCAGGGGAAGTCAAGGGACTTAAAGTATACAGAATCAGAAGATCCTCCACCGTGCTTTATTTTTTTTTTTTTTTGCTTTTTGATTTCTGTTTGCTTCCCCCCGCCGTTTTCTTCTTTCTCTTTTTATTCTCTTTACCTTTTTTCTTCCTTTTTGCTTTTTTCTTTTTCTCTTTTCTTTCCTTCTTTCTCTCCTCTCTTTTTCTCCTTTTCCCAATACAACTTGTTTTTGGACACGCTGCACTGAGAAAAATGACTAGAAGGAAAAACTCCCCTCAAAAGAAAGAATCAGAAACAGATCTCTCTACCACAGAGTTACAAAATCAGGATTACAATTCAATGTCAGAAAGCCAATTCACAAGCACTATTATAAAGCTACTGCTGGCTCTAGAAAAAAGAATAAAGGACTCAAGAGACTTCATGACTGCAGAATTTAGATCTAATCAGGCAGAAATTAAAAATCAATTGAATGAGATGCAATCCAAACTAGAAGTCCTAACGATGAGGGTTAACGAGGTGGAAGAACGAGTGAGTGATATAGAAGACAAGTTGATGGCAAAGAGGGAAACTGAGGAAAAAAGAGACAAACAATTAAAAGACCATGAGGATAGATTAAGGTAAATAAATGACAGCCTGAGGAAGAAAAACCCACGTTTAATTGGAGTTCCCGAGGGCACCAAAAGGGACAGAGGTCCAGAATATGTATTTGAACAAATCATAGCTGAAAACTTTCCTAATCTGGGAAGGGAAACAGGCATTCAGATCCAGGAAATAGAGAGATCCCCCCCCTAAAATCAATAAAAACCGTTCAACACCTCGACATTTAATAGTGAAGCTTGCAAATTCCAAAGATAAAGAGAAGATCCTTAAAGCAGCAAGAGACAAGAGATCCCTAATGTATATGGGGAGAAATATCAGATTAACAGCAGACCTCACCACAGAGACCTGGCAGGCCAGAAAGGGCTGGCAGGATATATTCAGGGTTCTAAATGAGAAAAACATGCAGCCAAGAATACTTTAGCCAGCAAGGCTCTCATTCAGAATAGGAGAGATAAATAGCTTCCAAGACAGGCAGGAACTGAAAGAATATGTGACCTCCAAACAAGCTCTGCAAGAAATTTTAAGGGGGACTCTCAAAATTCCCCTTTAAGAAGAAGTCCAATGGAACATTCCACAAAAAACAGGGACTGAATAGGTATCATGATGACACTAAACTCATATCGTTCAATAGTAACTCTGAATGTCAATGGGCTTCATGACCCCATCAAAAGGCGCAGGGTTTCAAACTGGATAAAAAAGCAGGACCCATCTATTTGCTGCCTACAAGAGACTCATTTTAGACAGAAGGACACCTACACCCTGAAAATAAAAGGCTGGAGAACGATGTACATTCAAATGGTCCTCAAAAGAAAGCAGGGGTAGCTATCCTTATATCAAATAAACTAAAATTTACCCTAAAGACTGTAGTGAGAAATGAAGAGGGACACTATATCATACTTAACGGTTCTATCCAACAAGAGGACTTAACAATCATCAATATATATGCCCCGAATGTGGGAGCTGCCAAATATTTAAATCAATTAATAACCAAAGTTAAGACATACTTAGATAATAAGACACTTATACTTGGTGACTTCAATCTAGCGCTTTCTATAATCGACAGGTATTCTAAACAAAACATCTCCAAAGAAACAAGAGCTTTAAATGATACAATGGACCAGATGGATTTAACACATGCATACAGAACTTTACATACAAACCCAACTGAATACATATTCCTCTCAAGTGCACATGGAACTTTCTCCAGAATAGACCACATACTGGGTCACAAATCAGGTCTTAACCGATACCAAAAGAATGGGATCTTCCTCTGCGTATTTTCAGACTATAAAGCTTTGAAATTAGAACTAAATCACAAGAAGTTTGGAAGGATTTGAAACACGTGGAGGTTAAGGAACATCCTGCTAAAGATGAAAGGGTTAACCAGGAAATTAGAGAAGAATTAAAAAAAATCATGGAAACTAATGAGAATGAAGATACAACCGTTCAAAATCTGTGGGACAGCAAAAGCAGTCCTGAGGGGGAAATACATCGCAATACAAGCATCCATTCAAAAACTGGAAGGAAAAAAGCTAACCTTCCACCTAAAGGAGCTAGAGAAAAGACAGCAAATATATCCTACACCCAGCAGAAGAAGAAAATAAAGACTCGAGCAGATCTCAATGAAATGAGACCAGAAGAACTGTGGAACAGATCAACAAAACAAGGAGTTGGTTCTTTGAACAAATTAGTAAGATAAATAAACCATTAGCCAGCCTTATTAAAAAGAAGAGAGAGAAGACTCAAATTAATAAAATAATGAATGAGAAAGGAGATCACCACCAACACCAAGGAAATATAAACGATTTTTAAAACATATTATGAGCAGCTATACGCCAATAAATTAGGTAATCTAGAAGAAATGGACGCATTTCTGGAAAACCACAAACTACCCAAACTGGAACAGGAAAAAATAGAAAACCTGCACAGGCCAATAACCATGGAGGAAATGAAGCAATCATCAAAAACCTCCCAAGACACAAAAGTCCAGGGCCAGATTGATTCCCGGGGGGAATTCTATCAAACGTTTAAAGAACACTACCTATTCTACTAAAGCTGTTCACAAAGATAGAAAGAGATGGAATACTTCCACTCGTACTACGAGGCCAGCATCACCTTAATTCCAAAATCAGACAAAGACCCCACCAAAAAGGAGAATTATAGACCAATATCCCTGATGAACATGGATTCAAATATTCTCAGCAAGATACTAGCGAATAGGATCCAACAGTACCTTAAGATTATTCACTGTGACGAAGTGAGATTTATCCCCGGGATGCAAGGCTGGTTCAACACTCGTAAAACAATCAATGTGATTTATCATATAAGCAAGAGAAAAAAACAAGAACCATATGATCCTCTCTATAGATGCAGAGAAAGCATTTGACAAAATACAGCATCCATTCCTGATCAAAACTCTTCAGAGGGGAGGGATAGAGGGAACATTCCTCGACATCTTAAAAGCCATCTATGAAAAGCCCACAGCAAATATCATTCTCAATGGGGGAACACTGGGAGCCTTTCCCGGAAGATCAGGAACACGACAGGGATGTCCACTCTCACCAATACTATTCAACATAGTACTAGAAGTCATAGCCTCAGCAATCAGGCAACAAAAAGAAATAAAAGAAATTCAAATTGGCAAAGAAGAAGTCAAACTCTCCCTCTTCGCAGATGACATGATACTATACATAGAAAACCCAAAAGCCTTCACCCCAAGATAGCTTGAACTCATACAGCAATTCGGCAGCATGGCAGGATACAAAATCAATGCCCAGAAATCAGTGGCATTTCTATACACTAACAGTGAGACTGAAGAAAGAGAAATTAAAGAGTCCATCCCATTTATAGTTGCACCCAAAAAGATAAGATACCTAGGAATAAACCAAACCAAAGAGGTAAAGGATCTATACCCTAAAAAGTATAGAACAGTTCTGAAAGAAATTGAGGAAGACACAAAGAGATGGAAAAATATTCCATAGTCATGGATTGGAAGAATTAATATTGTGAAAATGTCAATGCTCCCCAGGGCAATTTACACATTTAATGCAATCCCTATCAAAATACCATGGACTTTCTTCATAGAGTTGGAACAAATCATCTTAAGATTTGTGTGGAATCATAAAAAACCCCGAATAGCCAGGGGAATATTGAAAAAGAAAGCCAGACAGGGGCATCACGATGCCATATTTCAAGTAGTACTATAAAGCTGTGATCATCAAGACAGTGTGGTACTGGCACAAAAACAGACACATAGATCAATGGAACAGAATAGAGAATCCAGAAGTGGACCCTCAACTTTATCGTCAACTAATATTCGACAAAGCAGGAAAGACTATCCACTGGAAAAAAGTCTTTTCAATAAATGGTGCTGGGAAAATTGGACAGCCACATGCAGAAGAATGAAACTAGACCATTGTCTTACACCATACACAAAGATAAACTCAAAATGGATGAAAGATCTAAATGGGAGACATGAATCCATCAAAATCCTAAAGGAGAACACAGGCAACACCCTTTTTGAACTCGGCCACAGCAAATTCTTGCAAGATACATTCAGGAAGGCAAGAGAAACAAAAGCAAAAATGAACTATTGAAACTTCATCAAGATAAGAAGCTTTTGCACAGCAAAAGAAACAGTCAACAAAACTCAAAGACAACCTACAGAATGGGATAAGATATTTGCAAATGATGTATCAGATAAAGGGCTAGTATCCAAGATCTTATTAAACTCAACAGCCAAGAAACAAACAATCCAATCATGAAATGGGCAAAATACATAAACAGAAATTTCACCAAAGAAGACATACACATGGCCAACAAGCACAGGAGAAAATGCTCTGCATCACTTGCCATCAGGGAAATACAAATCAAAACCACAATGAGATACCACCTCACACCAGTGAGAATGGCAAAAATTAACATGACAGGAAACAACAAATGTTGGAGAGGATGTGGAGAAAGGGGAACCCTCTTGCTTGCACTTTTGGTGGGAGTGTGAACTCGTGCAGCCACTCTGCAAAACTGTGTGGAGGTTACTCAAAGAGTTAAAAATAGATCTGCCCTACAACCCAGCAATTGCACTGCTGGGGATTTACCCCAAAGATATAGATGCAATGAAGCGGCAGGACACCTGCACCCCAATGTTTATAGCAGCAATGTCCACAATAGCCTAACTGTGGAAGGAGCCTCAGTGTCCATCATAAGATGAATAGATAAGGAAGATGTGAGATATATATATATATATACACACACACACACACACATGCAGACACACACACGCACACACACACACAAAATGGAATATTACTAAGCCATTAGAAACGACAAATACCCACCATTTGCTTCAACATGGATAGAACTGGAGGGTATTATGCTGAGTGAAGCAAGTCAATTGGAGAACGACAAACATTATATGGTCTCATTCATTTGGGGAATATAAAAAATATGAAAGGGAATAAAGGGGAAAGGAGAAAAAACGAATGGGAAATATCAGTGAGGGTGACAGAACATAAAAGACACCTAACTCTGGGAAATGAACAAGGGGTGGTGGAAAGGGTGGCGGGCAGGGGATTGGGGTGACTGGGTGTTGGGTACTGAGGGGGGCACTTGACAGGATGAGCACTGGGTGTTATGCTATATGTTGGCAAATTGAACTCCAATAAAAAATATACAAATAAAAGAAAAGAAACTAAGTATGTACTATATTTTGGCTAATTGAATTTAAATTTAGAAAAAGAATGAAAAATAAATTAAAAATAAAATGTATTGTGGAATAAAATAAATAAGGAATTCCATGTATTTTATAATTAGTAAATAGCACAAATTTTTTTTTAATTCAGAAATATGTAAACGCAGCTATGCAGGACCATGCTACCTAGTCTCCTACCTAGATTTTCAGCTTTTTAAGGATGAGTGTGTCAAAGTATGCTTAAAATCATCACTCTAAGATTAATAAAGAGAGAAAACTGAGAGTTAGCATGTAGGGAACTGACTATCACAGACTTCAAATGAAAATTAATAAAAGTCTACCCAGTGCTTATAACACTTCCTCATATACATACAAGAGGAAGTCAGGAAAAAAAAACTTTTGTTAAATGAATACTACTTTATGCATATTCAGTTTGGCAATGTATTGTTAACTTTTATGCTCTCTGGCCTACAACTCTGTATCTAGAAGTTTATTTCAAGGAAATATTTATAGCCGTACATAAAGATTTATCTACCAAGTGTTTCATTGAAGCACTAATTATAATACCATAATAATTGGAAATATCCTAAATTTCTTTTTTTTAAGGATTTTATTTATTTATTCATAGAGACAGAGAGAGAGGCAGAGACACAGGCAGAGGGAGAAGCAGGCACCATACAGAGAGCCAGACGTGGGACTTAATCCCGGGTCTCCAGGATCACGCCCTGGGCTGCTGGCGGCACTAAATGGCTGCGCCACCGGGGCTGCCCGAAATATTCTAAATTTCAAAAAAATTATGGAAGTTTTATTTTTGATAATGGTATATTCATACAACCAAATATTTATGGCACCATTAAAAATTCTAATATCATCCAAATAGTTAGTGGTGGACTCAGGATTCAGATTCAGATTTATATACATTTCTCTAACCATGCCGGTAAACCTTAGGGGTGAATTGAGGCTGGAAAAGATAAAAAGTGCAATGGTGAACAAAGCACTGGATGAGGGGCTGCTGGTAGCAGTGTAGTCTTGCTACCAAGACTTGTTATGCATTTGGCTGGGGTGGGTATCCGGGTTTCTGGGCTCCTGGAGTCAGAGGAGGAAGATGAGTTCTACCAGATGTCACATGGGGGTATCACAAAGGAACTGAGAAATAAACGAGGATCAAAGGCAAAAGCACCAGTCAGACAGAGGATTAGGGGGACTCTGACTTTGACATCCACAAAAGGAATGAACCATCCAGTGACAGAGAAGTGGAAGAGCGAAGAAGGAAGTGCCCAGTAGTCACCAAAGCAAATAAGGAACTTCTCAAGATCTTGAGACCTCAAAAAGTCAGTACTCCAGCTAGTAACTCTCAGAAGGCCTGATAAAAGAAGGAACTGCTGCCACTATGAACTAGAAGAAAATGGCTCTGACAGAAATTCCATGTGTCCGTCTACAACTAAGCATACATGACAGACATTCCTTTGGGTACTGGAGAGGCAGTGAAAGGGTCCACATTGTGAGTGGCCACTGACCCATGAAGAGCTGCTCAGAGAGGCCAGGATCACAGAGGAGCTCAACTTACATTCACTTGAAATATATGAGCAGCTCCAGGTTGACAAAAAGCAGCAGGTGCATAAGAAGCAGATGTGCCCTGGGCCCATAATATCATTCAGTGGCAGTGCTACCTGTTGAGGAGCCAGGCCCTAAAGAAAAGAACATGAATATGGAAGGACTGCTTGCTCCCACAGCTTCTGCACTGACTCCCCATGCCAGCATTGGACCTATCAACCCTCCTCCTCATTGCTCCTATACCTTCACCATTTTCAGTGACGATGTGACAATCAAGGGAAGAAAGGTTTCCCCAAGAGTAGCCCTGAAAGGTCCCTGTTTGGGAGGTCTGCCTTGTGACGCACTGCTAAGCCCTGTACTGGGACCCTGTCACAGACATCCCCTACACCACTGCTCAAACCTTTAAGATCACCCATGAGGCCTACAAGTAGAACACCACTGCCCATGGATTGCCACACACTTGCTTCAGCACTTCCCAAGCCTCTCCCTGGTTCTGGACCCCAATCCTTGCACCAGAAAATTGCTATCAAATAACGAGATGTTTGATCTTCAGAAACCTCTTTCCTGCCCTGACCTGGGGCTCCAAATGTTCCCCCTCCTTTCCCTGCTTCTCCCCTTCGTAATCTCTGAGCTTCGCCCAGCCCTTTTCTATATCTCTTTCCCCCAGTTCCTCCTTGTTCTGTTTTTTAATCTAATAAAAGAAAAAGATCCCCTTAAAAAAAGTACAATGGTGAATAGAATCAATAGCCACAATTAGGTATCAACAATCTGGTACGATAGACTAGATCAATAAGATTCAAGTTATAGAGGCATAATTGTACCTGTAATGGAGTAAAAAAAGTCCATATACGTAAGTACAGACTGGAAAATGACAGAGCTTACCGATAGCCCATATAAAGAGGTTTAATTAATTTTAGAGAACTCCAAGTTCACTATGTCATTGTTAAAATCTGATTATAAGCAAGGCTAATTATAAGGACATTCAAACAAATATATTTGTATTTGTATATTTGTATTGCTCAGGCAGTATTAATGGAAATATATTATCTAGAACAAGAGAAGTCAGAATCTTACTTTATCCTACAGTCATCTGAAAAAAACATTAACCATTCTAAACATGATTGGCAAAGAATGGCCATTATAGTGCAAGAACTCTAAGTTATGACATATAAGGGTTAAAGCTACTAATATCTAGGATGCAAGATCACTTAAGGTGTAACTGATATTTGAAGAGTTGTTTTGTGGAAGAGTGATGAGAATTTTTCTATATGGTACCAATGCCAAGAGATACAAGGCCAAAGGATAGAACTTATTAATGAGACGGGTTTGTGTTTGACATAAAAGAAGGACCTTAAATTGAATGAGAACTGCTAGAAGATGGATGGACTACCTTAGGTACCTTTATCCAGAGTTTTATTGTTATAGAAGATAAATAGCGGCCAGCCCCGGTGGCTTAGCGGTTTAGCGCCGCCTTCAGCCCAGGGCATGAACCTGCAGAGCCGGGATCTAGTCCCAGGTCAGGCTCCCTGCATGGAACCTGCTTCTCCCTCTGCCTGTGTCTCTCTCTTGTTCTCTCTCTCTCTCTCCCTCTGCCTGTGTGTGTGTGTCTCTCTCTGTCTCTCATGAATAAATAAAATCTTAAAAGAAGATAAATAGCCATTAAGTGTGCCTCTTGTAGAGGTGACTACAGTGCCATACAGAAGGCTGACCTAGAAAACATTTAAGGTGATTTTCAAAGCTGAGGTCTTAATGAATTTCTTAAACTAAGGTTTTCTTTTTTTTTAAGATTTATTTATTCATGAGACACAGAGAGAGAGAGAGAGGCAGAGACACAGGCAGAAAGAGAAGCAGGCCCCTTGCAGGGAGCCTGATGTGGGAGTGGATCCCGGAATTCCAGGATCATGCCCTGGGCCAAAGTCAGACGCTCAACCACAGAGCCACCCAGGCATCCCTTAAACCAAGGTTTTCAAATATTAGGTGTACTTGTATAAATTTGCCAAGAAGAAAAATCAGACTGCTTTTAAGTACTAAAATTCTGTACTACTAACTGATTATCCACTAAGAAAAATCACTATTTTTTTTACAATGGAGTTAGAATTTTAGCTGTTTGATTTAAATATAATAAATACAATGTTTATTTTGACACACTCCACAACTATTTTTTCAACTTATAAAGTATGCCTAACAAATACTTCTATTTCTGATGAAGAGAGATAAATAAGAAAAAAAAAGCACTCATGGCTTTTGCATCATATTTATATTATACAAAATTCACAAACTTTTGTAGATGAATTACCTGCTCTGGTTTTACAAGCTGCTTTTTGTATTCTTCTTTAGCCGCATGCACAGTTATAGATGCACATATCAGACCTGCAGGTACGGTTGTCAGCTTTCCCATCTAAGAAAGATATATCAAAAAGATATTTTTAATTGAAAAGCTCCCCATCCTCCATTTCCTGATACATTTTGGGAGTATCCAAGCAGCACTATGGGTTTTATTGAAAGTATAAAAAAACTCAAGCACTCCAAATTGCTACATACATTTTTAGAGTATAATTCCTAAAATTCTCTTATCTTAGATGGTAAAGTTTTATTTTTATTAGTTAACTGTCTATTCATACGGAATATACCAATAACATAATTACCAAGAAGAAGTGAATACAAAATTTGAGGGATGAAGTATGATAGATCATGGTATTCACTCAGTACACAAATATATGGCTCAGTGCTTCGAATATATCAGTAAACAAAACAAAGAATCTTGCTCTTATGGAGATGACATTCTAATAGAGCACAGACAGGCAATAAACACAATAGATACATTAATATACTACAAATTGATAAATGCTATGGAGAAACTAAAAGAGAAGTGTGATCTGGAATACTAATGATTCAAGTTGTGTCCTGAAATACAATTTATATTTATATTATTTATAAAAATAATTTCCTTCCATTGCAAATCCTTTGTTCCTAACCTTTCAAAGCATTCCTTTTAAAAAAAAAATTTATTTAGTGGACAGCCCTGGTGGCTCAGCGGTTTAGCGCCACCTTCAGCCCAGGGCATGATCCTGGAGACCCGGGATCTAGTCCCACGTCAGGCTCCCTGCATGGAACCTGCTTCTCCCTCTGCCTGTGTCTCTGCCTCTCTCTCTCTGTGTGTCTCTAATGAATAAATAAATAAAATCTTTTAAAGATTTTTAAATTTTTTATTGGAGTTTGATTTGCCAACATATAGTATAACACCCAGTGCTCATCCCATCAAGTGCCCCACTCAGTGCCCGTCACCCAGTCACCCCATCACCCTTCCCACCTCCCCCTCCACTACCCCTTGTTCATTTCCCAGACTTAGGTGTCTCTCATGTTGTCACCCTCTCTGATATTTCCCACTCATTTTTCCTCCTTTCCCCTTTATTCCCTTTCACTATCTTTTATATTCCTTTTTACGAATCTCACACTTAATCTAAAGCCAAAGTGAATTTTGTTTTGGATGTAACTTGATCTAGATTAAGAATGCAGGAAAGAGGCACCTGGGTGGCAGAGTTGGTTAAGTAACAACTCTTGGTTTGGCTAAGGTCGTGATCTCAGTGTTGTGACATCAAGCCTGGTGTCAGGCTCTGCACTGAGCACGGAGTCTGCTTGAGAGTCTTTCCCTCTCCTTCTGCCCTTCCTGCTTATGCTCTCTTTCTCTCTCTCTAAAATAAATACATATTTTTTTTAAAAAAGAATGCAGGAAAATCACTGGCTCTAAGAACAAAGTGCTCCAGTGTTCATTCAGGTATCAAAATAATCCCCAAAGATTATCCATTTAAGGCCAAATGAAAAGTTTTCCAGAGAACAAATATTTTAAGAGCTTGATTTTTTACAGAAGAAAGGATGCTTGCTGAAATCAACAAAGGACATCCAGAGGAAGAGAGGTCTCTTTGGCTTACACAAAAGGGAAAGTATACAAGAACTGGAAGAAATACTAGCCAAAGGACACTAAATGTTCTCTATTAACAGTGATAGTGCCTATACTTCATTTCTGACACTTCTTCAATATTTCCTGAGCAGAATAAGGGAAGCTACAGCCACTAGTTAGGCTTTTCCTCTTTAAGCCAGGCATGACTCTGATTGAGGCTGAGACTCCAGACAGGGTAAAATGAAAATGCAGTACTAATAAAAATTTTGTTCACTGTTATTTTCCCTTCAAGCCTCTCCCTCTGGTACATATGTCAGCATCACAGAATAATTTATCTAGGCCTGCCTTCCCAAAAGACATCACTTTTGATTTCTTCTACTTGGTATTCAGTAATAAGATTTCTACATCATATCTATGTCATTTTTCAATAAAAAATTATTAAAACTAAGGCCATCAAGGATGCTTTCCCATACAACTGAGAAATTTTGTTCATGTATCTCTGAAGTGATTAAAGAATGTCAATTCTCACATTTAAAAGCTATTTTAAAAATACATGATTAGATCTTATTCCTTAGATACAAAAAAACTCTTTTGAAGTATGTTAATAGCTAAAAAATCTTCAATTACCCTAATCTTCTCAGAGTATATTCATCTTACTTCACAGAATAAATAATATATAGACTATAAAATAAATTCATAGGTATTGTTCAATATTTATGATCCAGTACTCCAGAGTCTAGATTAACTGAACTACTTGGCAAAAATGAACTATTGGGACTTCATCAAGACCAAAAGCTTCTGCACAGCAAAAGAAACAGTTAACAAAACTAAAAGACAACCTACAGAATGGGAGAAGATATTTGCAAATGACATATCAGACAAAGGGCTAGTATCCAAGATCTATAAAGAACTTCTTAAACTCAACACCAAAGAAACAAACAATCCAATCATGAAATGGGCAAAAGACATGAACAAAAATTTCACAGAGGAAGACAAAGACATGGCCAAGAAGCACATGAGAAAATTCTCCACATCACTTGCCATCAGGGAAATACAAATCAAAACCACAATGAGATACCACCTCACACCAGTGAGAATGGCGAAAATTAACAAGGCAGGAAACCACACATGTTGGAGAGGATGTGGAGAAAAGGGAACCCTCTTGCAGTGTTGGTGGGAATGTGAACTGGTGCAGCCACTCTGGAAAACTGTGTGGAGGTTCCTCAAAGAGTTAAAAATAGAGCTACCCTACAACCCAGCAATTGCACTACTGGGGATTTACCTCAAAGATACAGATGCAGTGAAACACCAGGACACCTGTACCTCAATGTTCATAACAGCAGTGTCCACAATAGCCTAACTGTGGAAGGAGCCTCGGTGTCCATCAAAAGATGAATGGATAAAGAAGATGTGGTTTATGTATACAATGGAATATCACTCAGCCATTTGAAATGACAAATACCCACCATTTGTTCCAACATGGATGGAACTGGAGGGTATTATGTAGAGTGAAATAAGTCAGCTGGAGAAGGACAAACATTATATGGTCTCATTCATTTGGGGAATATAAAAAATGCATTACTAGATATAAAGTGACTCTATCAAAACAAAAAGTTGAAAGATGAATGGATAAAGAAGATGTGGTCTATATATACAATTGAAATTACTCAGCCATTAGAAATAACGAATACCCACCATTTGCTTTGGCATCGATAGAACTGGAGGGTATTATACTGAGTGAAGTAAGTCAACTGGAGTAAAACAATAATCATATCACTCATACGGGGAATATAAGAAATATTGAAAGGAATTATAGGGGAAAGGAGGGAAAATGAGTGAGATTAGGGAAGGTGACAAAACATGAGAGAATCCTAACTCTGGGAAACAAACAAAGGGTAATGGAAGGGAAGGCAGGTGGGGAGATGGGGTGACTGGGTGACGGGCACTGAGAAGGGCACTTGACAGGATGAGCACTGGGTGTCATACTATATGTTGACAAATCAAACTTTAATTAAAAAATATTAAAATTAAAAAATATATTTTTTTAATTTAAGATTTTATTTATTTATGAGAGACACAGGGAGAGAGAGAGAGAGGCAGAGACAGGCAGAGGGAGAAGCAAGCTCCATGCAGGGAGCCTGACGTGGGACTCGATCCCAGGTCTCCAGGATCATGCCCTGGTCTGAAGGCAGCGCCAAACCACTGAGCTACCTGGGCTGCCAAAAATATATTTTTATTTTAATTCCAGTGTAGTTAATTAACAAATAGTGTTGTATTAGTTTCAGGTGTACAGTATAGTAATTCAACAATTTCATGTATTTCTCAGTGTTTGTCAAGATAAGTGTACTCTTAATGCTCTTCACCTATTTCACCTATTCCCCTACCACCTCCCCTCTGGTAACCCTGTTTGTTCCCTATAGTTAAGCATCTGCTTATTGTTTTGTCTCCTTTAAATATATATAATAGCTAGCTAGCTAGATAGATAGATGATAGATAGATCATGCCATTTTAAAAGGTGTACGATGTCCAGTCTTTTCTTGGAAATTAAATATTGAGGAACACTAAGAGAAAGTAGTGACCTGCAGCACATCTGCAAAAGAGAAGGAATGTGAAGATGAAAGTGCTCATAAAATATTATTAGTGCTCTAATACTAATACATTAGTAACAATAAAGGAGTAAACAATATTTTTGAATGCCTACTATGCATCAGAAAGTATTCTGTAATGGTGCAGAAAGCCTACTAATATTTTCAATGTAAAAGGAGAAGCAAAAGGACACAAATACCAGTAGTGACCTTTAGAGGGCAGAAAAGCACTAAGAAAAAAGCTGCCTTTGGTTTATTGAGAATGTTACACTGTCCACAAAGCTAAGAAATTATATATATACTTTATTTCACGTCTATGGGACAAAAGTAAATGACACCAGAAACCTTTTTAATATAGCATTAATTCTAAGGTTATTTCTGTGTCCAATACCCATTGAGGTTCATTGTATTTGTATTTGCATTTGCATATTGTATATTGTTATTTGTTAGGAATAACATACAGCATAAAGCATATTAGAACTGGCAAAGTTTAAGATGGATGGGACGTACCTGGTACACGTGAATTATAATCTTCATCTGAATTAAAGCTCTAGCACTTATAAAGCCTATCTTAAGTTAGCCAGAACAAGTAACTGCCCAGCCCAGTTTGACCTGGATAGATATGGCTTTTACTACATTATTAAATTATAGAATATTAATGTTAAAGCATTAATAAAGCACTGTTTAATTATGATGTATGAAAGAACAAAACTATTTTGGAATTTCTAAACACTCAATAATTATAATTATTTTGAATAACACCTGGAAGTGTAAAAAGTTTATTTTAAATAAAAATTAAAGAAACAGAAAATTTTAAATAAAAATATACACAGGGAATATAGGAGTTACACAAATTTACAATTTAAGAAACTCCTCCAGAAATGGCACAACAGACTAGCAAATTCAACTTTAGTCAGAATGCTAATCAGGATCAAATACTAATGGTTGTCAAAATCAGGAACTGAATTTAAAAGAAAACACCAAACAGCTCCATTTTACACACACATATACACACCTGTATGTGCTATATATAGGAAAGAAATTAGGCTATTATCTACTTTGTGGGGATGTGAGAAAGGAATACTGAGAGCATTCTATTTACTTGAAAAGTAACACTCTAATAAGAGATGATTTTCAAGGTGCTGTCAGTGTAAAATTCAGTTGCTACTAAATTTCAAAAGAAGATTAAATAAAGTATATGGGAAAGCTAAATTAATCTTTCTAAAATACCATTTTGTTCTCCTGGCTCAACAACAATCAACGATTACTCTACCCTTCCCTATACACCTCTGACCTTAGCCAAATTAATTTTTTTAGGCCCCAAGGCCCCAACATGTCAAACACATTCCTTCCTCAGTACCTTCACTCCATTTTTCCTGATAAAATGTCTTCCCATCTCCTGCACCTAACAGTGCCTGGCACAAAGCAGGTATTCAAAAAATATTTGTTATATGAATACATTTATCTTTATAAACCCTGCCGTTCCATTAGCTCACTCAAAGCCATCCCTCTGAATTGATATAGCTCCACTAATTTAGTATTAAGTAAATCTGTTATAATTTACCTTTTAAAATGTATGCAGTTTATTTTTCTGCTAAAATGTAGGCTCCTTGGGCACCTAGGTGGCTCAATCAGTTAAGCATCTGCCTTCAGCTGAGGTCATGATCCCAGAGTCCTGGGATTGAGCCCCAAGTCGTGCTCCCTGCTCATCAGGGAGCCTGCTTCTCCCTCTCCCTCCCCGCTAGTGCTGTCTCAAATAAATAAAGAAAATATTTTAAAAATAAAAAAATAAAATATAGGCTCCCTGTCAGTAGTTTTATACCTCTTTGTACCCCAAGGGCTTTGTAGGACCAACGACCTCAAAACTAAGTAATAATTCACAGGTTTAGATAAAGCAGTATACATAGGTAATCTAGCAAGTTCTTTTATGTTTTATGAATGTCTGTGTGCGAAACATCTATGGAGGTAAATGATAACTGAAGGCCCTAAAGGTAATCTGAAATTGTAAGACTGATTCAGTGGTGTTAACTTTTTGAGAATCTAATAAGAAGTAGAACTATGGTCCCCCCCAAATGTAGTTATTCTCAAAATCTGAAGTATGTTTGCAGGCCTCTCCACATTCTCTAAAGCATTTAAGACCGAATTAATCCAGCCCCACCACAAATAAAATTTATCACGAGTACCTTTTATCCTGATACACATATACCTTAGAGCATATTACTCTTATTAAAAATTCTTATAGGAAATTTATGAGTCACATATTATATATATATGTATATATATATAACTTATAGATGAAGTTTTATAAAGTCTGTTGTGCTAAATAAATGGAAGGTAGTATTCTTATGACACACTTTTTGACTAAATTTCAGCCCTCTGAAGATTATATCTGAGTGGACAAAAGAACAAGCCAGATTCTTTCTTACAGGAAACAGCATTCTATTTTGCATGTGCCATGATAAAATTTCTTGGTCAAATTAATGTGATGATTATTATACTATAACAAATAAGTGTTTTAAAATATAATAACTTTCTATCTAAACTGATGTACTTTTAGCTAGAATGGTCAATAATACCTTTATTAAGGAAGCTTTACAGAAAAATATTCCTGTATACTATACTGCTTAAATACATATGTTTTTTTCAGTTTCATTTTGTGGAGGTCAAAAGCTAAAGAAATGGAGGGAGTTGGAAATAGATGAAAAGGAGTTTTCCTTTCAATTTAGGGTTGGTGTCTTTTAAGAACTGTTCACAAGAAAAACCTCAACACCACATGGCTGTTTGACTTTAGAGCACAAGACCTGTGTGGGAAAGAGAGGGAAGTTATAGACTACCATCACCAGTAAAGGAAAAAGTAGATTACTCATCTCCAATTGCTCCCATTTTTTGCTTTCTTCTCTATCTCTTTCTTCCACTCCTTTATTTTTTTCAGCAACTATATGTTCTAATTGATTTTACAGTTTTATTTTACCTTCTTATTTTTCCTTCTTTCTCCCTCTCCTTCCTTTGGTAGACCTGAAGGGCTAATAGCTTGAGTTATCAGCAAGGGAGGGAGGACTGTGAGTGACTATATCAGTACTATTCTTTCTGGGTGATTTTTGTTATCCACAGACCTAATATACAAATACTCCTGAGGTAAACAAACATAGGAGTATAACTATACAACTGATAAAGTTTAGCCTCTTCCGAAGTATCATCCTGTAGGAGATGGAAGGAATATAAATTGGCTTGAAAAATCAAGCATTGCTCCTGAATAAACTAATGAATATTAAATCCAACATAAAATGGCAAAAGACAGATTGGCTTCAAAATACAAGGTTGTATCTCAGGCACATCATCTTCTTTGTACTAGAGTTTCTTTTTTAAAAAATTTTATTTATTTATTCATAATAGAGAGGCAGAGACACAGGAAGAGGGAGAAGCAGGCTCCCCAGGGGGAACCTGATGGGGAACTCGATACCAGAACCTCAGGATCATGTCCTGAGCCAAAGGCTCAACCACTGAGCCACCCAGGTGTCCCTGTACTGGAGTTTCAATCTCACAATGCAAAGTGATCTTAAAGGTCTCCTTGTCCAACCATCTCTCTCATTTTGAATTCCTCCAGTTTATGTATGACCACCTTCAATAACGGGAAACTCCACTGATAGATCATTTCATCCTCTTACAGCTCTATGAGAAAGTTCTTCCATACACTAAACTGAAACGCATGCCCATATACTTTTCATTGGTCCTGGTTCTACTTCCTTGGGTCATACAGGACCCATCTAGCCATACTTGCTCATGAAAGCATATTTTAATTCCCTTTTAGTTACTTCTGTAATGCACTTTCCAAGGGTAATAAAGTTTCTGACAATGGCAAATGCTACTGAACTCATCGTCTACTCTAACAGAAATACTATTGTATTTCTTTCGGACTAAAAATAAAACAAGAAAAGGTGTTAATGCTGCATTTTGCAGCAATAGCCTAAGAGCTATTTCTTGACAGCAACATAAACGTCTTAAACAAAGGTACAGTTTTAATCATCAGTGAGTCACTAAAAAAAGACGTGTATATATAATGGTGCTTATTTTCTTCAGAAAATAATGAATGGGCGAATCATCTAAAAGAGGATAAAGTATCATTAAATCCACAGAAAACAGCAGAGTCTAACAGTTATGCCATTATTCATTATACTGATACATGAAAAGCAGATAATTTGCTGAAATAGAAAATTTTAAAACTCTGCCTGCAATTTCTCACAAAATTCTTGAAAAATATGGTGATACTGAAGAAGAAATAATCAAACTGCAAAAAATATACCTATACAATCTGGTCCTTTCACAACTGCATATCAAATAGTGTACTTCAAACAACTGAAATGCTAGTTGAAAGAGAAGGTGGTGGTAGAATAGGAAGACCCTAGGCTCATCTTGTCCCACAAATACAACTAGATAACTATCAAGTCATTCTAAATACCCCCAGAAACCTGCCTGAAGACTGAAAGAATAAATTCCTCAACTAAAGGAAGAGAAGAAGGCACACTGAAGAAGATAAGAAGTGTGGACACATGATTAAGGGGAGAAAGGAACTATGGGTACTGCAGAAGAGAGGGAGAATACCTGGGGCCCACACTAGGGAGATTAGTCACTCTTCTTGGAGTACATCCCTAAGAGGTAGCACTCATAGAGATGCCTCTCCCAAGACAAAGGAATCGGATGGAGATATTTCCCTCCCCTGCCTCTCAGTATAAACAAAAATCCACCTGCAGAAAGCAGATAAGTCCCAACACTGGCTGCTTAACCTACTTAAACCAGGTCCCATACCTCTATGCTCTGGCATGAGTGCCCTTCTGGGTCAGCCTTCCTCAGTCATAGCATGGTGAGACCCTCCCCCACAAGACCAGTGCAGGCTCTTGCCAGAACCACCTCCCTATGGCCCAGAGTTTAAAAGGCAGCAGACTTGGCTGGAACACAGACCAGAGGGCACTGCCCTGCTCTTGGGGATAGGGCAGGTAAACAACCCAAAGGCAAACAGTGTAGAAAGAGCAATCTGAAAAAGGCCTGGAACACACAGGGGGGAGATTATTTGCTCTTCTCGGAGTGCTTCATGGAGAGTAGCAAGCACCCAGACCCCTCTGCAGAGAAAAAGGTGTTGGCTGGCTCCATTTCCGTGATCTGCCCCTCAGCATAAACACAGAGCCACCTGTAGCAAACAGCACAGCACAGACACTGGCTGCTTTACCTGGTTACAACCAAGTCCTACACCCCTGCACTCTGGCAGTATTGTTCTTCTCAGTCCAGTCTGCCTCAGTCCCAACATGGCAGACCCCTTCCCCAGAAGACTAGCAGAAATCCCTGCTCACATCACATGTCCAGCCCAGAGAGCTCTACAGAGCTTCAGTTCTAATGGAAGTAGTATCAGGGCTCATTTAAAGAGCAGACTGGAGCACACCTAGTTAAAATGTGTCACATCTTGGCCAAGGACAAACACTGTCCACTGCAGTTCAGGAAAGCCTCTAGAGATAACTGGCCTGAAGAAGAGAACAGCTAAAACACAACAGCAGAGCACACACAGCAGAGACTAGAGACACTCTATGAAGCAAGAGGCCCTAGACACTATATCATCTTCATAAAGCCATTACTCTCAGAAGCAGGAAATATAATGGGCTTTTCTAAAACACAGAAGACTTAGACAAGATGCCAAGATGGAGGAATTCATCCCAAATGAAAGAACAAGATAAGTTCAGGGCCAGAGATCTAACCAAACCAATATAAGTACCATGCCTGATGGAAATGTAAAGTAACAATCATAAGGATACTTGCTGGGGTTGAGAAGAGAATGGAAGACATCAGGGAGGACATTACCACAGAGATAAAAGAATTTTAAGAAGTCAGGAATGAAAAATGTGAGGCGCCTGAATGGCTCAGTTAGTAAAGCATCCAACTCTTGATTTCAGCTCAGGTCTTGATTTCATGGTCAAAAGTTCAAGTCCCACATTGGGCTCCATGCCCTGCATTAAAAAAAAATAAGAAGAAATTTAAAATGTTATAATTGATATTGAACAGCAGGCTGGAAAAAACAGAGGAATGAGTAAGTGATCTAGAAAACAAAATAATGGGGGGATCCCTGTGGCTCAGTGGATTAGCGCCTGCCTTTGGCCCAGGGCGTGATCCTGGAGTCCCGGGATCAAGTCCCACATCAGGCTCCCTGCATGGAGCCTGCTTCTCCCTCTGCCTGTGTCTCTGTCTCCCAGTCTCTCTGTGTCTCTCATGAATAAATAAATAAAATCTTAAAAAAAACAGAAGACGAAATAATGGAAAATAATGAGGCTGAACAAAAGAGAGAAAAAATTATGTAACATAAGAACAGACTTAGAACGTTCATAGTGTAAGAGTCCCAGAAGAAGAGAGAGAAAAAGGGGCAGAAATTTTTTTGGAGATAAGAGCTGAAAACTTCCCTAATCTGAGAAAGGAAACACATCCAGATCTAAGAGGCAGTGAGAAGTCCCATCACAATCAACAAAACCAGGCCCAGAACAAGACAGACATATTGTAATTAAATTTGCAAAATACAGGGATGAAGAAAAAAACAGCAAGATAAAAGAAGTAACTAACTTACAAGGGAAGACTCATTAAGCCAGCTGGAAATTTCTCAAAAAAATGTGGGAAGTCAGCAGTAAGTGGCATGACATATTTAAAGTGCTGAATGGGAAAAATATATAGCCAACAATACTTTATTCAGCAAAGGTATCAATCAGTCAGAATAGAAGGGGAGATAGTTTCCCAGACAAAAACTAAAGGAGTTCCTGACCACTAAACCAGCCCTGCAAGAAATATTAAAGAGGACTCTTTGAATGAAAAAATCTCCAGAAACAGTAACAAAAGAAGTAATAAAATGACACTAAATACATATCTCTCAATAATTACTCTGAATGTAAAAGGACTAAATGCTCCAAGCAAAAGACATAGGGTATAAGAATGCATTAAAAAAAAAAAAAAACACAAGACCATGGGGTGCCTGGGTGGCTCAGTCAGTTAAGTGACTGACTCTTGATTTCAGCTCAGGTTGTGAGTGTGGTGAGATTAAGCCCCAGGTCGGGCTCCACACTCTGGCAGGGAGTCTGACTGTGATTCTCTCTCTCTTTCCTTCTGGCCCTCTCCCCACTCATGCATACACCTGCACATACACTCTCTGTCTAAAATAAATCAATAAAATTTAAAAAAATATAAGACCCAAGTATACACTGTCTACAAGAGATTTATTATAAAACTAAAGACACCTGCACATTGAAATTGAGGGGAGGGAGAAACATTTATCATGCAAATGGATGCCACATGAAAGCCAGAGAACCAACACCTATATTGGAAAACTAGGCTTTAAATGAAAGACTATAACGAGAGATGAAGAAGAGCACTATATCATAATAAAGGGGACAATTCAACAAGAAGATCTGACAACTGTAAATATTTATACACACAATAAGGGAGCAACCAAATACATAAAACAATTAATAACAAACTTAAAAGAACTCAATGATAATAATAAAATAATAGTAGAGTACATTAATGCTCCACTTACATCAATGGACAGATCATCTAGGCAGAAAGTCAACAAGGAAACAACTGCTTTGAATGACACACTGGACCAGATGGACATAACAGACTATTCAGATCATTCCATCCTATAACAGCAGAATATACATTCTTTTCAGGATCACTTGGGCACTCTCCACTAAAGCACATACAAGGTCACAAATCAGTCCTCAACAAATACAAAAAAACAGATCATACCAAGCATCTTTTCTGACCACAACGCTATGGAATATGAAGCCAGTCACAAGAAAATATTTGGAAAGACTATAATGCAGGGAGGTTAAAAATCATTCTACTAAATAAAGAATGAATGGGTCAACCAGGACATTAAAAAAATACATAGAAATAAATGAAAAAGAAAACGCAACAATCCGAAACTCTCAGGCGCAGCAAAAGCAGTCTTATGAGGGAAGTATATAGCAATACATGCCAACCTTAAGAAGCAAGAAAATGGGGATCCCTGGGTGGCCCAGAGGTTTGGCACCTGCCTTAGGCCCAGGGCACGATCCTGGAGACCCGGGATCGAGTCCCATGTCGGGCTCCCGGTGCATGGGGCCTGCTTCTCCCTCTGCCTATGTCTCTGCCTCTCTCTCTCTCTGTGACTATCATAAATAAAAATAAAAAAATAAAAAATAAAAAAAGACTTTAAAAAAAAAAGAAGCAAGAAAATTTTCAAATTTGCAACCCAATCTTATTCCTAAAGGAGCTAGAAAAGGAACAAAGCCTAAAGCCAGCAAAAGGAAGGAAATAATACAGCAGAAAAAATGATATAGGAAAAAAACAATAAATAAATGCAATAAGAGCTGGTTCTTTGAAAAAAAATCAATAAAACTGTTAAACCCTTAACCAGATTTAACAGAAACAAAAGAGAAAGGATCCATTTAAATGAAATCACAAACAAGCAGGGAGAAATAACAACCACCACCACAGAAATACAAACAATTATAAGAGAATATTATGAAAAATTACATGCCAACAAACTGAATAATGTGGAAGAAATGGATAAATTCCCAGAAAGATTTAAATTACCAAAACTGAAAAAGAAACAGAAAACTTGAACAGACTGATAACCAGCCAAGAAACTGAATCAGTAGACAAAAATTTCCCAACAAATAAAAGTTCAGGGACAGGGCGCTTAGGTTGCTCAGTCAGTTAAGCATCTGACTTCCACTCAGGAAATGATTCCAGGGTCCGAGGATCAAGTCACATTGTGGTCTCTGCTCAGCAAGGAGTTGGCTTCTCCCTCTCCCTCTACCACTCCTCTTTCTTGTATGTGTTCTCTTTCTCTGTTTCTCAGAAAAATAAATAAATAAATAAATAAATAAATAAATAAATGTATGTATGTATGTATGTATGTATGTATGTATGTATGTACAGGGCCATACAGCTTCACAGGCAAATTCCACCAAACATGTAAAGTTAATACTCATTCTTCTCAAAATATTCCAGAAAATAAAAAAGGTAGGAAAACTTCCAAATTCATTCTATACGACCAGCATTACCCTCATACTAAAACAAGAGAAGGACATGCCTAAAACAGAAAACTAGAGGCCAATATCCCTGATAAATATGGATGTAAAAACTCTCAATATAATAGTAGCAAACCAAATCCAACAGTGCATTAAAAGAATCATTCACCATGATCAAGTGGGACTCATGCCTGTGTTGTAAGGGTGGTTAGAGACTCACAAATCAAGCTACACGATACACTACATCAATAAAAGAAAGTATAAGGACCATACAATCCTTTCAATAATACAGAAAAAGCATCTGATAAAGTACAACATCCATTGTGATAAAAACCCTCAACAAAGTACACTTAGAAAGAATGTACATCAACATAATAAAGGCCATATACAAAAAACCCCACAGCTAGTATGATTGATCCTTAGTAGGGAAAAACTGAGCTTTTCCTCTAAGGTCAGGAACAAGACAGGGATGTCCATTCTCATCAATGTTTTTTGTTTGTTTGTTTTAATCAGGTATTTATTGAACCGTACACAAAACAATGGAACAATACATGCCTCAAGTTCACATGGCACATTTGCCAATATAGACCATGACCTGGGCAATAAAATTCTTAATACATCGACTTATGAAAAAAAGCTTTCATCTATCTGGGTTTAGAAAATAATTTTTTTTTTTTTTTAGAAAAGAACATTCTTTTTTTTTAAATAATAAGTTTATTTTTTATTGGTGTTCAATTTGCCAACATACAGAATAACACCCAGGGCTCATCCTGTCAAGTGCCCCCCTCAGTGCCCATCACCCAATCACCCCCACACGCGCCCGCCTCCCTTTCCACCACCCCTAGTTCATTTCCCAGAGTTAGGAGTCTTTATGTTCTGTCTCCCTTTCTGATATTTCACACACTTCTTCTCCCTTCCCTTCTATTCCCTTTCACTATTATTTATATTCCCCAAATGAATGAGAACATATAATGTATGTCCTTCGATTGACTTATTTCACTCAGCATAATACCCTCCGATTCCATCCACTTTGAACCAAATGGTGGGTGGGTATTTGTCATTTCTAATGGCTGAGTAATATTCCATTGTATACATAAACCACATCTTCTTTATCCATTCATCTTTCAATGGACACCGAGGCTCCTTCCACATTTTGGCTATTGTGGAAATGGCTGCTATAAACAATGGGGTGCAGGTGTCCCGGAGTTTCACTGCATCTGTACCTTTGGGGTAAATTCCCAACAGTGCAATTGCTGGGTCCCAGGGCAGGTCTATTTGTAACTCTTTGAGGAACCTCCACACAGTTTTCCAGAGTGGCTGCACCAGTTCACATTCCCACCAACAGTGCAAGAGGGTTCCCTTTTCTCCGCATCGTCTCCAACATCTGTGGTTTCCTGCCTTGTTAAATTTCCCCATTCTCACTGGTGTGAGGTGGTATCTCATCGCGGGTTTCATTTGTATTTCCCTGATGGCAAGTGATGCGGAACATTTTCTCATGTGCGTGTTGGCCAAGTCTATGTCTTCCTCTGTGAGATTTCTGTTCATGTTTTTTGCCCATTTAATGATTGGATTGTTTGTTTCTTTGCTGCTGAGTTTCATAAGTTCTTTATAGATCTTGGACACTAGCCCTTTATCTGATATGTCATTTGCAAATATCTTCTCACATTCTGTAGGTTGTCTTTGAGTTTTGTTGACTGTATCCTTTGCTGTGCAAAAGCTTCTTATCTTGATGAAGTCCCAATAGTTCATTTTTGCTTTTCTTTCTCTTGCCTTCGTGGATGTATCTTGCAAGAAGTTACTGTGGCTGAGTTCAAAAAGGGTGTTGCCTGTGATCTCCTCTAGGATTTTTATGGAATCTTGTCTCACATTTAGATCTTTCATCCATTTTGAGTTTATCTTTGTGTATGGTGCAAGAGAGTGGTCTAGTTTCATTCTTCTGCATGTGGATGTCCAATTTTCCCAGCACCACTTATTGAAGAGACTGTCTTTCTTCCATTGGATAGTCTTTCCTCCTTTATCAAATATTAGTTGACCATAAAGTTGAGGGTCCACTTCTGGATTTTCTATTCTGTTCCATTGATCTATGTGTCTGTTTTTGTGCCAGGACCACACTCTCTTGATGACCACAGCTTTGTAGTACAACCTGAAATCTGGCATTGTGATGATCCCAGATACTATTTTCTTTTTTAAAATTCCCCTGGCTATTCAGAATCTTTTCTGATTCCACACAAATCTTAAAATAATTTGTTATAACTTTCTGAAGAAAGTCCATTGTATTTTGATAGGGATTGCATTAAACGTGTAAATTGCCCTGAGTAACATTAACATTTTCACAATATTAATTCTGTCAATCCATGAGCATGGAATATTTTTCCATCTCCTTGTGTCTTCCTCAATTTCTTTCAGAAGTGTCTATACTTTTTAGGGTATATATCCTTTACCTCTTTGGATAGGTTGATTCCTAGGTATCTTATGCTTTTGGGTGCAATTGTAAATGGGATTGACTCCTTCATTTCTCTTTCTTCAGTCTCATTGTTAGTGAATAGAAATGCCACTGACTTCTGGGCATTGATTTTGTATTCTGCCACACTGCCAAATTGCTGTATGAGTTCTAGCAATCTTGGGGTGGAGGCTTTTGGGTTTTCTATGTAGAGTATCATGTCATTGGCAAAGAGGGAGAGTTTGACTTCTTCTTTGCCAATTTGAATGCCTTTAATGTCTTTTTGTTGTCTGATTGCTGAGGCTAGGGCTTCCAGTACTACGTTGAACAGCAGTGGTGAGAGTGGACATCCCTCTCTTGTTCCTGATCTTAGGGGAAAGGCTCCTAGGGCTTCCCCATTGAGAATGATATTTGCTGTGGGCTTTTCGTAGATGGCTTTTAAGATGTCGAGGAATGTTCCCTCTATCCCAACACTCTGAAGAGTTTTGATCAGGAATGGATGCTGTATTTTGTCAAATGCTTTCTCTGCATCTAATGAGAGGATCATATGGTTCTTGGTTTTTCTCTTGCTGATATGATGAATCACATTGATTGTTTTATGAGTGTTGAACCAGCCTTGTGTCCCAGGAAAAAATCCTAATTGGTCAGGGTGAATAATTTTCTCAATGTACTGTTGGATCCTATTCGCTAGTATCTTGTTGAGAATTTTTGCATCCATGTTCATCAGGGATATTGGTCTATAATTCTCCTTTTTGGTGGTCTTTGTCTGATTTTGGAATTAAGGTGATGCTGGCCACATAGAATTAATTTGGAAGTACTCCATCTCTTTCTATCTTTCCAAACAGCTTTAGTACAATAGGTATGGTTTCTTCTTTAAACGTTTGATAGAATTCCCCTAGGAAGCCATCTGGCCCTGGACTTTTGTGTCTTGGGAGGTTTCTGATGACTGCTTCAATTTCCTCCCTGGTTATTGGCCTGTTCAGGTTTTCTGTTTCTTCCTGTTCCAGTTTTGGTAGTTTGTGACTTTCCAGAAATACATCCATTTAATCCAGATTGCGTAATTTATTGGCGTATAGCTGCTCATAATATGTTTTTAAAATCGTTTGTATTTCCTTGGTGTTGGTAGTGATCTCTCCTTTCTCATTCATGATTTTATTAAGTTGAGTCTTCTCTCTCTTCTTTTTAATAAGGCTGGCTAATGTTTGATCTATCTTAATTCTTTCAAAGAACCAACTCCTAGTTTTGTTGATCTGTTCCACAGTTCTTCTGGTCTCGATTTCATTGAGTTCTGCTCAAATTTCTATTAAATCTCTTCTTCTGCTGGGTGTAGGATCTATTTGCTGTTTTTTCTCTAGCTCTTTTAGGTGTTAGGTTAGCTTTTGTATTTGAGTTCTTTCCAGTTTTTGAATGGATACTTGTATTGTGATGTATTTCCCCCTCAGGACTGCTTTTGCTGCATCCCAAAGATTTTCAACGGTTGTATCTTCATTCTCATTAGTTTCCATGAATCTTTAATTCTTCCTTAATTTCCTGGTTGACCCTTTCATCTTTTAGCAGGATGGTCCTTAACCTCCACGTGTTTGAGGGCCTTCCAAACTTCTTGTTGTGATTTAGTTCTAATTTCAAGGCATCATGGTCTGAGAATATGCAGGGGACAATCCCAATATTTTGGTATCTGTTCAGACTTGATTTGTGACCCAGTATGTGGTTTATTCTGGAGAAAGCTCCATGTGCACTTGAGAAGAATGTGTATTCGGTTGAGTTTGGATGTAAAGTTCTGTAGATATCTGTGAAATCCATCTGGTCCAGTGTATCATTTAAGGCTCTCATTTCTTTGGTGATATTGTGCTTAGAAGACCTACTGAGGGTAGAAAGAGCTAGATTGAAGTCAGCAAGTATAAGTGTATTATTATCTAAGTATGTCTTAAGTTTGTTTATTAATTGATTGATATACTTGGCAGCTCCCACATTCGGGGCATAAATATTGTTGATTTTTCGGTCCTCTTGTTGGATAGATCCTTTAAGGATGATATAGTGTCCCTCTTCATTCTCACTACAGTCTTCGGGGTAAATTTTAGTTTATCTGATATAAGGATGGCTATCCCTGCTTTCTTTTGAGGACATTTGAATGGTAAATGGTTCTCTAACCTTTTATTTTCAGGCTGTAGGTGTCTTTCTGTCTAAAATGAGTCTCTTGCAGACAGCAAATAGATGAGTCCTGCTTTTTTATCCAGTCTGAAACCCTGTGCCTTTTGATGGGGTCATGAAGCCCGTTCACGTTCATAGTTACTATTGAAAGATATGAGTTTAGTGTCATCATGATATCTATTTAGTCCCTGTTTTTGTGGATTTTTCCACTGGACTTCTTCTTAAAGGGGAACTTTAAGGGTCTCCCTTAAAATTTCTTGCAGAGTTGGTTTGGAGGTCACATATTCTTTCAGTTCCTCCCTATCTTGGAAGCTCTTTATCTCTCCTTCCACTCCGAATGAGAGTGTTGCTGGATAAAGTATTCTTGGCTGCATGTTTTTCTCATTTAGGACCCTGATTATATCCTGCCATCCCTTTCTGGCCTGTCAGGTCTCTGTGGAGAGGTCTGCTGTTACCCTAATACTCCTCCCCATAAAAGTCAGGGATTTCTTGTCTCTTGCTGCTTTAAGGATCTTCTCTTTATCTTTGGATTTTGCAAGCTTCACTATTAAATGTCAAGGTGTTGAGCAGTTTTTATTGATTTTAGGGGGGATCTGTCTATTTCCTGGATCTGAATGCCTGTTTCCCTTTCCAGATTAGGAAAGTTTTCAGCTAGGATTTGTTCAAATACATATTCTGGACCTCTGTCCTTTTCAGCGCCTTCGGGAACCCCAATTAAATGTAGATTTTTCTTCCTCAGGCTGTAATTTATTTCCCTTAATCTATCCTCATGATCTTTTAATTGTTTGTCTCTTTTTTCCTCAGTTTCCCTCTTTGCCGTCAACTTGTCTTCTGTGTCACTCACTTGTTCTTCTACCTCGTTGTTAGGACCTCTAGTTTGGATTGTATCTCATTTAATTGATTTTTAATTTCTGCATGACTAGATCTAAATTCTGCAGTCATGAAGTCTCTTGAGTCCTTTATGCTTTTCTCGAGAGCCACCAGTAGCTTTATAATAGTGCTTCTGAATTGGCTTTCTGACATTGAATTATAATCCAAATTTTGTAACTGTGGGAGAGAGGACTGTTTTTGATTCATTCTTTTGAGGTGAGTTTTTCCTTCTAGTCATTTTGCTCAGTGCAGAGTGGCCAAAAACACGTTATATTGGGAAAATGAGAAAAAGAGAGGAGAGAAAGAAGGAAAGAAAAGAGAAAAGAAAAAAGAAAAAAGGAAGGGAAAAAAGAGAAGAAAAAGAGAAAGAAAAAGAAAGGAAAAAAGGGTGGGGGAAGCAAACAGAAATCAAAAAGAAAAAAAAAACAAGGGGGCTGTACTGTATCTTCTGATTCTATATACTTTAAGTCCCTTGACTTTCCCTTGAACTTGTCCCTCTAACTGGTCTTCTGGGGGAGGGGCCTGTTGTCCTGATTTTCAGGTGTTATCACTTGGGGGAGCTGCTCTGCTCCCTGCCTGGTGGTGCAGGGATCAGTGGGGGTTGTTTACCCCGTGAGGCCCCAGGAGGAACAACCCCAGTGGCGGTGGCCAGCTCTGGAGCCCTGGAGTCAGCTCCCACAGTAACTACGGAGCTCTCAGCCTGTAGGGACCTGGATGCTCCGGGGACGGGGCCGCTGATCTGCGCAGCTTGGGGCAGGAGCGTCCTTGCTGTTCTGGGCCCTCCTGGCCTCTGCCTGTCCCAGGTGGAGGCCGGATCCTTGGCTGTGTCCCCGGCGCCCTGTGCTCCCGGGCCTGCGCTGTTGGATTCGCGCTGTCGGCTGGGCAGCCCCCTCTCCTGCAAAGCCACAGCTGGTGCCCCTCTGAGCTGCTCCCGGAGCCGCCATCCAAGCCCCTCCGAGCTGCTCCCGGGTCAAGCAGTGCGCTGCAGCCCTTTAGGGAGCTCGGGGCACTCTCCCAGGGGCGCAGGTGTCTGTTAGTGTCCCAGGGAGCCTGAGAGCATCCCCGCCCTCCTGGGGTCTTGCTCTAACTCCCTGGGAGCCCCTTTCCGCCCGGGAAGATTCGTGAAGTTCCTGCTTCTCTAGGACGGTGCTTTCCTGTCCTGGGGGCACTGGCTGTGGCCTTACCCTGGCTCCTCGTGGGGCCCCTCCCCCTTTCATGCCTTTTGTTTATTTCTTTTTCCCCGTCTTCCTACCTTGATAGAAGCGTGAACTCTTCTCACTGTAGCATTCCAGCTGTTCTCTCTTTAAATCTCAGGCCGAATTCGTAGATTTTCAGGGTGATTTGAAAGTTATCTAGGTAATTTGGTGGGGAGAGGTGCCTTGGGGACCCTACTCTTCCGCCATCTTGCCCCTCCCTCTCATCACTGTTTTTTAATATGGTACCAGCCACAGCAATCAGACAACGAAAAGAAATAAAAGCATCCAAATCAGCAAGAAAGAAGTCAAATTTTCACTATTTGCATATGACGTGATACTCTATACAGAAAACCTTAAAAACCAAAAAACTACTAGAACTGATACGTGAATTCAGTAAAGTCATAGGATACAAAATCAATGTAAAGAAATCCACTGCATTTTATACAATAGTGAAGCAGCAGAAAGAAAAATCAAGGAATCAATCCCATTTACAATTTCACCAAAACCCATAAAATACCTAGGAATAGAAAAGCCTGGTTGGCTCAGTGGCTGAGCATCTGCCTTCGGCTCAGGGCATCATCACAGAGTCCTGGGATCGAGTCCCACATCAGGCTCCCCTCGAGGAGCCTGCTTCTCCCTCTGCCTATGCCTCTGCCTCTCTTTCTGTATCTCTCATGAATAAATAAATAAAATCTTTTTTTAAAAAAATACGTAGGAATAACTTTAACCAAAGAGGTGAAAGACCTGTACTCTGAAAACTATACAACATGCATGAAAGAAATCCAACAGAAAACAAAGTAATGGAAAGACATTCCATGCTCATGGACTGAAAGAACAAATATTGTTAAAACGTCTATACTACCCAAAGCAGTCTACACATTTAATGAAATCCCTTATCAAAATACCATTGGCATTTTTCATAGAGCTAGAACAAACTATCCTAAGGTTTGTATGGACTAGAAAAGACCCCAAATAGCCAAAGCAAACCTTGAAAAGGGAAAGCAAAGCTGGACACATCACAATTCCAGACTTCATGTTACATTACAAAGCTGTAGTGATCAAAACAGTTGGCTACTGATATAAAAATAGACACATAGGTCAAGGGAACATAATAGAAAACTGAGAAAGGAACCCACAACTATATGGTCAATTAATCTTTGACAAAGCGAGAAAGAATATCCAATGGGAGAAACATAGTCTCTTCAACAAATGGTGTTGGGAAAACTGGACAGCAACATGCAAAAGAATGAAACTGGACCATTTTCTTACACCATACACAACAATAAATTCAAAATGGATGAAAGGCCTAAATGTGAAACAGGAAACCATCAAAATCCTAGGGGAGAACATAAGCCATAGTAACCTCTTTGACATCAATTTTAGCAACTTCTTACTAGACACATCATCTCCCAAGGTAAGGGAAAACAAAAGCAAAAACCACTATTGGGACTTTATCAGGATCAAAAGCTTCTGCATGTAAAGAAATAACAAAACTAAAAGGCCACCTATGGAATGGGAGAAGATATTTGCAAATGACATATATAATAAAGGGTTAGCACCCAAAATACATAACGTACTTATAAAACTCAACTCTCAAGGGGATCCCTGGGTGGCTCAGCGGTTTGGCACCTGCCTTCGGTGCAGGCAGTCCGAGAAAGACAAATACCATATGATTTCACTCATATGTAGATTTTAAGAAACAAAACAAAGAGCATAAGGAAAAAAAGAGAAATGCAAACCAAGAAACAAACTCAACCATAGAGAACGAACTCATGGTTATCAGAGGAGATGTAGGTAGGGGGATAGGTTAAATAGATGATGATTAAGGATTGCAGTTGTTTTGATGAGCACTGGGTCTTGTTTGGAAGTAATGAATCACTCTTGCACACCTGAAACTAATATTATACTGTATGTTAACTAACTGTAATTTAAATACAAACTTGAAAAGACAAAAAATAAAGTACTTGTGGAAAAATTATAGGTGTAAAACACCAACCAACTACAAAGTCTTTAGCATCTCAATATTTGAAGGTTTGATACTCTACTGTGCCTTAATTCATAGAAGATCAATGAAAATGGTACTCTCATTCCTACTCTACTAGATGTTTACCTCCTTCAACTAGGGTTATTCTTTTTTTAAAGATTTATTATTTGAAAGACAGAGTGTGTGAGCATGCAGGGGGAAGGGGCAAAGGGAGGGGGAGAAGAGAATCTCCAGAAGACTCCCCCACTGTGCACAGAGCCTGATGCAGGGCTCAATACCACAACCTTGGGATCATGACCTGAGCCAAAATCAAGAGTCAGATGCTTAACCCACAGAGCCACCCAGGTGCCTTCTCTAAGGTTTTTCTTAAAGAAACTTCTCATAAGTCATAAAAACTATTTTATGTTTCACAGGACAATTTTTGACTAAACAATCTCTGCAATAATCTCTCCATTCAAATTTTCTAGTTTATTGGCTTAGGGTTTGAACAATGAAAAAAGAACATTTTACATATAAAGGGTATGGTAAGCAAAAAAGCACATTACATTTTTTTACTTTTTAAAGATTATTTATCATTGAAAGTATCATGAATAAGCATCAAGGGTCTGGAAGAATCAAAATAAGTCTAAGAAGAAAGAAGGCTGTATATAAATATGCATTTCAATAAAAAGTTGATAATGTTAGCAACAACAATTTTCTATTCTACTTGCTTGAGGCTACTGATACTCACAGGAAACAGGTTATCAGTCCACTGGCCTGAACAAGGTGCAACTTAAATTGGGATCTAAAGGTCAGAACAAATAATGGCATTACACTAAGTGCTGGGATTATATCCTTTTAAACACTGAGAATAACAAGAGCTAGAAATTAGTGGATATTTGCTATAACCCATGCCCAGTGTTGTGCAGATAATATACCATACTTTTAGTATTTCCTAGTATAAAACCCTAGGGAATAAGTACTATTCTTATCCTAAGGATTAAGATAAGAAAACTGAGGTTTCCACAGGTTAAGTGATTTGCCCAAAGTCATACAGCTAGTTTATGGTATAGCAGGGGAGATCTGCATATGATTGTTCATAATAGCATTATTTGTAGTAGAAAAAAGTAACCACATTCCATTAAAAGAATGAAAAAATATATTCATATAACAGAGTACTATGCACAGTGAAAATAAACGAACTATAGCTACACATATGAACATGTATACATAACAAAAAATGCTAACTGATAAAAATAGGTTGCAGAATAGATGCCGCATAAATAAAATTTACATAAAGCTTAAAAGCAAACAAAACAACAGTGTATAAAGTTTAGGAATACATGCATATACAGTAAAAGTCTAAAAACATGCATAGTAATATTTAATACAAGTCAGGAAAATGGCTATGGGGGGTTTACGAAGGGAAATGCAACCAGAGTTGGAGGGGTACACAGGAAGTTTCACCTACATTTACAGTGTTCATTAATGCCTTTTTGATATCTATAATATTTATCTATTTATCCATAATAAATAAACATAATATTTATTTAAAATTTTTAAAATCATAAATCATTTTGGATTTATTTCAGTGGTTCTCTGCAACCTTCAAAATAAAATTCCAACACATCCTAGCATCCAAACACTCCACCATCTTGCTGTTTTTATTCTTATGAAACCAATTTCCCAATTTAATTACAAGATGTTAATAAGTTAGCTTTTAATAGCAATTCCAAAAATATTCTACCATATTTCATATTCTACCATACTTACTTCTGGAAAGTATTCAAAAGTAAATTTATACCAGACAGATTATGAACCTCCAAAGGATATCCATCCATTGCCTTGGCCTTTCTAAAAAGCTTCAGAGCATCTGACAATTATAGTGTTGCCTTCTATGATTCTTAACATAGGCTGCTATGCTTTGAACTACAGGACTAATGCCCTGGCCAAAACTGACTAGACTAGGGATTGGCAGTTGAGCCAAAGGCAGCCAACTAGATGCTGTCTTATAAAAGGAGGCCTTATGTGCAATTTCTGCCCAAGAGGGGTACTTTGTAGTGGTTATTGACCAGCCAACCTAATGAGATCCTTTCTCTAGGAAAGCCTGGATATAAAACATGTAGAGTTAGAAGAAACACAATAGTCCAGTCACGAGATAGGTAACTACCAGAGTTGCTATGATATTCTGAATGGTCTTTCTTGAGGTCTGCTGAGCCGGTGAGACACTTTCCCAAGGCCTTCTTCCTAAAACTATGTATCCTTTCATTAAAACACTACTTAAGATAATTTGAACATGCCTCTGTTTTCCTTAACCTTAGGATACATGACAAGCAATATTTTGTTTCCATATTCAATGAGGTTCACAAAACACCTTACTGCCATCTGAGGGGATGGCGTTAGGGGAATAGTTAGTCATATGGGTATGGGAGGAAGCAATGCACCCATCATTTTCACTTTATGACATAAAACAATATCCTGTAATTATAATCATAGGCGGAGCGTGATTAAACAGGCTAAGGGTTTCAAAGCGCAACTTTCAAAGTTGCACCAAAAATAAAGATGTTCAACAATGCTGAGTGGAAACAGTAACACTGATTTTGCTATCTAACAAATTTCACTTTGTTAGGTTCCAAATATTTTCTGGTATAACTCACATGAAGCAAGGAAAGGAAAGAGATAAAAGGAAAGGAAAGAGACAAGGACTAAAGTTGACACAAAGGAATATACAGCTTGTATTATCAAGGATTTTGAAAACTTAAGTACTATGATGTCCACGTTCCTTCCCATATCCATCATCCCCAGCCTAAACCCCAAAATATAATTCTAGTCATGTATTATTTCCTATATTCTAATTTCTTACAGTGCTCTGTATTTTCTCTCTACTGACCAAACTTCCTGCTACTCCCCAAAACTCCAAAAGCCCTTGCATTGTGTCTAGCCTCCCCTCTCCTTGCCTGAAATGAAACATTACTATCCCCTGAGGTCTCTACTTCCTTTATAATCCTCAAGAGGAAGCCATTCAAAGTGTCTCAGGAAAAGGAGGTAGTTTGTCTTCTTCCTGACAACCAATGCTACTTCTAATTAAGCCATTACTTCTTCATCCTTAGGTAAAAATCTCTGTTCTTGTTAGTGAGGAAGTAGAACAACTAGAACTCTCATGAATGGAATGCAAATTAGTATATCCACTTTGAAAAACTCCTTGACACTATCTACCAAAGCTGTATGCTCTATGACCTAGCAATCTCACTCCTAGGTATATACTCAATAGAAATGTACATTTACATGCACCAAAAAGACATATAGAAAAATGTTCATGAGATCATTATTTGTGTAATAATAGCTCAAAACTGAAAATAATTAAAATGTTCACCAAGAGTAGAATAATGGGGATGCCTGGGTACCTCAGTTGGTTAAGCATCTGCTTTCACCTCAGGTCATGATTTCAGGGTCCTGGGATCGAGCTCCACATCAGGTTCCCTGCTCAGTGGAGAGTCTGCTTCTCCCTCTCCCTCTGCCCCTCCACCTCCCTGCTTGTGCTCTCTCTCTCTCTCTCC
Organism: Canis lupus baileyi; assembly: GCF_048164855.1. Classification (NCBI taxonomy): domain Eukaryota; kingdom Metazoa; phylum Chordata; class Mammalia; order Carnivora; family Canidae; genus Canis; species Canis lupus. The sequence continues at coordinate 58,499,997 of NC_132876.1, forward strand.
CTCTCTCTCTCTCAAATAAATAAATCTTAAAAAAAGAGTATAATGGATAAATCATGATACATTCACCTTCTTAAATATCATATAGTAATAAAAATGAATTAGTGTTATATTCATAATGGATGAATCTCAGAAACATAATATTGAGTGAAAGATACCAGACAAATACTGCATCATTCCATTTATATAAAATTCAAAAATAGACAAAAATAATCCATGGTAGAGGATAATGATGTAGTTGAACAGAAGGAAAGGCTTCTGAGCTGTTGGTAATGCTTCTTGTTTATTTGGGTTCTGATTGAATAAACACGATCATTTTTATTAGAATTTAGCAAGCTGCTTATGATTTGTGTACTTCACTGGACATATATTTCAGTAAAAAAAGTTTACATAAAAGAAATAAAAGTAACTCTGCTACTTTGAAGTTTATACCATCCATCTATTCATTCTTAACACTATTATCTACCTGCCTGTCACTACATCACATCAAAGAGTTAGAATCCTGGTTAGCAGTCTTCTCTACTCTAAATCCTTCTTTAACTAAGAATGGCTTCAATGTGGATGTGGACAAACCATCCCAAAGCCTCCCCTCACTCTTTGACCTTACCCCTGTAGACCATTTCACTCCACTGTGGCTACTCACTCCATGAGTATACCCTGAATTTACCATTACCCAGAACTTGCTAATAGCTAAAATCATACACTCATCAAGCTTTTCTTTGACTACAACCTCCTATTGCAGCTTTGATTTCCTCTCTGCTCTACTACTGTTCTTTGAGCTAGTAAAACTACTTACATTTGAAAATTTTGGGTAAGAGTAAAATGATATGCATCAACAGCTTGATACAGTGTTGGACACACAGGAAGTGCTCAAAACATGGTAGCCATATTTTGTTGTTTTTCTTTTTTTAAAAGATCTTATTTATTTATTTGAGACAGAGGGAGAATGACCAGGAGGAGGAGGGGTAATGGGAGAGGGAGAAGCAAACTCCCCACTAAGCAGGGAGCCCAATGCAGGGCTCAATCCAGGACCCTGAGATCATGACCTGAGCCAAAGGTAGATGCTTAAATGACTGAGTCACCCAGGTGCTCCCATATTTTGATATTAAGTATTTTATTAAAAACAACTTTTATTTCAAGACTCACATTTTCCTCAAATTCACTCAACCTCTAGCGTTAAAGAAACTTGGCTTTTGTCTGACACTAATACATTCTTCCCAATCCTTTTTTTTAAGATTTGTTTATTTGAGAGAGAGAGGCCTGAGAGGGGCAGAGAGAGGAGAGAAACTTTAGCAGACTTCTGCACTCAGCACAGAGCCCAACACAGGGCTCTGTCCCACAAACCTGAGATAGTATCTATATGGAAACCAAGAGTTAGAGGCTTAACTGACTATGCTACCCAGGTTCCTCTCCCAATCCTTTTAAATGAAGGCCAGTCCTCAAGCCATTCTCTCTTATTCAAGAAGTCAGGAGGAGAAATCAATATAGTCCTTATTCCTTGAGAGTAATTCCACATCAGTTTTTCACTATCATATCTGCTCAACAAGTTCTATCTCAAGATTTATGTAATCTTCGTTAGTTATCTGCCAACTTTCAGGGTTCCTCTCTATCTTACCCTTTTTTTATTAAACTCTAGGGCTTCAAAATTAACACTGATCACCCTTTTGGGACCTTGGCCTCACAAATGCTTCCACAAAGTTAAGCCCCATAATCGGGACTGAGATCACATAATTTCAGATCTGACTCTACTCTTTACTACTGTGTGACTGCGGGCAAGTTATGAAACCTTTCTAAGCTTCAGTTTCCTTACCTGTAAAATGATGATAACTGTATCTATTCATAGGGCCACTGTGAAGCATTAGAAAATTCATGTAAAATGATCAGCAAAATGCCCAAACCAGTAAATGCTTAGTAACTTAATAGCTGTGATAACTATTATTATCTTTCCTCTATATTAATTTTTGGCACATTTCCCCTTGTCACCAAACCAGCTCAGGCTTCCTGACTGTTTCCAGTTTTATCAAGATATAATTGACAGTCTCCTGACTTTTTTATTTTTATTTTTTAAAGATTTTATTTATTCATGAGAGACAAAGAGAGAGAGAGGCAGAGACATAGGCAGAGGGAGAAGCAGGCTTCCTGCAGGGAACCTGATGTGGGACTTGATCCCAGGACCCTGGGATCCCACTCTGAGCCAAAGGCAGATGCTCAAGCACCGAGCCACCTGTCATTCCTCTCCTGACCTTTTTATTTTTTTTTAATTTTTTTTATTTATTTATGATAGTCACACAGCAAGAGAGAGAGAGAGAGGCAGAGACACAGGCAGAGGGAGAAGCAGGCTCCATGCACCGGGAGCCTGACGTGGGATTCGATCCCGGGTCTCCAGCATCGCGCCCTGGGCCAAAGGCAGGCGCCAAACTGCTGGGCCACCCAGGGATCCCTCTCCTGACCTTTTTAAATGAAAATACACCTTTTCTGGAATTTGTTACCTGTATCCCAAGATTTATTTCCTTCCTTTCACCACAACACTTTTCCAAAGAGTAATATACCCTTCCTCTCAGAAGCAAGGAGTGGTGGAAGGATCATGGACCTTGGAGCTAAATACACCTGTATTTGAACCTTTAGCAGTTATGACCTGGAGCAAGCACTTTTTTCTAAGCCTGCTTTATCATATATAAAGTGAGGATAATACCCCATTTCTTAGGGTCATCAAAAGGATTAAAATGAAATAATATATGTAGAGCAGCTGGCCAAAGTAAGTGCTAAATTATGGCCAGTTTCCCTTATCCTTTCCTTAACCTCTTACAATCTAGATTCTCCCTCTACTACTTTATTTATACTAGTTTATCTCACTTCAGCTCTTATTAGGATTATGATTTGGGGCAATTTACTTCTCTCAACCTTAGTTTTTCATTTGTAAAACAGTGATCATAGTAACTACAAAATAAAGCTATCTTGAGATTAAAGTGAAATAACAGAGGTAGATAGAGTATTTTAGCATGGTGCCTGATCTCATAGGAAGCAATTAATAAATGGTAGTTTCCAGTGACTTATTATTGGCCAAACTGTTCAACTCTTTCCTCTAGGCTTCAGTGACAACACACTATTCTGGTTTGCTTTTTACCAATGACTACTCCTTCTGTCTCTGTACCTCCTCCACGAAGTCTTTATTCTCCTTAACCAGGTTTGAGTTCTCTCTTTTGAACCCTTAGATCACTTTGTACTTCTCTTGAGGCAAGGCACTTTTTTTTTTCTGAATCAGAGCACACTATCCCATTGCCTGGCATTTATTCCTATAGCTTTTTTTTTAAATTTTTATTTATTTATGATAGTTACAGAGAGAGAGAGAGGCAGAGACACAGTCAGAGGGAGAAGCAGGCTCCATGCACCGGGAGCCCGATGTGGGATTCGATCCCGTGTCTCCAGGATCGCGCCCTGGGCCAAAGGCAGGCGCCAAACCGCTGCGCCACCCAGGGATCCCTATTCCTATAGCTTTTATTGAGTACCTAACGTAAGTCATACCTGTGTTAGGGATACAAAAATTAATGTCTTAATTATTGTCCTCAAGCAGCTTATAGGAAGGTAGAACTGGTAAGTAAATAGTCTATTATTTAAAGTGTGATAAGTGGGGGATCCCTGGGTGGCGCAGCGGTTTAGCGCCTGCCTTTGGCCCAGGGCGCGATCCTGGAGACCCGGGATCGAATCCCACGTCGGACTCCCTGCATGGAGCCTGCTGCTCCCTCTGCCTGTGTCTCTGCCTCTCTCTCTCTCTCTCTCTCTCTCTCTGTGACTATCATGAATAAATAAATAAAATCTTAAAAAAATTAAAAAAAATAAAGTGTGATAAGTGCTAAGATAATAAAAGTATGCCCAGTGTCCTCTGGAAGCACAAGAAAAGGAGTTATTTAAATTAAACTGGGGAAGTCGGGAACACTACCTCGGAAAATGCATTTTGTGCTTAGTGTATGAGGAGGCAGTAAACAAGTAGCTGTTAAATGAATGAATGGACTACAAGTAGGAACTAGATGAGGATGTTTCCCATCAAGTCCAGAGATCTAGCGGGGGAAAGGCTTGGAGTGCAGATGTTAAAAGATTTCCTGAGAGACAACAGATGAAGCTGAAAAGCCAAGGCAAGGATGGGTGTTCCAGACATAGGAGTCTGACCTGACTCCAGAGAACAGATGAAGGAGTGCCAATAAAGGTTTTTAAGTGGGAAAGGGGTATAATTAGATTTGCATTGTAGAATAAGTACTCTGGCAGTTCAGGGAAAATGGATTCCTTGAGAGCTAGGCTAGAGACGGGAGTCCAGTTAGAAGGCTGTAGTGATAATTCAGATAAATTATGAGTACCAGAAATGCTGAAATGGAGAATTGTCAATCAAGATGGACACTGAGTCACCTTAAACTTTGGCTGAATTATTCGTATTTGTATCTTCTACAAGCAGTACATTTTACACGTAAAACCGGCTACAAATATCCACCTGTAGATATTTGTCAACTACTATTACTGAAACCTATTTAAGGAACCGCAGCTAGCAGCCAGCTGAGTCACTTCCGGTACAAAGATTCCTAAGTATAGGCACTTTTTCCCAGTACAGAACTCAAAAGGAACTCAAGTTTATTATTCAAGCCCGGAAAGGAACAACAATAAATACAAACACCGCGCACTGCAGAGACTTTGTGACATCTCCATCCTAGTCTATTTCACCCCCAAATGTTTGAACGAAGACTTTCCAAGGGCCAGGAGATTCCACCCTGTGTGCCCAATCGAATGCCCGGGATTCTTTTCTCTTTGTTTCAGTTCAATACCTACAAGTCTGCCGCTGCTTGTCTCCAGGCCAGCCTTTTTTGCCCAGCCTTTTCCCAGTACCACCGTGCCGCTGTATAAACAGTTAACTGCAGAAGACTGAGGAGGGAGTACTGTCCCAGGCTAGGGAAATCCAAGGGGGAGAGGTAAGTGTTTTGAGGCTTCAACCGTTTCTGATTCCCTGACCTTGCCGATTCTTTCACAACCCCATTTCCACCCCGCCTCTTGCTCTCTCCACCGAGGAACCAGGGCAGGTTATCCGGGTTTTGTTTCAACTTACCCTAACAGCCGCCATCTCCGTGACTTTCTGCGTCTAGATTTTCATATGGTGGGCAGAGAAGGACAAAACTGTTCAACTCGGCTCACCTCTGGAGCCCCGCCTGGTTACGTCCCTGGTCCGCTGGCTCCGCCCTTTCTCCACCCTCCCAGTGCGTCTTTGAGAAGCTGCCACAGTTGGCCGGCTGTCTATCGGTAAAACCGTTCATCCACGTGACTGTTCCAATCCTCGATAAAGCCTTTCAGAATACCCTGCGTAATCCAGTTGAAAGCTATTTTGCTGGGTGCAGAGGTTTGCACTATTTTCGTTGTTTCATACCTATGTGATTTGTCTAGATAAGGATCTAAAATCCAGGTCCAGCTGCAGTAATGAAGAACTATGTAGTCAGCTCCAGGCAAATTGAACAAAACTTTCTTAAATGTTTAAAGAGAAAGGAAAAGAGTTTTATTCAAGCCCAAGTTAAAACAGTTGCCTGAAAAAAAAATAAAAAATAAAATAAAACAGTTGCCTGGAAATACAACCTTCACAAAAAAGAGAGTGCTCCCGGGAAGGAACATTTAGTGGAGGGTTATATATGTTCTTTTCATAGAAAGTTACAGATCATCTTGAGGAAGGACATTCTGGAAGGTTAAAGACTTTATCTTATGTTTTTAATATGTGCAAGGCTGTATGACTTTAATCTTATGGGAACCAGGGAGATTTTTTTCTATTTTTATCTTTATGTTTGGAATGCTCCTTTGGTTATTTTTTTTAATGATGCATATGTGCAATAAGTGCCAGGTGCAGAAATAGAGTCCATATTTTGAAGTTTTGCAAAGTCATTTTGACCTTGGTAAACGTCAAAGAGTTATATTCTCTGGGACTCCAGGAGCAGGACCCACAAACACATGAAAAGTTGAAAATGTTCTTTATTTTATCAATTACTAAAAGAACATTTACCTCTGCGATAAGTGGTCAAGTTCGTACATTCTAAAACTATGTCACTCTGAGCCTCCTATATGCCAGGCATTTGTTCAACATATAGAATAATACAATGCCTTCCCTCATGGAGTTTATGTTCCCAAGAGAAAAAGACAAATAAATGTTCAAATGCTATAAAGGAAAATAAAACAGTATGGGAATAAGGTGAGAATTTACTTGTTTAAATAGGTTAGGGAAAGGGTTTCTGATAAGCTGACATTTGAGAAAAGTGCTGACAGAGTTTAGGGAAAACGGTTTCATGTAGAAAGAACAATAAAGAAAAAAGTCCAGCATGGCCTTTTTATTTTAGTGCCAACTATATACCAGGTATCAGTAACATAGCTAAAATATTTGACATCCTAAGCAGATAATTTTTTAATGGTTTCATCCTCGATATGACAAAATTATTTTAAGAAGTAATGGTGGAGGTGCCTGGGTGGCTCAGTCAGTTAAGTATCTGCCTTCAGCTCAGGTCATGATCCCAGAGTCCTGGGATCAAGCCCCACATTGGACTCCCTGCTCAGTGTAGAGTCTGCTTCTCTCTCTGCCCCTCCCCCAGCTCTCTCTCTCTCTCTCTCTCTCTCTCTCTCTCTCTTTCCAATAAATGGTAAAATATTTTAAGAAAAGAAATAATGATGACTCACTAGTATTTTATCTTATATACAACATCTTTATGCATTCATCTATCAATGGACACTTAGATTGTTTTCATATCTTGGCTATTCAGCCATAAAAAAGGATGAAATATTGCCATTTGCAACAACATGGGTGGATTTAGAGGGTATTTTGCTAAGTAAAGTCAGACACGGAAAGACAAATACCATGTGGTTTCGCTTATATATGGAAACTAAATAAGAAAAGAAATGAGAGGGCAGCCCCCGTCGCGCAGCGGTTTAGCGCCGCCTGCAGCCCAGGGCGTGATCCTGGAGACCCTGGATCGAGTCCCACGTCAGGCTCTCTGTGTGGTGCCTGCTTCTCCCTCTGCCTCTCTCTCTGTCTCTATGAATAAATAAATAAAATCTTAAAAAAAAGAAAAGAAATGAGAAAACAAACAAAAAGCAGAACCAGACTTATTAATACAGAGAACAAATTAGTAGTGGCCAGGAGGGAGAGGGTGGGGATGGGCAAAATGAGTGAGGGGAAGTGGAAGAGACCTCCAGTTATTGGGAAAAAAAAGTCAGGATAGTAAAAGGTACAGTACAGGGGATACAGTCAGTGTTATTGTAATAGCGTTTTATACTGACAGATGGTACTACACTTGTGGTGAGCATATCATAATGTATAGAGTTATTGAGGCACCATGTTGTACATCTGAAACTAATGTAACATTGTGTGGCAAATATACTCAAAAATATCAATATTTATTAAGTAAATATTAAATATTATAATAAATATTCTTAAAGAAGGATACAATTAAACTGATAATAAAGGCCATAAAAGATATTGAATTTATTTAACTTCATATCTATCTATCATAAAAATAAAACTAAATAGTGCAGTACAAAAAAGGAAAAAAGTAATGGATCAAAGTTTTCTAATTGTATTAATGTATTTTTTAAAGGAAAATGCATTTAAACCTGCATGCTGGTCTACTGCATAATAAATAAAAAAATTTACAGTTCTGGGGCACTTGAGTGGCACAGTTGGATAGGTGTCTGACTTTGGCATGGGTTGTGATCTCAGGGTTGTGGGATTAGGCCCCATATTGGGCTCCATGATCAGTGTGGAATTGGCTTAGGACTCTCCCTTCCTCTCCCCTGCCCCACTCACTCTTGTGCTCATCCTCTCTCTCTCTCATATAAATAAATCTTTTTAAAAAAATATCAGTTTCTGCTTTAGTGCTTTAAGATCTGCATATTTGTCAATAACTTCATCAAAATCTAATATTTCTAAACATTTGATAGATGGTATAGGTAGACTTTTTTATGTATTTTTGTTTATACTTGAAAGATGAATGGGGCACCTGGGTAGCTCAGTCTGTTAAGCATCTGCCTTCAGTTCAGGTCATGATCCCAGAATCCTAGGATGGAGCCCAACATTGGGCTCCTTGCTCAGTAGGGATCCTGCTTTTCCTTCTCCCTCTGTCTGCAGCTCCCCCTGGTTATGCACTCGCTCTCTCTTTCTGTCAAATAAATAAAATCTTAAAAAGAAAAAAAAAGATGAATACTTTTTATTAATTTCAATATTAGTAAAGTTTATTTCACTTAAAACAACATATATACAAATAAGAAAAGTATTAAAATTGTGAATAAGTTTGGAAGAGAATTATAATTCTCTTTCACAATAGTTCCATGAATTACGATACTATCCCTGTGCTTGTTTATTCAGGATCAAATCCAGAAACATTCAGATTTTCCACAGTTGAAAATTTCAACTGAAATATCTTCATCAGAAAATTATGTTTTTTATACTACTATGTAAAAAATTCAGAAGTTCTTCTTCTATAGAAATCAGTGAAAAATGTCTGAATGAGAGGGAACTTTGACATCATTTGATCCATTGCTTTAGAAAAAGTGTCCAGTGCTTTCTGCAAACTATCAAGGCATTCAATTCAGATACTGCCCCTTTGGTTTCTTCTGGTAATGTCACAAAATCATCTTCTGTCATTTCTCCTGGTATCATTTTTAAAAATGTGATTATCTTTTCCATGTAATGACCATTTCCTTACATTGTATTGTAGCATAGTAAATTACTTTCTTCACATTTTCTGTGCCCCAATTTTCAAGGAACACTTCCAGATGTTGTTTTTCACTATGCAGTGCCCAAGGCTAATTCTGGCCATTTGCACATATTTTTCTGTTTGACTAATAACCTCATCTAAATTTTCACACCAGAAAAATTCAAATTCAGTAAAATACTTCATGATAAATTAAAAGTTACACTTCTCCAAACAAAAATTACACCTCAAAGTTTGCACTCTGTTTTAGTGTTTTAAATTTTAAACACACTCAAAAAGCTGTTCTGCATAATGAAAATTATTACAATCAAAATGAGATCTTGGTCTTTAAAAGAGGAGTCATAAAATAAAGGAGCTGAACTAAACCAGAAGTGCTGAAAGTAAGTGTGTTTAAGAATCACCTAGATAGGGATGCCTGGGTGGCTCAGGGGTTAAGCATCTGCCTTTGGGTTTGGGCATGATCCTGGAGTCCCACATCGAGCTCCCTGCATGGAGCCTGCTTCACTCTCTGCCTGTGTCTCTGCCTCTCTCTCCTCTCTCTCTCTCTCTCTCTCTCTCTCATGAATAAATAAAATCCTTAAAGAAAAAAAGAATCACCTGGATAATTTAATAAAATGATTCCTGGATACTAGCCCTGGGTATGAAAATTCATTTGTTCTAATATAAGGGAATTGTGCAAAAGCTCCTCAGTTGTTTCTAATGTGGATATTCCTTGGGCTATGCTTTGAGAAACTACATCCAATTAGACTAACTAAATTACTTACAATGATATGTCATTTTTAACATTAACATTTTAAGTGTTACACATTTTAAGATTATGTAAGGGATTTTATCTAGTGCTATTTGGTCATCCTGGATGACTTCAATATTTTTCTGGACACATGATATTCTCATCTCCAGTGGCTTTTACTCCTGCTTCACTATAGCCATCCACAATAGTGGCCATACTCTTGAATTTGTTATCATTAGGAGAACCACCTCACCTCTGAAACTTTACGCCGAAACAACTATTATCCTTTAAGCAATTGGAACCACAACTTTTCTTTGGTTTTGTCAAAATCCCTAGGACTTGATGTCTGTATTAGCTGTCTATAGCTACATAACAACTTACCCTAAACTTAGCAGTACAAAAAGCAAACATTATTTCATGGTTTTTGTAGCTCAAGAATTCAAAAGTAGCTTAGCTGTGTGATTCTGCCTCTAGGTCTCTCACGAGGTTCTTCTCAAGGTGTCGGCAAGAACTATAACTATAAGAAGGTTTGACTGAGGTTGGAGGATCCACTTCCAAGATGGGTCACTCACTTACATAGTTGTTATTGGGAGGCCTCCATTTTTCACCATATGAGTCTTTCCATGGCGTTGCTTACTAATAAAGTGGCAGGAAAAGAAATTAAGAAATGAATTGCACCAAAAAAAATTTTTCTAGGAATGAACTTAACCAAGGAGGTGAAAAACCTGTACCCTGAAAACTATAAAACATTGATGAGTGGAGGCGGGGCAAGATGGCGGAAGATGGGGTCCTCAAGTCACCTGTCCCCACCAAATTACCTAGATAACTTTCAAATCATCCTGAAAACCTACGAATTTGGCCTGAGATTTAAAGAGAGAACAGCTGGAATACTACAGTGAGAAGAGTTCACACTTCTATCAAGGTAGGAAGACGGGGAAAAAGAAATAAAGAAACAAAAGGCATCCAAGGGGGAGGGGCCCCGCGAGGAGCCAGTCTAAAGCCCCTGCGAGTGTCCCCAGGACAGGAAAGCCCCGTCCCAGAGAAGCAGGAGCTTCACCAATCTTCCCAGGCGAAAATGTGCTCACAGGGAGTAAGAGCAGGACCCCAGGAGTGCCGGGATGCCCTTGGGCTCCCTGGGACACTAACAGCACCTGCCCCGGGGAGAGCGTGCCACACCCCGCAGCCGAGCTCCCTAAAGGGCTGCAGGGCCCGACTGGCTGGACCCCAGAGCAGCTCCGAGGCTGCTGGGGCGGAGGCTCCACGAGGAGGGGCTGCATGGCTGGTAGCGCAAATCCAACAGCATAGGCCCGGGAGCACAGGGCGCCGGGACACAGCCCAAGATCCGGCGCTCCCCCCCCGGACAGACAGAGGCTGGGAGGGCCCAGGACAGCAAGGACGCTCCTGCCCGGAGCTGAGCAGATCAGCGGCCTGCCCCAGAGCATCCAGGCCTCTGCGGACGGAGACCTCTGTAGTTACTGCAGGAGCTGAATCCAGGGCTCCAGAGCTGGCCGCTGCCACTGTGGTTGTTCGTCTTGGGGCCTCACAGGGTAAACAACCCTCAGTGAGCCTCACAGTGGCCTCACCGTATATACAGGGTAACATTTTTCACTGAGCCCTGCACCAGGCAGAGGCCTGAGCAGCTTCCCCAACTGCTAACACCTGAGAATCACCACAGCAGGCCCCTCCTCCAGAAGACCAGCTAGACAGGGGAAAAACAAATTATTGACCAAGCAGCATTGTAAAGTTCCAGGGGGGTCGAGGGATTTACAGTATACAGAATCAGAAGTTACTCCCCCTTGTTTTTTGTTTTTTGATTTCTGTTTGACCCCCCCCACTTTTTTCCTTTATTCTTCTCTTTTTTCCTCTTTTTTTTCTTTTTTTTTTCTTTTTTTTCTTTTCTTCTTTCTCTTCTCTATTTTTCTCCTTTTCCCAATATAACTTGTTTTTGGCCTGTCTGCACTTAGCAAAATGACTAGAAGGAAAAACTCTCCTCAAAAGAAAGAATCAGAAACAGTCCTCTCTCCCACAGAGTTACAAAATCTGGATTACAATTCAATGTCAGAAAGCCAATTCAGAAGCACTATTATAAAGCTACTGGTGGCTCTAGAAAAAAGCATAAAGGACTTAAGAGACTTCGTGACTGCAGAATTTAGATCTAATTAGGCAGAAATTAAAAATCAATTAAATGAGTTGCAATCGAAACTAGAGGTCCTAATGACGAGGGTTAACGAGGTGGAAGAACGAGTGACATAGAAGACAAGTTGATGGCAAAGAGGGAAACTGAGGAAAAAAGAGACAATTAAAAGATCATGAGGGTAGATTAAGAGTAATAAGTGACAGCCTGAGGAAGAAAAACCTACGTTTAACTGGGATTCCCGAAGGCGCCAAAAGGGACAGAGGTCCAGAATATGTATTTGAACAAATCCTAGCTGAAAACTTTCCTAATCTGGGAAGTGAAACAGGCATTCAGATCCAGGAAATAGAGCGATGCCGCCCTAAAATCAATAAAAACCGCCCAACACCTCGACATTTAATAGTGAAACTTGCAAAATCCAAAGATAAAGAGAAGATCCTTAAAGCAGCAAGAGACAAGAAATCCCTGACTTTTATGGGGAGGAGTATTAAGGTAACAGCAGACCTCTCCACAGAGACCTGGCAGGCCAGAAAGGGCTGGGAGGATATATTCAGGGTCCTAAATGAGAAAAACATGCAACCAAGAATACTTTATCCAGCAAGGCTCTCATTCAGATTGGAAGGAGAAAGAAAGAGATTCCAAGACAGGCAGGAACTGAAAGAATATGTGACCTTCAAACCAGCTCTGCAAGAAATTTTAAGGGAGACCCTTAAAATTCCCCTTTAAGAAGAAGTCCAGTGGAACAATCCACAAAAACAGGGACTGAATTGATATCATGATGACACTAAACTCATATCTTTCAATAGTAACTCTGAACGTGAACGGGCTTAATGACCCCATCAAAAGGCGCAGGGTTTCAGACTGGATAAAAAAGCAGGACCCATCTATTTGCTGTCTACAAGAGACTCATTTTAGACAGAAGGACACCTACAGCCTGAAAATAAAAGGTTGGAGAACCATTTACCATTCAAATGGTCCTCAAAGGAAAGCAGGGGTAGCCATCCTTATATCAGATAAACTAAAATTTACCCCGAAGACTGTAGTGAGAGATGAAGAGGGACACTATATCATACTTAAGGGATCTATCCAACAAGAGGACCAAAAAATCAACAATATTTATGCCCCGAATGTGGGAGCTGCCAAGTATATCAATCAATTAATAAACAAACTTAAGACATACTTAGATAATAATACACTTATACTTGGTGAATTCAATCTAGCGCTTTATATACTCGATAGGTCTTCTAAACACAACATCTCCAAAGAAACTACACCTTTAAATGATACCCTGGACCAGATGCATTTCACAGATATCTACAGAACTTTACATCCAAACTCAACCGAATACACATTCTTCTCAAGTGCACATGGAGCTTTCTCTGGAATAAACCACATACTGGGTCACAAATCAGGTCGTAACCGATACCAAAAGATTGGGATCGTCCCCTGCATATTCTCAGATCATAATGCCTTGAAATTAGAACTCAATCACAACAAGAAGTATGGAAGGACTTCAAACACGTGGAGGTTAAGGACAATCTTGCTAAAAGATGAAAGGGTCAACCAGGAAATTAAGGAAGAATTAAAAAGATTCATGGAAACTAATGAGAATGAAGATACAACCATTCAAAATCTTTGGGATGCAGCAAAAGCAGTCCTGAGGGGGAAATACATCGCAATACAGGCATCCATACAAAACCTGGAAAGAACTCAAATACAAAAGCTAACCTAACACCTAAAGGAGCTAGAGAAAAAACAGCAAATAGATCCTACACCCAGCAGAAGAAGAGAGTTAATAAAGATTTGAGCAGAACTCAATGAAATAGAGACCAGAAGAACTGTGGAACAGATCAACAAAACCAGAAGTTGGTTCTTTGAAAGAATTAATAAGATAGATAAACCATTAGCCAGCCTTATTAAAAGAAGAGAGAGAAGACTCAAATTAATAAAATCATGAATGAGAAAGGAGAGATCACTATCAACACCAAGGAAATACAAACGATTTTTAAAACATATTATGAACAGCTATACGACAGTAAATTAAGTGATCTACAAGAAATGGACGCATTTCTGGAAAGCCACAAACTACCAAAACTGGAACAGGAAGAAATAAAAAACCTGAACAGGCAAATAACCAGGGAGGAAATTGAAGCAGTCATCAAAAACCTCCCAAGACACAAAAGTCCAGGGCCAGATGGCTTCCCTGGGGAATTCTATCAGATGTTTAAAGAAGAAACTATACCTATTGTACTAAAGCTGTTTGGAAAGATAGAAAGAGATGGAGTACTTCCAAACTCGTTCTATGAGACCAGCATCACCTTAATTCCAAAATCAGACAAAGACCCCACCAAAAAGAATTATATACCAATATCCCTGATGAACATGGATTCAAATATTCTCAGCAAGATACTAGCCAATAGGATCCAACATTACCTTACGAAGATTATTCATTGTGACCAAGTGGGATTTATCCCCGGGATGCAAGGCTGGTTCAAAACTCGTAAAACAATCAATGTCATTCATCATATCAGCAAGAGAAAAACCAAGAACCATATGATCCTCTCATTAGATGCAGAGAAAGCATTTGAGAAAATACAGCATCCATTCCTGATCAAAACTCTTCAGAGTGTAGGGATAGAGGGAACATTCCTCAACATCTTAAAAGCCATCTATGAAAAGCCCACAGCAAATATTATTCTCAATTGAGAAGCAATGGGAGCCTTTACCTTAAGATCAAGAACAAGACAGGGATGTCCACTCTCATCACTGCTATTCAACAGAATACCAGAAGTCCTAGCCTCAGCAATCAGGCAACAAAAAGAAATAAAAGGCTTTCAAATTGGCAAAGAAGAAGTCAAACTCTCCCTCTTCACCAATGACATGATACTCTACATAGAAAACCCAAAAGCCTCCACACCAAGATTGCTAGAACTCATACAGCAATTTGGCAGTGTGGCAGAATACAAAATCAATGCCCAGAAGTCAGTGGCATATCTATACACTAACAATGAGACTGAAGAAAGAGAAATGAAGGAGTCAATCCCATTTACAATTGCACTGAAAAGCAGAAGATACCTAGGAATAAAACTAACCAAAGAGGTAAAGGATATATACCCTAAAAACTATAGAACACTTCTGCAAAAATTTAAGAAGACACAAATAGATGGAAAAATATTCCATGCTCTTGGATTGGAAGAATTAATATTGTGAAAATGTCAATGTTACCCAGGGCAATTTACACATTTAGTGCAATCCCTATCAAAATACCATGGACTTTCTTCAGAGAGTTGGAACAAATCATCTTAAGATTTGTGTGGAATCAGAAAAGACCCCGAATTTCCAGGGGCATTTTAAAAAAGAAAACCATAGCTGAGGTCATCACAATGCCAGATTTCAGGTTGTACTACAAAGCTGTGGTCAACAAGACAGTGTGGTACTGGCACAAAAACAGACACATAGGTCAATGGAACAGAATAGACAATCCAGAAGTGGACCCTCAACTTTATGGTCAACTAATATTCAACAAAGTAGGAAAGACTATCCACTGGAAAAAAGACAGTCTCTTCAATAAATGGTGCTGGGAAAATTGGACATCCACATGCAGAATAATGAAACTAGACCACTCTCTTTCACCATACACAAAGAGCAACTCAAAATGGATGAAAGATCTAAATGTGAGACAAGATTCCATCAAAGTCCTAGAGGAGAACACAGGTAACACCCTTTTTGAACTTGGCCACAGCAACTTCTTCCAAGATTGATCCATGAAGGCAAAAGAAAGAAAAGCAAAAATGAACTATTGGGACTTCATCAAGATGAGAAGCTTTTGCGTAGCAAAAGATACCGTCAACAAAACTAAAAGACAACCTACAGAATGGGAGAAGATATTTGCAAATGATGTATCAAATAAAGGGCTAGTATCCAAGATCTATAAAGAACTTATGAATCTCAGTAGCAAAGAAACAAACAATCCAATCATGAAATGGGCAAAAGACATGAAGAGAATCTCTTAGAGGAAGACATAGACATGGCCAACAAGCACATCAGGAAATGCTCCGCATCACTTGCCATCAGGGAAATACAAATCAAAACCACAATGAGATACCACCTCACACCAGTGAGAATGGGGAAAATTAACAAAGCAGGAAACCACAAATGTTGGAGAGGATGTGGAGAAAGGGGAACCCTCTTACACTCTTGGTGGGAATGTGAAATGGTGCAGCCACTCTGGAAAACTGTATGGAGGTTCCTCAAAGAGTTAAAAATAGATCTGCCCTACGACCCAGCAATTGCACTGCTGGGGATTTACCCCAAAGATACAGATGCAATGAAACGCCGGGACACCTGCACCCCGATGTTTCTAGCAGCAATGTCCACAATAGCCAAACTGTGGAAGGAGCCTCGGTGTCCATCGAAAGATGAATGGATAAAGAATATGTGGTTTATGTATACAATGGAATATTACTCAGGCATTAGAAATGACAAATACCCACCATTTGCTTCGAGGTGGATAGAACTGGAGGGTATTATGCTGAGGGAAATAAGTCAATCGGAGAAGGACTAACATTATATGGTCTCACTCATTTGGGGAATATAAAAATAGTGAAAGGGAATAAAGGGGAAAGGAAAAAAAATGAGTGGGCAATGTCAGAGAGGGAAACAGAACATGAGAGACTCCTAACTCTGGGAAACGAACTAGGGGTGATGGAAGGGAAGGTGGCCTGGGGGTGGGGATGACTGGGTGATGGGCACTGAGGTGGACACTTGACAGGATGAGCACTGGGTGTTATTCTATATGTTGTCAAATTGAACACCAATAAAAATTAAATTTATTTTAAAACGTAAAAAATAAAACAGTAGTTTGTATATATTAAATGATCAATAAACTTTAGCTATCATTTTTAATTTTTAAGATGCAAAAAAAAATGATGAAAAAAATTGAAGACAACGCAAACAAATGGAAGGGTATTTCATGTTCATTACATGGAATAATTAATATTTTTAAAATATCCATACTACCCAAAATGAACTGCATGTTTAATGTAATCCCTATCAAAATACCAATAACATTTTTCTCCTAACGAGAAAAAATAATATTAAAATTTGTATGTAGCCACTAAAGTTCCTAAATAGCCAAAGAAGTCTTGAGAAAGAAGAATAATGCTGGAGGTGTTACAATCCCAGATTTCATTACAAAGCTTTAATATTAAAAATAGTATGGTACTGGCACAAAAACAGACACATAAATCAATAGAACAGAATAGAAAACCCAGAAATAAATCCTCACTTATATGGTAAATCAATCTATGGCAAAAGAGACAAGAATATACAATGTAGAAAGGATAGTTTCTTCAGTAAATCATACTGGAAAAACTGGACAGCTACATGCAGAAGACTAAAACTCGGCCACTTTCTTACATCATACACAAAAATAAACTCAAAATAGATTAAAGACCTAAACGTGAGACCTAAATCATAAAACTCCTAAGAGAAAACATATGCAGTATTATCTTTGATTTTGACCTTAGCAACATTTTTCTAGATATTTCTCCTGAGTCAAGGGATACAAAAACTAAAACAACCTATTAGGATTACACCATAATATAAAGCATTTGCACAGCAAACCATCAGCAAAATGAAAATATAACCTAATAAATAGGAGATGTCTGCAAATGATATAATGGCTAATATCCAAAGTATTATTCAACACCATTAAAACAAATAATCAGATTCAAAATTGGGCAGAGGACTTGAACAGACCTTTTTCCAAAGATGACGTGCAGATGTCCAATAGATACGTGAAAAGATGCTCAACATTACCAATCATCAGGGAAATGTAAATCAAACCACAACGAGTTATCACCTTACACCTGTCAGAATGGCTAAAATAAAAAACAAAAGAAATAGCCAATGTCGAGAAGATGTGGAGAAAAAACAACCCTAATGCACTGTTGGTGGTAATGCAAACTGGTGCAGCCCACTGTAGAAAAACAATGTGACAATTCCTCATAAAAATAAAAATAGGAATACCATATGATCTAAAAATTCTAATACTGGATATTTACCCAAAGAAAATGAAAACACTAAATAAAAAAGATATATCTACCCTCTTGTTTATCAGAGTATTATTTACATTAGTCAAGATAGGGAGGCAACCTGTGTCCATTGACAGATGAATGGATAAAAAAGCCAAAACTACAAGGAGAGTTCTGGTCCACAATGATGACATAGGAAGACCCTGAATTCAATTCCTCCATGAAACACACCAAATTACATGTATTTTAGAACAGCTCCTCCTGAAGAACTGAGGGCAGACTGAACAATTTCTGCATGACAAAAGATAAAACAGCAAAAGGGAACAGCAAGAGAAAAGGAAACATGATAACAAAGGAATCCCCCAACCATCCAACTCTGTGAACTGCAGTAAGGATAGTACTGAGGGACTGGGAACTGATTCCTCTGTCATTGGGCACAGAAACGAATCCTCGGTTTAAAAGAGCAACTAACATGTAAGAGAGACAACACTGGAATTCTGCCAAATGGCAGAGGAGTCATGGGAATGGTCTCTGGGTCATAGGAACTGAAGAACTGCAGGTTTATGTTCCCTCTCCACCTTAAAAGCACAAACCAGAGCAAAGTCCTGGATTCCATAACTGTCTTGCTGTCTCTGCAAGTCCTGGGTCTGCAAACCCATACCAACACCTGTCACTCTAGGGCACAGAAAAACAAAAAGCTGCATCTTTTCTTCTTTTTTTTTCTCTTCTCTTCTGTTCTATTTTTTTTCTTTTCTTCCCCTTCTTTATTTTTTTTAAGCTGCAGCTTAAAACAGCAACCAGCATATAAAACAGCCAGCACTAGACCTTTAACAAATGCCTGGGGAACTGCTGAAATGTTCTATAGGTGGGAGAGGGTGATGAACAAGATCTACATGTTCCCCAAACTTGAAAGCACAGAACAACGTACAGTCTGGGAATCCTGACTTATCACATTAGTGAGCCTCAGGCCCAATGCCCACACGAGCACTAGCTATCCCACCAAAGTAGCCACAAGGCAGTACACAGTAGAACACCCCTGATTACTGCTCACTACAGCCCCAGCCTTTGTGCTAAGGTGACACAGGCACAAAGCACTGTGGAAAACTCCAGGCCTACACCACTCTGACTTCAGATGGCTTGCTAGGGTACTCTCAGTGCAGAGTATTCAGGAAACTTTGTTAATGTCTGCTTCAGATCCAGCTGCCCTCCAGGATGCCACTTATGTGGAGCACCCTGGAAATCCCTGGCCCAAGGTGGCATTGGTTTCAGCCTCTCTACCAGAGTACCCCCTTTGTGCAGCACCACAGAATACAGAATACACCTGCTTCCCACACCAGTTTTGGCTTCAGTTGCCTGTCCAGGGCACCCACTGAGCTGAGTACCTTGGGACAAACAGGCTTGTACTCCATTCAGTTTCACCTGCTCTGACAGTGCACATTTTGTAGGAAGAGCCCAGGGACCACACTGCCCCAGGCCAATTTTAGCTTTAGCAGAATTGCCAGAGCACCATCTGCATGGAACACCACAGGAATTCCTGGCATGTACCATGTCTCACCTGCATCCACCCTTGGTGGGCGCCCTATATGCACAGAGTTCTGGAACACCTGGTTTATATCCAATTCAGTGTCAGTTGTCCTGCCAAGGTGCCCTCTGGGCGCCCTATATGCACAGAGTTCTGGAACACCTGGTTTATATCCAATTCAGTGTCAGTTGTCCTGCCAAGGTGCCCTCTGTGTATGGAACCCTGGGTCCCCCTGGTTTGCACCCCATTTATTTTCAGCTAGCCTGCTAAAGCACCCTTAGTACAGAAAGCTCAGGGGCCTCTCAGCTTGCATAATACCTCAGCTCCAGCTGCACCACCAGGGCACCCCCTACACAGAGTTCTCTAAGAAACCCCAGCTTGCACTCATTAACTTAACCCATTAACTTAACTCTTCTTTTTTTTAAGATTTTATTTATTTATTCATGAGAGACACACACACACACAGAGGCAGAGACACAGGCAGAGAGAGAAACAGGCTCCATGCAGGGATCCTGATGAGGGACTCAATCCTGGGACTCCAGGATCATGCCCTGGGCGGAAGGCAGGTGCTTAACCACCGAGCGACCCAGGTGTCCCAACGTAACTCTTCTGACAGTGTGCCCACTCTGTAGAAACTCTCAGGACCCCAGCCCACAACAACCACAGCTCCAGCCAGCCAGCAAAAATCACCAACCACACAAAATTTACATAGATGATCATACATTAGAGTATTCCTTCAAGTCTAGATGAAGTAGCTATTCTGTCTAAAGTCAAGCAAGATGAGCAGACAGGGGAATATTTTCTAAAAGAAAGAACAAAACTAAACCTCAGAAAATAATGAAATGAAATGGAGATAAGCAATATGCCTGATTAAGACTTTAAAGTAATGATTGTAAAAATACTCACTGACCTGGAGAGAAGAATGGAAAAACTCGGTGAGACCTTCAATAAAGAGATAAAAATGAACCAATGAGAGTTGAAGAGTACAATAACTGAAATTAAAAAAAAAACATACTGGAGGGAATCAACAGTAGACTAGCAGATGTAGAAGAATGTATCAGTAATCTAGAAGACAGGGTAATGGAAATCATGCAAGCTGAACAGCATAAAGAGAAAAAAGTGAAGATAGTTTAAGTATCTCTTGGACAAGATCAAATGAACAAACATTTGCATTAGAGGGGTCCCAGGAAAGGGAGAGAGAGAGAAAGAAGGGAGTAGAAAATTAACGTAAAGAAGTAATAAATGAAAACTCCCTTCAGGAAGGAAAAAGACATCCAAGTTCAAGAAGTACAGGAAGTTCTTTTTCTTTTTTTAAGCACAGGAAGTTCTAAACAAGATTAACCTAAGAAAGTCTATACCATAATACATAATAATTACAGTTTCAAAGATTCAAAAGAGAGAAAGAATTTTAAAAACACCAAGAGAGAAGCAAAAAGTTACATACAAGGGAAAACTTATAAGGCTATCACCTAATTTTTCAACAGAAGCTTCACAAGCCAGAAAGGAGTGCAATGATATATTCCAAGTACTAAAAAGAAAAAAAAATCTACAAAAAATAATATTCTACCCAGCAGTTTATTATTCAGACTTGAAGGTGAAATAGAGTTTCCCAGACAAAAAAAGAGTTTATCACCACTAAACTAGCATTATGAGAAATAGTAGAGGGACTTCTTTCAGTAAAAAAGAAGTGGCCATAATTAGAGGTAAGAAAATTATGAATTAAAAGATGTAAAATATGATAGCATATACATAAGATGTTGAAGAGGGAGTAAAAAACCAAAAGTTCTTGTTTTAGAATGTGCTTGAACTTAAGTGACAATCAATTTAATATAGACTGCTATATACTTAGGACGTTGTATAAGAACCTCAAGATAACTACAAACTCAAATCTTATAATAGATACCCGGAAAATAAAGAAAAAGAAAGCCAAAAATAATGCTTCAGAAAATCATCAATCACAAAAAAAGAAAAGCGAAAGAGAAGGGAACAAAAATTTAAAAAATAAAATCTACAAGACTATAAACTATAAGAACTACAAAAATAATCAGAAAGCAAATAACAAAATGGCAAAAAGTACATACCTATCAATAACTAGTTAGAATGTAAAAGGTCTAGTGCTCCAATCGAAAAACATAGGGTGGTGGAATGGATAAAACAACAACAAAACAAAGAGCAAACAAACAAGATCTATCCACGTGCTGTCTATAGAGCATTCACTTCATACCTAAAGACACATACAGACTGAAGTGAAGGGGTAAAAAAAAATTTACCATGCAAACAGAAGCAAAAAAGCTTGAGTAATAATGCTTTTATCAGAAAAAATACTTTATATTCCACGTATGAGTGAAACCATATGATGACTGTCCTTCTCTGATTGACTTACTTCACTAAGCATAATACCTTCCAATTCCATCCACGTTGAAGAAAAAATAAAATAACTTTTAAAACTAGACTTTAAAACAATGACTGTAACAAAAGACAAAAAAAAGGACAGTACATAATAATAAAGGGATCAATCCAACAAGAGGATATAACAACGGTAAATATCTACATACCCAACACTGGAGCACTTAATTAAAGGACATAAAGAGAGAAATTGATGGTGATACAATAATAGAGGGGGAATTTAACATCCCACTTGTATCAATGAATAGTTCATACAGGTAGAAAATTGATAAAGAAATGGTGTCTTTGAATGCCACACTAGATCAGATGGATATAACATATATTCAGAAAATTTTGTCAAAAATGACAATATACAAATTATTTTCAACTGCACATGAAACATTCTCAAGAATACACCATGTTAGGCCACAAAACAAGCCTTAGCTAATTTAAGATTAAACTCATACCATGCTTCTTTTCTGGCCACAATGGTATGAAACTAGAAGTATATCACAAGGAAAAAAACTGGGAAAAAAAAACACAAACACATGGAAGGTAAACAACATATTACTAAACAACTAATGAGTTAACAAAGCAATCAAAGAAAAATTTAAAAATACATGGAAACTAATGAAAATGGAAACACAATGGTCCAAAATTTTCAGGATTCAACAAAACAATATCCAAGAGGTAAATATATAGTAACACAGATATACCTCAAGGAACATGAAAAACCTCAAATAACAAGTTAACCTTACACTTAAAGAAACTAGAAAGAGAAGAAGCAAAGCCTGAGGTGAATAGAAGGAAGAAAATAATAAAGATCTAAGCAGAAATAAATGGGACAGAGAAAAAAATAGAAACAAATCAATGATTTGTCTCCCTCTCTGTTTTTATGTTATTGTATTTTTCCTTCCCTTCCCCTATGTTCATCTCTCTTGTTTCTTAAATTTCACATGTAAGAGAAATCACATGGTATTTGTCTTTCTCTGCTGGAGGGAAAGCAGGTGGGGGATGGGTAATTGGGAGATGAGGATTAAGGAGGGGACTTGATGTAATGAGCACTGGATGTTATATGCAACTGATGAATCACTAAATTCTACCCTTGAAACTAACAATACTGTATAAGTTAACTAACTAGAATGTGAATAAAAATTTAAAAACAAACAAAAAGAAATAAAAATAAACCAAAAGCTTGCTCTTTGAAAAAATAAACAGTTGATGAACCTTTAGCCAGACTCATTGAGAAAAAAGAGAAAAGGCTCAGATAAATAAAATCAGAAACTAAAGAGAAGTAACAACTACCACCACAGAAATGCAAAGTGTCATAAGAGAATACTATGCAAAATTATATGCCAACAAATTGCACAACCTAGAACAATTGTATAAATTCCTAGAAGCATACAATCTTCCAAAATTGAATTAGGAAGAAATAGAAAATCTGAACACATGTATTACTAGTGACAAAATTAAATCAATCATCAAAAAAACTACAAAAAAATAAAAGTCCAGGACCAGATGGATACTCAAATGAATACTAGAAAACATTTGAAGAAGTTAAAACCTACTCCTCAAGCTATTCCAAAAAATAGAAGAGAAAGGAAAGCTTCCAAGAATATTCTACAAGGCTAACATTACTTTTATACCAAAACCAAAAACACCACACACACACGTTCACACACACACATGCACACACGCACAAACACACTACAGGCCAATGACCCTGATGAACATAGATGCAAAAATCCCCACCAAAATATTAGCAAACTGTATTCAAGAATACATTAAAATTATCAAGTGATTTTTTTGGGGGAATACAATAATTATTCAATATTCACAAATCAATCGGAGATCCCTGGGTGGTGCAGCGGTTTGGCGCCTGCCTTTGGCCCAGGGCGCGATCCTGGAGACCCGGGATCGAATCCCACATTGGGCTCCCAGTGCATGGAGCCTGCTTCTCCCTCTGCTTGTGTCTCTGCCTCTCTCTCTCTCTGTGACTATCATAAATAAATAAAAAAAAATTTACAAATCAATCAATGATATATACCACATCGAGAAAACAAAGCATAAAAATCATATAATCACCTCAATATATGCAGAGAAAGCATTTGACAAAATTCAACACCTACTCTTGATAAAAACTCTTGACAAAATGTCTTTAGAGGGAACATGCCTCAACATAATAAAGGACATATATGAAAAACTCATAGCTAACATCTTACTTAATGGAAAAAAAAACTAATATTTCCTTTAAGATCAGGAACAAGAGAAAGATGTCCACTCTCTCCACTTTTGTTCAAAATAGTACTGGAAGTTGTAGGCACAGCAATCAGACAAGAAAAAGAAATTAGAGGGGTTCCTGGGTGGCTCAGTTGGTTTAGTGTCTGCTTTTGACTCAAGTCATGGTCCTGGGGTCCTGGGGTCCTGGGATTGAGCCCTACATCAGGCTCCCTGCAGGGAGCCTACTTCTTGTGCTCTCCCTGCTTGCCACTCCCCATTCTTATGCTCTTTCTTTCTCTATGTCAAATAAATAAATAAAATATTTTTAAAGTAATTAGAGACATCCATATTGGTGATGAAGTTAAACTGTTACTATTTCCAGATGACATCCTATATATGGAAAACTCCACCAAAAAAGTACTAGAAATAAATAATGAATTAAGTGAAGTTTCAAGATAAAAAACTAATACCCAGAAATCAGTAGTCAATACAGAAGTAGTGTTCAATAATGAAGTAACAAAAAGAGAAATTAAGAAAACAGCCCCATTTACAATTGCACCAAAAGAATAATATACTTAGGAATAAACATAGCAAAAGTTATGAAAGACCTGTGCCCTGAAATCTATAAAACATTGAGGAAGGAAATCAAAAATGACACAATCAAAAAGCTATTCCATGCTCATAAATTGGAAGAATTAATGTTCTTGAAATATCCATACTACCAAAGTAATCTGCATATTCAATGCAACCCCTATCAAAATACCAACAGGATTTTTCAAAGAAAATCACAAATAATACCAGAATTTGTGTGGAGTCACAGAAGTCCCTGAATAGCCTAAGTATTCTTGAGAAAGAAGAATAAAGCTGAAAATATCACAAATCCAGATTTCAAGAAATACTACAAGGCTGTAGTCATCAAAATAGTATAGCACAAAGTAGACACATAGATCAATAAAACATAGAAAGCCTAGATATAAACTCACACTTATATAGTCAATTAATGTATGACAAAGGAGGCAAGAATATACAGTGGAAAAAAAGTCTCTTCAACCAATGGTGCTAGGAAAACTGGACAGCTACATGCAAATGAATGAAACTAGAGCACTTTCTTATACCTTACACAAAAATAAGCTCAAAATGGATTAAAGACCTAAATATAACACCTGAAACCATAAAAATTCTAGAAGTGAGCATGGACAGTAATTTATCTGACATCAATCATAACAACATTTATAGACCACTGTCTTTCACCATACACAAAGATAAACTCAAAATGGATGAAAGATCTAAATGTGAGACAAGATTCCATCAAAATCCTAGAGAAGAACACAGGCAACACCCTTTTTGAACTCGGCCATAGTAACTTCTTGCAAGATACATCCACGAAGGCAAAAGAAACAAAAGCAAAAATGAACTATTGGGACTTCATCAAGATGAGAAGCTTTTGCACAGCAAAGGATACAGTCAACAAAACTAAAAGACAACCTACAGAATGGGAGAAGATATTTGTAAATGACATATCAGATAAAGGGCTAGTTTCCAAGATCTATAAAGAACTTCTTAACCTCAACACCAAAGAAACAAACAATCCAATCATGAAATGGGCAAAAGACATGAACATTTTTCTATATATATTTCTTAAGGCAAGGGAAATAAAAATAAAACTGAAGTATTGTGACTACAGCAAAATAAAAAGCTTTCACAATTAAGGAGTCCATTAACAAAAAGGCCATCTACTTATGGGAGAATATATTTGCAAATGATATATCCGATAGGGAGTTAATATCCAAAAATATATATGAGAATATATACAACTCAACACCATGAAAATAAACGATTTGTTTTAAACATGGGTAAAGGAAAAAAAATGGGGAGATAACTTGAATAGACATATTTCCACAGATGAAAGACAGATGGCCAACAGATGCATGAAAAGATGCTAAAAAAAATCAGAGAAAAGCAAATCAAATTCTCAATAAGATATGATCTTACAGCTCTTAGAAGGGGTAAAATAAAAAAGACAAGAAATAACAAGTATTGGGAAAATGTGTAAAAAAGGGAATCTTTGTACACTGTTGGTGGGAATATAAATTGGTACAGCCCCTATGGAAAACAGTATGGAGGCTCCTCAAAAAATTAAAAATAGGAAAAATACCATATGACCAAGTAATTCCACTACTGGCGGTTTACTCAAGGAAAATAAATACTAGTTAACAAAAGATATATGTTTTTTTTAATTTATTTATGATAGTCACAGAGAGAGAGAGAGAGAGGCAGAGACATAGGCAGAGGGAGAAGCAGGCTCCATGCACCAGGAGCCCGATGTGGGATTCGATCCGGGTCTCCAGGATCGCGCCCTGGGCCAAAGGCAGGCGTCAAACCACTGCGCCACCCAGGGATCCCAACAAAAGATATATGTATGCCTATGTCTATTGCAGCATTATTTACAATAGTCAAGATATGGAAGGAACTTAAGCGGTATTGATAGATGAATGGGTAAGGAAGATGAGGTGTATACACACAGACAGGAATATTACATAGCCATAAAAAAGGATGCAATAGGGCAGCCCCAGTGGCGCAGCGGTTTAGTGCCGTCTGCAGCCCAGGGTGTGATCCTGAAGACCCAGGATCGAGTCCCACATCAGGCTTCCTGCATGGAGCCTGCTTCTCCCTCTGCCTGTGTCTCTGCCTCTCTCTGTCTGAATTTAAAAAAAAAAAAGGATGCAATCATATCATTTGCAATGTGGATGGCCCCAGGTGGTATTATATTAAGTGAAGTAAGTCAGACACAGGAAGTCAAATGCCATATGATTTTATTCATATGTGGATTCTAAAAACCCACAAATGAATAAACAATAAGCAAAAAGCAGAATCAGAACTATGTCAGTGGGCAGATGCTATATTTTGCACCTGATCTAATACTAAATGAACAGAGGATGAAGGAATCATCATTCTATTCATTATGCCTCACCATGTGGCAGATCCCACAGGAGTTTGTCAAGCTTCAAGTTAGCCAGGGAGAGTTCCTGTGTATGAAAGTATTGCTACTTCTTAATACAATTCCTTTGGAAGGACTAAGAATATATATATATATATATATATATATATATATATATATATAGTATTCTATATAAGTAGAATAAACTACTGATTGCCAGAGGAGAGAGGCCATTTCAAAACTTGTTTCATCAAAACAAGTAAGAGGACATAACTCTCTCAGTGAGAGAGAAAGTACTAGAAACATGGAGGAACACCTGGGTGGTTCAGTGGATTGAGTGTCTGATTCTTGATTTCAGCTCAGGTCATGATCCCAGAGTTGTGAGATTAAGCCCTGTGTCAGGCTCCATGTGTAGAGCCTGCTTAAAATTCTCTCTCTCCTTCTTCCTCTGCCCACCCCCTCCCCTATGCTTGCATGCTCTCTCTTTCTTAAAAAGAAAAGGAAAAAGAATGATGGAGGTAAACTAATCATATAAGTGACATATTGTCACATTGTTTTCATCAAAAGTGAGTCACTAGGTCCAATGCACATTCAAAGGAAGTGGAATAGACAAGGATTTGAATACCAGGAGGCAGAATCATTTGGGGCCATTTTATTTTTTTGGGGGGGGGCATTTTATATAAAACATTTGTTTTAGAGAGAGAGCAGGAGGGAAGGGCAGAAGGAGAGGATGAGAGTCCCAAGCAAACTCCAAGCTAAGCATGGAGCCTGATATGGGGCTCAATCTCATGACCCTGGCATCATGACCTAAGCTGAAACCAAGCCAGTCATTTAAACAACTGAGCCACCCAGGCACTCTTTGGGACCGTTTTAGAAGTCTGTCTACCATAAAGATATCCATCTTCTATAAATTAGACATGGGTTATTATGATAGGGAAATAGTATCACAAATAATTACATGACTTTTTTTTTTAAAGATTTTTTTATTTATTTATTCATGATAGTCACACACAGAGAGAGAGAGGCAGAGACACAGGCAGAGGGAGAAGCAGGCTCCATGCAGGGAGCCCGACGTGGGATTCGATCCCGGGTCTCCAGGATCGTGCCCCGGGCCAAAGGCAGGCGCCAAACCGCTGCGCCACCCAGGGATCCCTAATTACATGACTTCTAACCATTTAGAGAAGCATCTAGAAGGATCACTACCAGAATCTCTGATGTATTGGTCATATTAAAGAATTCTTAAACAGTGAGTAACTGGGATATAATTAACTAATCTACCAAATTAGTGGTTCCACAGGAGTCCCAAGTACTTGTATTTGGGGTGCTTCTATAGCCTCTTCCCTCTTCTTCAGTTTACAAATGTTCTGGGGAATTTTAAGGAAGGAACGTTCACATGGAGCAAATCATACAGGAAGCAAAGAAGTCTCAGGTCATGGATTGATCTGATTCCTACTGAGGTATTCACTGGATGTTGATGAAATTAGATCTTTAAGTATTCCCTAGTTGTAGATGATCAATAGGTAGTTCTTGTTTAGTTCAATGTTGAAAAGTCTGTAAGCCATAACTCACATGTCCTGGGAAGTCCAAAAATATCCCATATTGTAGGCTTTACCTATAGACACTCAGTTTTTCGTAGGTGGTGGAATTGCTTCTTTCTTGGAAAACTTCCCTGGAGTTATGTCCCAGATTCAGAGACTTGCTATGGAAATCATTATTCTTTCACACTACTTTTATGGCTTGCTTTTTCATTTAGTTTTTTTAAGCCTTACTAAGGTATACTTAATATACAGAAAATTACACACATTTAATTTACACATTTTGATGAGCTTGGACATGTATGTATACACATGATAACATCAGCAAATTCAAAGTAATAAACATATCCTATCCCCCCAATAGATTCCTTGTGTATCCTTACTTTTTTGTTTTTTTTGGTAAGAGATTTAACATGATGTCTATCCTCTTAACAAGTTTTTAAGTGCACAACACTGTATTTTTAACTATATGTACTATGTTGTACAGTAGATCTTTAGACCTTAAGTATCTTGTATAACTTTATACCCATTGAACAACAACTCTCCATTTCTACCTCCCTCCATCCCATAGTAAAATGTTATATTCTTGACTTTTATGAGTTTTACTATTGCAGATATCTCATGTGAGTGGAATCGTGTAGTATTTGTCTTTCTGTGACTGACATTTCACTTAGCATGATGTCTTTCAGATATATCCATGTTGCAAACAGTAGGATTTCCCTCTTTTTTAAAGGCTGAATGATTCCATTGCATGTGCATACCGCATTTTCTTTATCCATTAGTCAATGGACATTTGGATTGTTTTTATGTATTGATCAATGTGAATAATGCTTTAATGAACATGAGAGTGCAGATACAGATATCATTTTGAGAGTTTGATTTCAATTATTTTGTTTTTTTGTTTTTTTTTTAATTTTTTATTTATTTATTATAGTCACAGAGAGAGAGAGGGGCAGAGACACAGGCAGAGGGAGAAGCAGGCTCCATGCACCGGAAGCCCGACGTGGGATTCGATCCCGGGTCTCCGGGATCGCGCCCTGGGCCAAAGGCAGGCGCCAAACCGCTGCGCCACCCAGGGATCCCTGATTTCAATTATTTTGGATTGAATTACTCAGGAGTGGATTTGTGGATGATATGATAGTTTTATTTTTATATTTTTATGAGAAACTCTTATACTTCTTTCCATTTTGGCAGCACCATTTTGCATTTCCATGAACAGTACAAAGGTGTTGATTTTTCCATATCCTTGCCAATACTTGTTTTCTTTTTCTTCCTTCCTTGCTTCCTTCTTTCTTTTCTTTTTCTCCATCTCTGTCTCTCTTTCTCTCTCTCTCTTCCTTGCATTCATAATGGCCATTCTAACAAGTGTGAAATTATTATCTCCTTCTGGTTTTGATTTGCATTTATCTGATGATCAGTAGTGTTGAGAATCATATATTCTCATTTCCATTTGTATTTCTTTGGAGAATTATTTATTCAGGTCCTTTGTTTTTTAATCAGGTTATTTTATTTTATTTTTGATATTGAGTTATAGGAGTTTCTTATATACTTAATAAATTAACCCTTTATTAGACATATGGTTTGCAAATATTTCCTTTCATTTTATAGGTTGCCTGAGACAACAAAAGCAAAAATGGACAAGTGAAACTATGAAAATCAGTTTTTTTTTAAATTAAAGTCTGACCTATTTGTAGAAAAGTGTATAAACAGGAATTATTATACATTGAACCCATCCACATTACAGCATACAGATAAAAAATAATCAAACATTGCCAGGACTCTAGAAGCCTTTGTTGTGCTCACTTTCATTAAGTACTCACTCTCCTCTCTAAAGATAACTATTGTGTCTTCACACCATATGTTAGTTTTGCCAATGTTTGAACTTTACATAAATGGAATCACACTATATATATTCTTTTGCATTTGACTTCTGTCAAATTTTATTTTACTATTTTATTTTATTTTTGAGAGAGAGAGAGAGAATGCCAGTGTGTGTGAGTGTGTGGCGGGAGGACAGAGGGAGAGAGAGAATCTTAAGCAGGCTCCATGCCTAGCTTGGAATCTCATGTGGGGTTCAATTTCATGACTGAGGTCATGACCTGAGCCAAAATCAAGAGTCAGATGCTTAAATGACTGAGCCACCCAGGCACTCTTGACTTCTGTTATGTTTTAAAATCTATTATACTTTGATGGACATTTAAGTTGTTCCTAGTTTTTGGATATTGTGAATAATATTGCTATAAACATTCTTGCACATGTCTTTGATGAACATAAGCTTATGATTCAGTTGGGTATTTCCTTAGCCTGAATTCTTTAGAAAACAGCCTGAGAAGTATATTATGTACTATTACTTCATTAGAGAGAACATTCACAAGGTGACTAAGTCTCAGAAGAAGGGAGATTTAACTCAAGGCTGTGTTACTGAGCTGACTACCACTTGGAACCAACACAACTTATTGCTCAATCTCACAATCACTCTCATCTTTGAGGGGCTATATGGACTGTATCAGGACAATCTGGCAGTGGGAAGAAGGGAAAAATTATTTATCCATTGGTTTCTATCTCCTATTTACTAAGGATTCATGCAATGGAAGGTTGCATGCCCCCAAATTCCAGGCTGCACATGTATAGGTACTGGGTAGGTACATATTATTGTATGTCTCCATGCCAACAGAGGAACCTTAGAGTGCAAGGTGAGACAATTATAGCCTGAGGCAAGGCACGATCAGATTGCTCCTTAGTGAATTCATTGACAGTATATGTGCAGCTGTTTTTTGCTTTGGTAGCAGGTACATAAAAATTGGCCAAAGAACAGAAGACAGAAATGTAATTGTGGGAATAATTATACCAATTTACACTTTCACCTGTAGGGTTTGAAGGTCACAGTTACTCAACATCTTCATTAACAACTGGTATTGTCTTTTTCATTTTAGCCATACTGGTAGGTATAGTGGTATCTTATTCAAGTTTAACTTGCCTTTCCATGATGTCTAATGAAATTGATCACATCACCATTTCATATTTCTTTTTATTTATTTATTCATGAGAGACACAGAGAGACAGAGATATAGACAGAGGGAGAAGCTGGCTTCATGCAGGGAGCCTGATGTGGGACTCAATCCTGGGACTCCATCTCCGAAAGCAGATGCTTAACTGCTGAGCTACCCAGGCATCCCACCATTTTGTATTTCAATTGGCCATTTGGATATTATCTTTCATGAAGTGTTTAAGTTTTTTCCCCACTTTCTCTATTGTATTATCTATTTTTCTCATTTCTAGTTGTCTTTTACAAGAATTTATACAGGCACTTTGCCAGTTATATGTATTAATATCTTCTCCCACATTGTGGCTTGAATTTTTATCATTGTAATGGTGTTAAAAATTGTTTAACCTTAAGTTGAGATACAATTTAGGAGACTGGAAGGGAAGATGGTGGTGGGGTAGGAGGACCCTAGGTTTACCTCACCCCATGAATACAACTAGATAACTATCAAATCACCCCCAAATACTTACAAAATTGATGTAAAGGCTGACAGAACAAACTGCACAACTGAAAGTAGAGAAGAGGCTACAATAAAATAGGAAGTACAGAGTCACAGGAGAGAAACAGATTGTGGCTGCTGCAATGGGGAGGGAGCTGCAGTCACAGAGAAGGGTGAGAGATATACTAATGCAAGGGAACATATGGAGAAAACAAAACTTCATAGCAATTGTCTTGGGAAGCTAGAGGGCCTGATTTAATGAGTTATTGCAACCAGCAAGACTTAAGGCAGGGAGTTTTATAGGTCAGTGAGCTTGATTCTGGGAAAGCTCCAAAGATGTTGGAACTGCTCTTGGAGAAAAGGCAGGGCAAGCAGCCTGTGAATATACAATGTTGAAAGATTGATTTGAAGAGTACCTGGGGCAAAGTGGGGGAGGTTATTTGCTCATCTTGGAGGACATCACAGAGAGGCAATATTCACAGAGAGATCTCTCTGAGAACAAAGAAATTGAAAGGCACCATTTTCCTTCCTTGCCTCTCAGCACAAATAGAGCCACCTACTGAAACCTGCAAAGCAGCAACACTGGATACCTAACATGCTTACACTAAACCATGCCCCCACATATGCTGGTGGAAGTGCCCTTCCTAGTCATGCTAGCTAGCCTCAGTTCCAGCACAGAGGGCATCCTCACCCAGAAGTCTTGCCCAAACCCATGCCAATACTGCACCTCCCTGCCTAAGAAGTTTATAAGTCCTTTGTTCTGGTGGCAGGGTGCTAGATCTCATTTCACAAGCAGACCAGAGCACACCTAGTTAAAACTTACCACATTCAGACACAAGACCAAACACTGCCCTCAACAGGCAAAGAGGGCCTCTACAGATGAGTGCCTTGAAAAATAAAGTGGCTAGGACAGAACAGCAGAGCACATACAGAGATATTGGAGACACTCCTGGAAGCACCAGACCCTGGGGAACAGGGGAAACTACACTGCAGAGCACTACAGGACCTCTTCTTCACAAAGCCATTTACCTGAAGAACAGGAGATAAAGCTGATTTTCCTAACATGGGAGAAACATGCACAAGGACTTAGACAAAATGAGAAGGCAGAGAAATTTGTTCCAAATGAAAGAAAGGGACAAGACCATGGACAGATATCTTAGTGAAACATATATAAGTAATATGCCTGATAGAGAATTTAAAAAGCAATGATAAGTATACTCACTGGAATTGAGAAAAGTAGATGACATCGGTGAGATCATTAACAAAGAGATAAAGAATAACATAGCAGAGAGAAAAGGCACAATAAATGAAATGAGAAACATAACTGGTAAGATGAACAGCATGTTGGAAGAAATAGAGGAACAAATTAATGCCTACAAAACAGTGTAATGGAAAGTAGGCAAGCTGAACAAAAAAGAAAAAGGAATTATGCAAAATGAGAATAGACAGGGAACTCAGTGACTCCAACAAATGTAAAAACATTCATATTATAGGAGTCAAGGAAGAAGAGAGAGAAAATGAGGAAGATAATTTATTTGAAAAAATAAGAGCTAAACTTCCCTAATCTGGGGAAGGAAAGTGACATCAAGATCCAGAAAGCACAGAGAACTCCCAGAAAAATCAATAAAAGCAGATCCACACCAAGACATACTGTAATTAAAATGTCAAGATATAGTGACAAAGAAAAAATCTGGAGGAGGCAAGATAGTGGAAGAGTGGGGATCCTCATTTAATCTGGTCCCATAAATTTAGATAGATAACTTATCAAACCATCCTGAACATCTATGAATTCAACCTGAGATGTAAGGAAAGAATGGCCGGAACTCTACAAATAGAAACGTGACCACTCTTTGCAAGGTAGGAGTGTGGGGAGGAGAAACAGAGGGGATATATCAGAAGATAAATGGCAGGGAATAGGGAGACTTTGAAAGTTGGAAAGTGATACAGCCATGGAGCTCAAAATCAGGACCTTTAGAAATTTGGTCTTGTGAGATAATTCCCTGCCTGAAAGGTGCTCAGTGGTGAAGCAGTAGAGATTCCCAGGAGGGACAGTGGGGTCTCAAAATTCCTGGAGGCACAGAAAGAACAGGGGCGGAGCGCACACCCAGCAGGATATGGGGGAGAAGCCTGTCAGTCAGGCAGGTAGCTCCGGACAGAGGGGTCTGCGCCCTGCTGCCTTCCAGAGAGCACGGTTCCAGCAGCGCAGGGCCCCAGACCACAGGCGTGGAGTAGACACAGCCCACAATCCTGCACTCCCCTTGGGATAGGCAGAAGTGGGGAGGACACAGGACAGCAAGGACTCTCCTGCCGCTGGGCGCCCGCAACCTGTGCAGATCAGGGCACCCGCATGACCCCGGGAACATCTAGGCCAGTGCGGACTCAGAGACAGAGTTAGTTACTAGCGGGGAGCTGACTCCAGAGCTGGAAATCTGGCCGCCACCAGTGTTGTTTTCCTCCTTGTTTCACCCTATGACTGGGAGAGGCAGGCCACCAGAGAACAGAGGCCTCACAGGATAAACAGCTCCCATTGAGCCCTGCACCCGGAGGGGCGGAACATCTCCCCAAGGTACACACACCTGAGAATCAGCACAGCAGACCCCTCCCCCAGAACACCAGCTGGAAGAACAGGGGAAGAGGGGGTTTTTGACTAAGCAGTGCAGGAAAGTTCCAGGGGCAGTCGAGGGATTTATGGTGTATAGAACTAAAGGGTACCCCTCCTTTTCCCCCCTTTTCCAGTACAACTCGTTTTTATATCATACTCAAAATTTCCAACATTATTTTTCTCTTTTACCACCTTAAATACAATATTTTACCACCTCTTCATTTTTAAGTTTTTTTTTCCTTTTTGACTTTCATATTTCTATAATTACTTATCTTAGATATATTTCCCACTTTTAGATTCCCTTTAACATGCTCAATTTAATTTTGGGAGATATTTGGATATGTTTTTTGGTTTTGTGTTTTTTTGTTTTCTCTGTCTCATTTTAATTTACAATGGCGGAAGTTAATCCCCTCTAAAAAATGACCAGCATGCACCTAAAACCAAGTGGTACACCGTGCTAGTTCATTCTGTGAAATTATATTCCCTCTTCATTCCCATTCTATCCCCCTCTGTTATCTCATTTATGTTTTGGTGGATAATGTTGGGGCTTTCTACAAGTATTGCTGGTTTATATAAATTTGGGACTGAGCATCTTCTAACATACAGAACTTAACAAACTCAAAACCAAGAGGATCACCACCTAGGACCTCTCAGATAGACTACATTCTCCCTCCACTACAACTTCTTCACAACCACCACCATCTCACAGTCTCATCCCCTTTATTTTTTCCTCTCTCTTTTTATTTTTTTTCCTTTTTTCCTCTGTATTTTTGCTTTTTTCTCTTCTTTTTTTCTTTTTTCTTTTTTTTTTTCTTCTTTGGGATTCTTGGCCTCTTATTTCTTACTATTTTGTTTTAAAATTTGTTTTTCAATTTAATGGTGTTTTTGTCTTGTTCTGATCTTTGTTTTCATTTTCTGGTCTCTGACCACATCAGACTCATCTAGGGAGAAATTTACATAGGTCGTGGTTGATATTCTTGAGTCAGCACACTCATACAGCCACTCTGCACTGAGCAAAATGACTAGAAGGAAGAACTCACTACAAAACAAAGAATCAGAAACTGTACTCTCTGCCACAGAATTACAGAATATGTAGAAAGCCAGAAAGCCAACTCAGAAGCACACTTATAAAGCTACTGGTGACTCTGGAAAAAAGCATAAAGGATTCAAGGGGCTTCATGACTGCAGAATTTATATCTAATTAGGCTGAAATTAAAAATCAATGAAATGAAATGCAATCCAAACTGGAGGTTAATGAAGTGAAGAAAGAGTAATCAACATAGAAGAGAAGTTGATGGCAAGGAAGGAAGCTGAGGAAAAAAGAGAAAAACAATTAAAAGGCCAAAGGAAAGGTTAGAGGAAAAAAATGATAGCCTCAGAAGGAAGAATCTATACATAATTGGGGTTCCAGAAGGCGCCAAGAGGGACATAGGGCCACAAAACATATTTGAACAAAATGCAGCTTGGAACCTCCCTAATATGGGGAGATAAACAGGCATTCAGATTCAGGAGATAGAGAGGTTCCCCCCAAAATCATCAAAAACTGGTCAACACCTCAACATTTAATATGAAACTTGCAAATGCCAAAGACAAAGAGAAAATCCTTAAAGCAGAGAGAAACAAGAGATCCCTAACTTATATGGGGAGAAATATTAGATTAATAGCAGATCTCTCCTAAGAAACCTGGCAGGCCAAAAAGGGCTGGCAGGATATATTCAGTATCCTAAATGAGAAGAACATGCAGCCAAGAATACTCTATCCAGCAAGGCTTTCATTCAGAATAGAAGGAGAGATAAAGAGCTTCCAAGATATGCAGAAACTGTGACCACCAAACCAGCTCTGCAAGAAATATTAAGGGGGACTCTGTAAAAGAAAGAGGAAGCCCAAATAAACAATCCACAAAAACAGGGACTGAATAGGTATTACGATGACACTAAATTCATCTTTCAATAGTAAATCTGAACATGAATGGGCAAAATGACCCCCATCAAAAGACACAGGGTTTCAGACTGGATAAAAAAGCAAGACCCATCTATTTGCTGTCTACAAGAGACTCATTTTAGACTTAGGACACCTACAGCCTGAAAATGAAAGGTTGGAGAACCATTTACCATTCAAATGGTCCTCAAAAGAAAGCTGGGGTAGCATTCCTCATATCAGAAAAATTAAAGTTTACTCAAAAACTGTAGTAAGAGATGAAAAGGGACACTATATCATACTTCAAGGGTATATCCAACAAGGGGACCTAACAATCATGAATATTTATGCCCCTAATGTGGGAGCTGCCAAGTATATCAATCAATTAATAACCAAAGTAAAGATATACTTAGATAATAATGCACTAATACTGGGAGGCTACAACACGGCACTTTCTGCATATGATAGATTCTAAGCAAAACATCTCCAAAGAAACAAGAGCTTTAAATGATACACTGCGCCAGATGGATTTCACAGATATATGCAGAACTTTACATACAAACGCAACTGAATACACATTCTTCTCAAGTGCACATGGAACTTTCTCCAGGATCGACCTCATACTGGGTCATAAATCAGGTCTCAACCAATACCAAAATATTGGGATTGTCCCCTGCATGCTTTCAGACCATAATGCTTTGATACTTGAACTCAATCACAAGAAGAAATTTGGAAGAAACTCAAACACGTGGAGGTAAAAGAGCATCCTACTAAAAGATGAAAGGGTCAACCAGGACTTAGAGAAAAATTAAAAAGATTCATGGAAACGAATGAAAATGAAGATACAACTGTTCAAAATCTTTGGGATACAGTAAAAGCAGTCCTAAGAGGTAAATATACCACCATACAAGCCTCCCTCAAAACACTGGAAAAAACTCAAATGAACAAGCTAACCTCACACCTAAAGGAACTGGAAAAAGAACAGCAAATAAAGCCTATACCAAGCAGAAGAAGACTAATAAATATTCGAGCAGAACTCAATGAAATACAGACCAGAAGAACTGTAGAACAGATCAACAAAACCAGGAGTTAGTTATTTGAAAGAATTAATAAGATAAACCATTAGACAGTCTTATTAAAAAGAAAAGACAAAAGTCTCAAATTAATAAAATCACGAATGAAAAAGGAGAGATCACAACCAATGCCTAGGAAGTACTAACAATTTTAAAAACATATTACGAGCAGCTATATGCCAATAAATTTGTCATCTTGAAGAAATAGATTCATTTCTGGAAAACCAAAAACTAACAAAACTGGAACAGGAAGAAGTAGAAAACCTGAATAGGCCAATAACCAGGTAGAAAATTGAAGCAGTCATCAGAAACCTCCCAAGACACAAAAGTCCAGGGCCAGATGGCTTCCCAGGGGAATTCTATCAAACGTTTAAAGAAGAAACAATACCTAGTCTACTAAAGCTGTTTGGAAAGATAGAAAGGGATGGAATACTTCCAAACTTTTTCTATGAGGCAAGCATCACCTTAATTCCCAAACCAGACAAAGATCCCACCAAAAAAGGAGAATTATAGACCAATATACCTGATGAACACAGATGCAAACATTCTCAACAAGATAGTAGGCAATAGGATCCAACAGTACATTAAGCGGATTATTCACCATGCCCAAGTGGAATTTATCTCCGGAATGCAAGGCTGGTTCAACATTCGTAAAGCAATCAACGTGATAGATCATATCAACAAGAGAAAGAACAAGAAACATATGATCCTCTCAATACATGCAGAGAAAGCATTTGATGAAATACAGCATGCATTTCTGATCAAAACTCTTCAGAGTGTAGGGATACAGGGAGCATACCTCAGCATCTTAAACGCCAATTATGAAAAGCCCACAGCAAATATCATTCTCATTGGGGAAACACTGAGAGGCTTTCCCTAAGATCAGGAATACAATAGGGATGTCCACTCTCACCACTGCTATTCAACAGAGTACTAGAAGTCCTAGCCTCAGCAATCAGGCAACAAAAAGAAATAAAAGGCATTCAAAGTGGCAAAGAAGAAGTCAAACTCTCCCTCTTCACAGATGACATGAAACTGTACATAGAAAACCCAAAAGACTCCACCCCAAGATTGCTAGAACTCATATAGCAATTCAGCAGTGTGGCTGGATACAAAATCAATGCCCAAAAATCAGTGGCATTTTTATACACTACAAAGAAGACTGAAGAAAGAGAAATTAAGGCATCAATCCCATTGACAATTACACCCAAAAGCATAAGATACCTAGGAATAAACCTAACCAAAGAGGTAAAGGATCTGTACCCTAAAAATTACAGACCACTTTTGAACGAAATTGAGGAAGACACAAAGAGATGGAAAAATATTCCATGCTCATGCATTGGAAGAATTAATACTGTGAAAATGTCAATGTTACCCAGGGCCATTCACACGTTCAATGCAATCCCTATCAAAATACCATGGACTTTCTTCAGAGAGTTGGAACAAATCATCTTAAGATTTGTGTGGGATCAGAAAAGACCTTGAATAGCCAGGGAAATACTGAAAAAGGAAATCAGAGCCGGGAGCATCACAATGCCGGATTTCAAGTTGTACTACAAAGCTATGATTATCAAGACGGTGTGGCACTGGCTCAAAAACAGACACATAGATAAATGCAACAGAATAGAGGACCCAGAAATGTGCCCTCAACTCTATGGTCAACTAATATTCGACAAAGCAGGAGAGACTACCCACTGGAAAAAGACAGTCTCTTCAATAAATGGTGATGAGAAAATTGGACAGCTATGTGTAGAAGAATGAATCTAGACCATTCTTTTACACCATGCACAAAGATAAACTCAAAATGGATGAAAGGTCTAAATGGAAGACAAGAATCCATCAGAATCCTAGAGGAGAACACAGGTAACACCCTTTTTGAACTTGGCCACAAAAACTTCTCGCAAGATACATCTATGAAGGCAGGGGAAACAAAAGCAAAAATGAATTATTGGGACTTATTCAAGATAAAAAGCTTCTGCGCAGCGAAAGAAAGAGTCAAGAAAACTAAAAGACTACCTACAGAATGGAAGAAGATATTTGCAAATAACATATCAGATAAGGGGCTAGTATCCAAGATGTATAACAACCTTATTAAACTCAACAGCAAAAAACAATCAAATCATGAAATGGGCAAAAGTCATGAAGAGAAATTTCAGAGACAGACATTGCCAACAAGCACATGAGAAAAGATTCTGCATCTGTTGCCTTCAGGAAAATGCAAATCAAAATCAGAATGAGGTACCACCTCACACCAGTAAGAATGGTGAAAATTAACAAGGCAGGAAGCAACAAATGTTGGAGAGGATGTGGAGAAAGGGGAACCCTCTTGCACTGTTGGTGGGAATGTAAACTGGTACAGCCACCTTGGACAACTGTGTGGAGGTTCCTCAAAGAGTTAAAAGTAGAACTGCCCTAGACCCAGCAATTTCACAGATGCAGTGAATTGGCAGGACACCTGCACCCCAATGTTTATAGCAGGAATGTCCACAATAGTCAAACTGTGGAAGGAGCCTTGGTGTCCATCGAAAGATGAATGGATAAAGATATGGTCTATGTATACAATGAAATATTACTCAGCTAGTATAAACGACAAATACCCTCCATTTGCTTTAACATGGATGGAACTGGAGGGTATTATTCTGAGTGAAGTCAATTGGAGAAGACAAACAGTATATTGGTTTTATTCATTGAGGGAATATAAAAAATAGTGAAAGGGATTATAGGGGAAAGGAGAGAAAATGAGAGGGAAATATCAGTGAGGATGACAGAACATGAGAGAAGCCTCACTCTGGGAAATGGACAAGGTGTAGTGGAAGGGGAGGTCAGCAGGGGGAAGGGGTGACTTGGTGCTGGGCACTGAGGGGGTACTTGACAGGATAAGCACTGGGTGTTATACTATATGTTGGCAGATCGAACTCCAATAAAAAATTATACAAAAAATAATGAGCAATTTATAAAAGGAACTTGGGCAGCCCTGGTGGCTCAGCGGTTAAGCACCACCTTCAGCTCAGGGTGTTGTTTTGGAGACCCGGGATCGAGTCCCATGGTGGGCTCCCTGCATGGATCCTGCTTCTCCCTCTGCCTGTGCCTCTGCCTCTCTCTCCCTGTATGTCTCTCATGAATAAATAAAAGTAAAAATAAATCTTTAAAAAAAGAAAAAAATTAAAAAGCAACTTAAAAAGTTCCATTTACAATAGCATGAAAAAAAGGAATTACCTTGAACAAGGAAGTTAAAACTTGTACAGTGAAAACTACAAAACATTGCTTAAAAAATGGAAGAAGACATAAATACATGGAAATGCATCTCATGTTGATAGACTGGAAGACTTAGTACTCTTGTCAACCCTACGCAGAATGATACATAGATCCAATGAAATCTTTATCAAAATCCCAATGGTGTTATTTGCAGAAACAGAAAGCCCATCCTAAAATTAATTTGGAATCTCAAGAGACCCAAAATAACAAAAATAGTCTTGGGTAAAAAAAACAAAGCTGGAGAACTCACAATTCTTGATTTCAAAACTTACTGAAATAATACAGGAATCAAAACCATGCAGTACTGACATAAAGATGGATATATATAGATGAATGAAAAAAAATAGAGAGCCCAGAAATAAATTCTTGCACGCATGATTAAATGATTTTTTATAAGGGTGCCAATTCCATTCAATGATTATGTCTTATCAAGAAGTGATGCTGGGAAAATTGGATGTCCACTGCAAAAGAATGAAATTGGACTTTTATGTAACACCATATACAATAATTAATTCAAAATGGATCAAAAACCTAAATATATGACCTGAAACTATAAAATTCTTAGATGAAAACAAGGCGAAATCTTCATGACACTGGATTTGGCGGTGATTTCTTGGGTATGACACCAAAAGCAAAGGCAACAAAAGAAAATCAGATAAATAGATTTATTTTTTTTTAAGATTTTATTTATTTATTCATGATAGTCCCAGAGAGAGAGAGAGGCAGAGAGACACAGGCAGAGGGAGAAGCAGGCTCCATGCACTGGGAGTCCGATGTGGGATTAGATCCCGGGTCTCCAGGATCGCGCCCTGGGCCAAACGCAGGCGCCAAACCGCTGCGCCACCCAGGGATCCCAGATAAATAGATTTAATGGAATATTTTTAAATGCACATCAAAAGACTATGTCAACAGAGTAAAAAGACAACTAATAGAATTGGAGAAAATATTTGCAAATCATATATTTGATATGGTATTAATATCCAGAATATATAAAGATCACCTAATATTCAACAGCAACAAAAATTAAATAACTTTACTCAAAAATGGGCAAAAGATTTAAATAGATATTTCTCCAAAGAATATGTAAAAATATCCAATAAGTCACGAAAAGATGTTAAACATCACTAACCATTAAGGGAATGCAAAGCAAAACTTCATTGAGATACCACCTCATACTTATTAAGATGGCACATATAAAAAACCCCACAAAAAACAAAATGAGAGATAACAAAATACTGCTAGGATGTGGAGAAATTGAAACTCTTGTGTTTTATTGGTAGGAATGTAAACTGGTACGGCTGCTGTGGAAAGCAATATAGCAGTTCCAGCGGAAAAAAAGGAAAAGAAAAGAAAAACGAATTGCCATATGATGAAGCACTTACACTTCTAGGTGTATGATCAAAAGAACTGAAAGCAGAGTCTCAAAGAAATATAAGTACACCCATGTTCATAAACAGCATTATTTCATTAAAGCAAAAACATGAAAGCAACACAAGTGTACATTGTGGATGAATGGATAAGCAAAATGTAGTATAAATATACAATGGAATATTATTTAGCCTTAGAAAGGAAGAAAATTCTGACATGGTGCAACATGGACGAACCTTGAGAACATGCTATATGAAAGAGCCAGTCACAAAGGGACAGATACTGTATCACTCCACTATATGAGGTACTTAGTCAAAATCACAGATACAGAAAGTAAAATGGTGGATTCCATGGGCTGGGGATTGAATTGTGAGTTCTTGTTTAATGGATATAGGGTTTCAATTTTACAAGATAAAAAGAGTTATGGAGGTGGATGCTAATGATGTTTGGACATTATGTATACATTTATTTATTTTTAAAGATTTTAATTATTTTAAAGAGAAAGAGAGTGCACATGACTGGTGAGAAGGAGAGGGACAACCAGACTCTATAGTCAGTGTGGAGTCCAACATGGGCTTCCAAGACCCTGAGATCATGACCTGAGCTGAAATCAAGAGTCAGATGCTTAACTAAGTCACCCAGGCACCCCATGAATATATTTAATAGCACTAAACTCTACATTTAAAATTGTTTAAAATGATACATTTTATGTTAAGTTCATTTTACCAAAGTAAAAAATTAGAGGAAAAAAGAAAATTTATTTTTTAGGTAACTTATAACTATGCAAAGCACATAAATCTAAAATAATTAATTATATTTGTAGTAGTTGTTTTATGAAACATGTAATTTGTTACTTTATTCTTCAGGTGTTTTATCTTTAACTTAACATAAAGGACACAATGTCAATTCTGGATATCAGAAAAATAGAATATTTTGTATTTTTTTCTGAGGAAGGGTTACTTTCTGGAACCCATCACTGCCATACAGGTGTTCCAGTTTCAACTTCTTCTAATTGTATCTGTACCTTTGAACAACATGTTTTGTCTTTTTGAACATTTGTTTCCTTATTTTTATGTACAACAAAGCTGCTATTACATGTGATGATGACTCTAAAGGGTAATTAAGATCAAATATTGATAATGCTTTATACAACTGCTAACCCTAAATATAAATACAAGTTCAATAAACATTATGGGTTTTTTCTTCTATATCTTAAGTATATTAAAGGTCAGGGCTCATCTTAGATGATTTTGGACATCAGCACCTAAATGTTACTCAGGAATCTCCATCTTAATTTGTCATAAACTGGAATCACCACCACCACCACTCTTCCATTCTCCTTTATATTCCAATTTGGTGAATGGTACCACCACCTCCCCACATCAGAAAGCTGGGGTTAAACTTAACATTTCTTACTTTCTTTCCTCATGTCAAATAATTCAGTGATTACTGAATTACAAAAAAAAGCCATTTTTGTCTTAATGGCTTTCAAATATATCTCAGCTTCTCCATTCTTTCTTCCTACTGCTTTATTTGAAGATCTTTTGAATTAGAGTCTGGACTACCACAATTGTGTCTTAAAAGGTGTCTTTCTATCCTCTTTTCCTCTGTGTCTTCTCCTTAAATCCACCCTCCACACCACCGCTGGTTATTTCTCTAAAGTGCAGTCACAACTGCTACTATGCTTAAAATATTTTAAAGGTTACTATTACCTCTGAGATAAGGCCTAAATATTCTAATATGGCAAACAAAGTCCCTCCTTACTTTTTCAATCTCACTTCTTGGTCCCAGTCACACCAAATACTATATGCATGTCAAGATCTGTGTGGTTCCCCAAATGTGCTACGATCTTTATCAGCTTACTTTAAGAATAGAAACTTGATAATGGAAGGAGCAATATTGTTTATTGAAGTCTGCGACTTCTTGAATGAGAAAGGTTTCAAGATAAGGGAAGATACCAAAAAGAATATGGTACCTATATATATAAGCAAGACAATGTAGGGAAAAGTAGGGAGACTCACCTAGGTGTAGCAGAAGGCTGGATTTAAGTAATAAAAATAAGCATA
The DNA here is from genome assembly GCF_048164855.1 of Canis lupus baileyi. Classification (NCBI taxonomy): domain Eukaryota; kingdom Metazoa; phylum Chordata; class Mammalia; order Carnivora; family Canidae; genus Canis; species Canis lupus. The sequence goes on from NC_132876.1 coordinate 58,543,976, forward strand.
CAGAGAGAGTGGTGACAAATAGAGGAGATCTTATAAAAAGGTTTGGTAGGTCATCATGGCTTGATTGCCTATGTGTCCTATAGTCCTCAAAGTGTGTCTGGTTATTATTAGTTACAAAAAGGTGTTTTTTAAGTACACCTAGAAACCCAGCCCCTGTTTCTAACTGCAAAGGAAAGAAATGCAATTTTCTTTTAATTATTTCACTATATTTTTCAGCTCTTTTGCCATGAACTATGAAAACTCTAAATCAGTTTTTGATTTGTTTTATGGCAGCTCCAGAGATAGCTTTATTACTTCCAATTCACTTATCTCTAAAACTTCTTGGTAAATGACATATGTTATCAATTTTTCTAGGTTAGCAATGTTGAATGGGATAAATAGCAAATTAAGCAAACACTGTGCAATATTATGTCTTAACTATTTTAATTATATGTATCATGTTCATAATAACAAAAATAAACAACATTAGCAATAAAATAATAATTTATTGTAGGTGATATTACACATAGAGTGACCATCACAATATTACAAGCATCTGTCATAAAGTATCTTAAAAGTTAAGATAATCTTCTTCTGGAGACAGAGACTTACACAAAAGATGGAGGGAATTATTGGTTGAAAAATATGACTGCACTTTTTAGTCATTAACAATACAAAATAATTTTTATATGATGGCTAAGAAGGACCACAATGTGTCCTTTTTCTAATTTCATATTCTGTCAGAAGCAAATAAGATGAATGGGGTAATTGTCACATGGCTTAATGAAGCAACATTGTTGGTCCCATGGACAATAAAGGCATGGTCATGTAATGGGGAGGAGATAAGGAATAAAAATATAATAAACATTGCTCAGGGATGTCTGCAATTTTTGAAGTTGTTTGCTCATATCCTCAAAACCTTCTTGTCTGTGCCTTTATCTTTTCTGTTTCAAGGTATTCTTTTCACTAATCAAGGGTCAAGGTTTTTCTGCTACCTGTCTGGAAGTTGAGCTGCAACAACAGAATAAAAAGAAACTTGGGAGTTAAAAGTTGTAGTGAAAGAAAAAAACTATTTTTATCCTCAGGCTACCTTACATTATTTAATAGAAATATTAGATATCATGATCCTTGAAAGCTTCAAACCCATCCCCCAAAAAACTATGGTCACCTTATAATCATAAGTATAATAACATCTCTTAAAATACTAAAATGGAACCACAGTAGTGTTCATTTTGTAACCTAGCCATCTGCTAACATTAGGTTAACACAATATTTACTACAGTTGACACCTTTAATTATATTTCATTTCCAATATATAAAAAACTAAGTTTTTTATTATAGGCTCTGATTCTTTTTCACTTGGTAACTGTGTGATTACAAAAAGGTTACTTGGCTATATAACGTAGCCTTTATCTGTAAAATAAGGATTAAAAGGAAAATTATGTAATTTCATAGAGTTGTTGAGAAGCTTAAATGAACAACTACATGTAAAACTCAAGAATGCATGTCAAATAGTAAGTAATACTAAATGTTGGTTATGAAATGGCTGCCTGAAGATTTACATGAAAGTTTATTTTTATGTGTTTTCTAATTTCACTACTGATGTATTACTAATCTTTTGTTATGTCATATCATATTACATTTGTAAACTACATTCAAGAGTAGTATAAAGTCATGAAAATTATCATACTGAGAATTGAATTTTCTGGACCTTTTCCTTAAAACTCTCATAATTAGCAATCTTATTCTGATTCAGAGCCTTTTGCAACTATCTAGAAATGGTCTTTACAGGGCCTAGAATAAATTTTGGTTTTCCTCATTATCTATTTGTATGTAGTCAGGTAAGATTAACTATGCTTCTTGGCTGTGGTCAGTGTCCATTTGTGGTATAATATTTATGTGATGAAATAAAATGGTGCTGGTGCTTGTTTCTTCTATTATTTCCACTTCATTTGCTGCTTGGTTGGCCATCTTTTTATTTAGGTTTTTCCAAAATAGTAAGTATGAACAAACAGATTGTTCTTAAGTTCTTATTAAAAAATCAGTTATTAAAAAAACAGAAAAATCAGTTATTTGTAATAAAAATCATCTTCTTATTAAAATCACCATAAAAGCTCAGATGGTTATGGTCCTCAAAGTAATCCCAAAGCAGAAAAAGATATCAGTCATGTGTGTGTGTGTGTGTGTGTGTGTGTGTGTGTGTGTGTGTTTGTATAGGTTCTCTGTGAAAGGGTAAAAATGAGGTGGTAGTGGATATATTAGGAGATAAACTTTCAAAAGTAAGCAATCAGGGAATACCCTTAGCTTGACAACTTGATTACTTTCTAGATGGGGCTAGTATATTAGGGTGTTAGAGTGACCTCAGAATGGGAAAAACAGAAGCTGGTGGTGAATAAGTGAGCATTTGTTAATACAGGGTGCTTATTCTTGGTATTTGAAACTTTGAAAAGTCTGTAGTTTTGTGTGTGTGCGTGTGCATGTATGTGATGAGATAGGGGCAGGTCAGGAAGTACAAAGGATGGCATAGAAGAATTATTTTTCTTTTACAAATGGACTTGGACCAGCCAGAACATATTAAGATTTAATAATATGATAAAAAGTGAAGATCACTGCAATCATGTTTATAATTCCACAATATAACATTATTTTCTTTGTCTTCACCACCAATATGATCCTCTCTTGCTGCTACCTTCTTATCCACATTCTTCATTTTATTGAGGGACTCTATTACACTGGGTCAGCAGTTTTTATCCCATAAACATTCCACTTAATGAATCCAGGTATCTTTAGAAGTGGATTGGTTGACATCACTCATGAGAGATAAAAACTGAAATTTCATACCTTACTTAATCATTTCATATTTATTGTATTTGATACTTAATACATCCAAACTCAGACTTAAAAATTTTGGAAAATGTAGTTTACTAATTGTCCCTCAAGTAGATGATGAAATAAATTCAGACACAACTGCCTCAGTTTTTTTCAAACCTGGAAAACATGGGAGACAGATCCTACAAGCTGTTGAATGCACCGTATCTGCACTGGTGTCATTGTAGCAAACATTTCTGAGATTTGAAAATCTAATGAAATCCTTTTGAGAACAAAATGTCTCTTTAGTCGATTATTGAAGATTTGTGATGTTGAGTGATAAAGTTCTCCTCAGTCTCCACCAATTTTTGGACTCAAGTTGATTTGGTCTATTTTTCTCTATCTGCCCAGATAAGATTCATCGTTGATCCTGTGGTTACATTTAAGGGGGCTGGGCCAAATACCCTTGAGGCATCAGGGAAAATATATAATTTTGAAACTCCTACAGAAAGAAGGTCATTGGAACAGATTTTCTGCAATAGAGGCAGTAATAAAGCTGACTTTACTTTGAGCTTGCGGTAACTGGTTTTCCTTTGGGTTGCTCACCTGGGTCATTGTAAATTTGTGGTTGGCTCAGAAAACTACACATGGTGTAGATATAAGAAGAAGGCTGAATTCAGTCTGAGAATTTGATCTTTTAATAAACCAACAGTTGTTTTTTTCCCAAACTATTCAGAGAGCAATGGGCAGTTCACCTTGTTAGCAAGAGGAACTTTTTGATTTGTTCAATATTTAGTTACATTCAATTTGAGATCTTTTACTAATTCATTCCAAAAGGAGATTCCAACTCATATCACTGTATTTCAATTAAACACTTTTAGGACCCTATCTTATCTAACAACAAATCTAGCAATAGAACACCATGGAACCACTTCATTATTATAAAGAAATATGATCAAATTGATATATAAAGGAGTGACTTTATGGAAAGGCTTGGTGCATAGATGATCTCAGTAAAGCAGTTTAACAATGAACAGACCTTAAGTAAGTTGACAGTATATTTGGAAAGTAGATGGTTTATTGTATCTTAGATTGAAAATCCCCAGAAAACATGTCTCCCACTGTAACGAAACACAGCATATCCCTAAAAAGCTAGAAAGAGAAAAACTGTTTATCTATTTGTATCCATATTTAATTAAGAAACTACAAGGCAGGACATCACTGATTATCTGGAGTATGCGGGTATTATATAGCTAAATATGCCTAAAAGTTGGGTTTAACTAAGATTTATTTCAATGAATATTAAGCAGAAGAGTTAAAACTATTCATGTATTTTAATGGCTTTATGATCAGAAAGGAAATGATACACTGGGTAGACCATTTGAGATGAAAATATGAAAACTTCTGGTCACTTCAGTTAATCCATTTTGATGACATTATACTACAAATTTAGCCCCTCCTGAACCAAGACTTATCTGTAGACTTCCTCAAATATATAAGATATTTATAAACAAAAGCATTTTTGTTGGTTAATTTTGGAACAATTATTAGAGGTACTAATTTAAGGGAACTTTGGTGTAAAAAGCATAACACATTTGGTTGATATGTTCAGGCATCTGTCATTAAGAAGATCTATATAACTCTATATTTATAAAACTCTGGTTATAATGGACTATACTATATGAAAATTTTCTTCAGTATCACTACTGGATCATCTTTGTTTTTTTAAGAAATCTACCACAAATCATAGATGACCACTTCTTTGAATGGCCCTAATCCAATTTTTTTTAAGTACATTGGAATATGTCATGTACTTCAACTAATTAAATCCTTGAGCAATTTTTTATAAATAAAAGCTATTTTCAAAGTTTAAGAAAAGTAGGATATTATTTTTATCTATTTTATATTGAATCATATTGTTTCTTCAGAATTGTAAATAACTTCTTGATAACTTATTAAATGGTATCAGGCTTTTAGTAATATAGTTCTAAAACCAGTAATGGAAGTCAATGTTAACCCTTACAAAGAGGAAGATAATTTCAGGAGTTATGGTCTTGTTTGGTTATTTCTGAAAAGTGCAACACAGTATAATAATTAATACACACATATTTCCAACTACGCCAATACATTGATGACATGTGATATAAACAACCAAAATGATACCTAATCATTCTATAAATGAGTGAAATGTCATTTTATTTGTCTTCACATAGTTTCTCTCCTTAAATAGGCATCTGTTTTCCTATTAGGATAAGTAGGCTAAAAACACTTTAAAGGACACTATGTTTTTACTTTGCATATTTTTGAGCCTTCTACACTGTTTAATTACTAAGTGCCTATTGAAATAATGAATGAATAGGATACAAATGGCTTGACTTCATATTCCGATGTTAAGTTGGTTGGTTGGTTCATTTGTGGTTAGTAGAAAAGTTTTATTCCTTTTAAAGTGAGCTTCTCTCCTTAAATTTTTTTTTCTCTCCTTAAATTTTTTAATGGGGAAAGTATCTTGTTATCCCTATTGTAGTTATTTGTGATGGAAATATGGACAAGGATGTCATAAACCAGGAAAATGTGGAAATACCAAAGCTCTGAGAGAAGGTAATCATCCATTCTTCTGGAAGAATGCTTTGTTTGTGTACTCTCCATTTGAAAAGTTTGATTGTTTTGGGAGAACAGAAATGCACTACTTTACAGGATTTTTTCATCTAAAATTAACATATGTTTTATATACCCAAACTTAGGAAACATAGTTCTTATATACCAGAATTCAAACTGCAAAGTGTTCCTTAACTAGTAAGCTAAAATTTATGATAATGTATTTTCATTCATCCAAAAACACCAAATCCAATACAAAAACATATCATATTTTAAGTTTTCATACTATTGCAAAAGTTCATTTGTATAAAACAACTGGGGAAAACGTCTCTTTTTTTCTAATGTTAAGGCTTGTATCTTAGCAATGGTATTTTTATTACTTATAATTGGATATTACCCTTAAATTTACATATGGTGGAGCTATAAAACTATATTAGGTGTTTATAACTGTTTCCAGAGAGGTGGTTCTCTTGGGAAAATCATGAAATTGTTCTCTATTAAAGTAAAAGCATTAGAGAGATACCAATTTTGTACTTTCATTTTGATTATAAGATTATATGCCTTATTTTAAAAGGTACACATCAATTATACATTCTAGTAAAAAAATAACTTTGTCAAGATGCATATTTATCCACACAGATACTACAATCCAAATGGAATGTGTTTACCATGTCTAATGAAGAATAACAAGACTAAAATTCAATATTAATTATTCAACTTAATTATGTCTCAATGACAGTATGCTGGTAAAGCTTCATCAAAATGAATATTACTTGCTGCTGCCAAAAATAGTCTTCCAAGCACTTAGAAATTTTAGTTTGTGCATGCAATTCAGAGTGCTAGAAGAAACACTTGATAAAGACTAATTAAAAATACAATTTTACTCATTTTCAGGAGAAATAAGAAAATGTAAATTTTAAGGCAAAAGTAGAAAGAGTTTAGGGTTCTTTGTTCCTTACTATTAGGTCACCAAACAAATTAAAATTCTATTTATTTAAATCAGAAATTAGAATATAATGGCTATAGCTGTTTTTGCCAGCTTCCTTATAAAATGGGAGTTTTGGAGATAGTAATTTCAAATGTCTTAATTCATTGGATTTGAGGCTTGTTTAACTTTACTCTCTCTGCAAATAGATGGAAGAAACCAACACTTGGCCATTGTACCTTTGATGGAGGTAGTAAATGAGCCAGCCATGGTGCAATAAATGCCATTTTTCTATTTATCAGCTGTATGGCAGATGAATCTTTCAAATGGAAAACCTTGTTGCAAGCTGCTGGGGTCAAAAAAGAAGTAATACTGGACATCTTGTCTCTTCTCTTCCATGGTTTGCATATTCAAGTAAATTTTTACAAAGAAGTTATTTGGTCCTGTTCAGTGACCTAACACTCTGAATTATAAGAAATGGAGAAGATATTTAAAGTCTACATTTATATAAACTTACCTTAAAAAATTGATTCACAGCACCTGATGATAGAGCAAACTTCACAACATTTGGTGGTTCAGCTTCTATTATAATGTCAAAACTAGGGAGTGGAATATTTGAATTGGAGTAAAAGTTTAAGTTGGTAGGATCCTTGGTACCAATGGGATTCTGGACCCTGAAGAAATCTTTTATAAAGCCAGATTCCTTGGCATCAAGGACATCCTTGGATTCAGTGATATGCTTAAGGCTAGCAGAATCCACAGAGCCAGCAAAGTCATTGAGGCTGGCACCAAATTTGTGGTTATCAAAAACTGTGGAGTTTATACCAAGCTTAGATGGGTCAGAAAATTCAGAGGTGGTCAAATTTTCAGGAGTGGAAGTATATTTTGTGCTAGCAGCAAAAGTGGGGGAGTTACCATGAACAATTTTAGCAATGTAGGAACTGGTACTGATTTCCAATTCAGGCTCAGAGAGATTGTTAATATTTACGGTATTAGAATTATATAAATTATGGATATTTGTGGCATCATAATTGGGGTTGGATACAAAGTTGGATACAAAGACATGAGTTAACCTAGGGTCATAGTTAGTGCCTGATTTACATCTGGTGCCAGCAGTATAGCTAGGGCTAATAGCACCACTACAACTAGTTGTATAACTAGTGTCAGTGACATTGACAGTGGTAACTGTAGAGCTGGGTCTGACAGCATAACTGTTTCTGGCATTATAGTTGGACTTGAATAGAAGGCTAGAGCCTATTGCATGGGTAAATCTTGAGATACAGTCAAGATCTGAGTCACAGTTAGGGACAGCTCCATAATTGTGGTCAGTAACAATGGTGGGTTTTGTATCACACTTGGAGTCAGCATACTTGTTAGAACTAACAGCAATATTGTGGCTTATAGCATTACTAGGCCTGACATTATAGTTAGAGTCAGAGTCTATTTTAAGGCCAGGAACATTGTTATTGGGGCTGAGACTATTGTTTTTGGAAGCAGGACAACTGATGTTGGGGCCAGAACCATTGTTGATGGGCTCTGGGATGTTGGGGCCTGATCTGAAATTTTGGGGGTCAGGGCCATTGTTTTGGAGACCAGATCTATTGATTTTAGAGCCAAGTCTATTTTTGGGGCCAGCACCATTATTGGAATCAGAAGAGTAGTCCAGGCAAGTTCCATTTTGGAGCTCAGAGGTGTAGTTTGTATTAGTGCCATTGTTGGAGTTAGCAGTACAGTCCTGATCAACACCACTGTCTAGGCCAGAGGTATTGTCTGAATTATTGGTGTGTTCTTCCCCATCAGAATCAGCGCTATATTTGGAGTTAGCATCATTGTTATTGGCATTATCAATGTTAGAGTCAGGTTTGCCGTTGGAGTCAGTTCCATTGTTAGAACCACCATCACTATTGGAATCAGCTCCATTTGGAGGGTCAGCACCACCACTAGGATCAGATCCATTGTTTGTTTCTGCATCATTTCCAGCATTGCTATCTTTGGGATCACTGTCATCAGGGTCAGACTTATCTTTGGGATCTTTCTTATCTTTGGTGTTGTTGTCATCCTCAGAGTCTGTTTCATCTTCAGAATCCTTTTCATCTTCAGAGTCTGTCTCATCTTCATGGTCTATCTCATCTTTGAGAAGAAGCTTCTCTTTGGCATTGGCCTTATCTTTGAGATTTCTAGCACTGATCAATTTAGTTTCACTGTCAGGATTGGCCTCATTTTCAAGTTTAGCAGTAAGGTTAAACTTGCCTTCATTTTCAAGGCTAGCAGTAAGGTTAAACTTGCCTTCATTTTCAAGGCCAGGAACATTGCTGGTGTTGATATCATTGTTTGAGCCAGGGGTACAATGGTGGCCCGTCGTATTTTGAGGATTCATGGGAAAGGTACTGGTAACAGTAGAGCCTATGAGACTTTGAAGAGCTGAGCAACTTTCACAATGTAAATAAGAAGTTGAGCCCAAGGAATACTTAGAATCCTCTCGGTGTAAAGGACAGTGGATGCCCACAGGATGCTTAGGATCCAGGGATCGTGATAAAGGGCTATTCCGAGAAGTCTTATGATGTCTAACAGATTTGGGGCTCAGAGAATATTTAGAATCCAAGGGAATTTGGAGATGTAAACTAGAGTCAGGGTCTGAATCATCATCAGAATTTACAAGACATTTATGAAAGGGAGAATTATTGATTTCCATGGAACATTTGGAACATATAGGAGCTCCAGCATCCAAAGAATATGTGATATTTCTCTGAGTCTTGGGGTGTGCAGTAGGCCAAGGGCTCATGGATATAGGATGGCAGGCAGGTGTTAAGACTTCAGAGGTATAATCCTCAGCCTTTAGAAGAGGAATAGGATTCATTTGAGACTGGGAACTCTGAAAACTTTGTGAGAATCTATAGTCCCTGCAACGAATTTTACATATGGAAATTTTGTGCCTGGTATTTCTGTGATACTTATTATCCATGAATGTGTTTGGGTTTGGAGAAAGGCTGTGACTGTGCTTTTCCTTTAACTTTTTCTGTGATTTTTGATTGTCACTGAGCCTTGGAGATACCTCTTTAAATCTTACAATCTTGTCATCACTCAGATATCTTACAAGTTGAATTCTGGAAACTGGTAGAAAAAGAAGAATAAAACATGAACAAGAATAATGAAAAAAAATCACAAAGTTTTACTTTGACATTCACATTACAAAACAAATCTATGCAAAGGAAAAAAATACCATTTTCCTTCAAAAGATTATTGTTATTTGATATTTCAAAAGGAGGTCATGTTCCTAATTCTTTGCTCAAGAAGGTGTCCTCTTGAGCTTATTAAGATATAAAAAATGAAATATGGTCATTTAACTTATATTTCTATGCTGTTAAGATTCAAAGAGCTTATTCTTTAGGAGATAGCTTATTGATGGGAATTCACTGGCATTATGTGGCCAAAATAAAACTTGCTTAACAAAGTTTGGCTACCAGAGATCTATATTATTTTTTTTTCATTTTGCTTCTAGAAATACTAGCAATTTATTATTTCCTGGAATGTAATACCTATAATTTATACAATCTCCATGTTTAGAGACAAAAAAATTCTTTGGCTTGACATGTCAGGTAAATAGGCAGAAATAAAACAAAAATAAAAAATGACTTAATTTTAAAAACAGAAGACCCCCTTCTATCATTTCCTCAAGGTCCTAAGGACATTTTTCTTACATTTTAGCACCAAACACAAAATCACACTTGAGAAAGAGTCAAAGAATGCTGGGTGGTAGTTTCCACTTAGAGATTGATACTGACTTTTTAGAGAGAAGGAGATATGTCTTTTCATAAAATTTCCTTTAAGGACATATAGAATCCTTAAGATAATTTTTAATTGCATATGAATAATCTTTAGGAATTTATAAAAGAAAAACTTTACATTCTGAAAAGTATTCAATAAGGTATGCTATCTGTGACAATGAAGTTTTTTTTTTTACTATATAGCCCTCACAGATTTATAAGAAAGGAGCTCATATTCTTATAAATATATAAAGTCATTATGTTGCTTTTGATAACATGATAGCATTTAGTGGTGTACACATAATGCAAAAGACATGAGATCTTGATAGCGTTTACCTTATTTTTATAGCAAATACTAGAAAGACAACTATAAATTTTCTATCCCAAGCCAAGTGTCAGTAAATATTGAAAGGTGATAACTATTATTTTTAATGGCTCTGGTCTTCAATAGCATCATGTATCATATATTTTATTTATACAGTGCTATTATTATCATTAGTGACAAAGACTAAAGCCTGACAGAAACAAAAGGATGATGTAATTTGACTGTTTGTTAAACTCACTCACATTCAAGATAATAATGGAATATACTAAAACAGTTACAAACAATCTGGCTATAAAACAAATGGGAAGTTTATAGGCATTCAAGGTATACAAGGTTCTTAAACTAAATAAAAAGATAACACTTTGAAAAAAGTCATATCAGGAATAAGAGTAGTATCACCAAATTGATTAAAATCTTATCATGTGGTCAGGAGTAAGGCACAACACTAAGAGTGAAATGAAAATCAGATAGTAGTACTAGCTGTTGCACAGAGATAGAGAACTTAAATTATAACCAAGATGTTTTTTTTTTAATTTCAAGTTTGTATTTAAATTCTAGTTAGTTAACATATAGTGTAATATTGGTGTCAGGAGTAGAATTAAGCAATTCATCACTTCCATTTAACATCCAGTGCTCAACAAAACAAGTGCCTTCTTTAATACACATCACCCATTTAGCCCATCCCCCTACCCACCTCCCCTCCCTCAACCCTCAGTTTGTTCTCTATAGTTAAGAGTCTCTTATGATTTGCCTCCCTCTCTTTTCCCCCCCTTCCCCTAAGTTCACCTAATCCGTTTCTTAAATTCAAAATATGAGAGAAATCACTTGGTAAAAAAATTATAAACAAGAAAGTATCTCTCACTTAATAAGCCTGAAGATGTATCTCTGATTTCCAAAAGCAAATAGATATATTCGTATAGAGTTTCTATATGAGCATCTATAATCATCCATTTATTTCTACATGATTATCTGTACTTACACTTTCAGTGTGGCTACAGCACAGAATGCATAAGGTATATGGTGGAGATCTCTATCAGAAATAATCTAGTTTTTTTCTGGGACTGACTGAGCAGAGCATAGATACTGGAGCAGGTAGCAGATAACCTAGCCATCACTCTTTGCTGTCTGTCACAATAGATTCAAGCCTCTGTGATGGCTTTTCTGGGACAAAGGAGAGTAGGGAACTGAGTCAAGTGAAGATGGCTGATAACCACCAAGCTGATAAACTCTAGCCTCTGTGTGCACAAGTATGATGGCTTTTTGAGGCTAGAACGGTGCTATAAGACAAAATGATGGAAAGTAAGGTATCTGAGGAAAAGACAAAAAAACAAATGCTGGATCATGAAGAGAGGCTTTGAAAAAAACAGGGATACCTTAAAATGCAATAATATTTGAATAATAGGGGTCACAGAAGATGAAGAAAGAGAGGGGTAGAAAGTTTATATGAACAAATGATAGCTGAGAACTTCCCAAATTCGGTGAAGGGAATAAGCATTCAAGTCCAGGAGGCATAGAGAACGCCTCTCATAGTCATTAAAAATAGGTCAACAACCCACATAATAGTGAAGCTTGCAAATTTCAGAGATAAAGAGAAAATCCTGAAAACAGTTTGAGATAAGAGGTCCTTAACCTATAAGGGTAGAAACAAGGCTGGCAGCAGACCTATCCACGGAGACCTGGCAAGCCAGAAAGGACTGGCATGATATATTCAAGGTGCTAAATGAGAAACATATGCAGCCAAAAATATGTTATCCAGAATAGAAGGAGAGATAAAGAGCTTCCAGGACAAATAGAAATGAAAAGAATTGGTGATCACTAAATCACTACGGCAAGAAATATTAAAGGGGATCCTTTGTGTGAAGAGAGAGCCCAAATGTAACAAAGACCAGAAAGGAACAGAGACAATCTACAGAAGCAGTGACTTTACAGGTAACACAGTGGCATTAAATTCATATCTTTCAATATCAGTCTTAATGCAAATGGACTAAATGCTCCAATCAAAAAGCACAGTGTATCAGATTGGATAAAAAATAAGACCTATCCATATGTTGTCTACAAGAGATTCGTTTAAGCCCCAAAGACCTCTCCAGATTGAAAGTGAGGGAGTGGAGTCTCCTTTATCATGCTAATGGAAATTAAAAGAAAGCAGGGGTAGCAATCCTTATATCAGACAAAGTAGATCTTAAATCAAAGACTGTACTAAGAGATGAAGAGGGATACTACATCATACTTAAATGGTCTATCCAACAAGACCTAACAACTGTAAATATTTATGCCCCTGACATGGGAGCAACCAATTATATAAAAACATTGATAACAAAATTAAAGAACAGCATTGATAATAATACAATAACACTAGGGGACTTTAACACCCCACTCACAGCAATGGATAGATAATTTATCTAAAATATCAATGAGGAAAGAAGGGCTTTCAATGACACACTGCACCAGATAGACTTAGCAGATATATTCAGAGCATTTCATCCTAAAGCAGAATACCCATTTTTCTCAAGTGCACATGGAACATTCTCCAGAACAGATGACATACTGTGTCACAAATCAGCTTTTAACTGATGCCAAAAGATAGGGATTATTCCCTGCATATTTACAGACATTGCTTTAAAACTTGGTGAAAGGGAATAAAGGGGAAAGGAGAGAAAATGAGTGAAAATATCACTGAGGGTGACAAAACATGAGAGACACCTAACTCTGGGAAACGAACAAGGGGTAGTGGAAAGGGAGGTGGGCAGGGGGATGGGGTGACTGGATGACAGACACTGAGGGGGGCACTTGGGATGAGCACTGGGTGTTATGCTATATGTTGCCAAATTGAACTCCAATAAAAAAAGATAAAAAGACAAAAATAAATAAATGAATAAAAAAAGAAAGTTCCTCAAAAAACTAAAAGTAGAAATACCATGTGATTCAGCCATCTCAATGCTGGGTATTTATTCAAATAAAATGAAAATACTAAGTCAAAAAGATATATGTACCCTCCATGTTTACTGCAGCATTATTTACAATGGCCAAGGTATGGGAGCAACTCAAGTGTCCATCAGTAGATGAATGGATAATGAAGATGTGGCTTAAACACTTTCACACAGGATTATCACTCAGCTGTAGAGAAGAAAGACTTCACCATTTATGATAATATGGATGGACCCAGAGGGCATTGTGCTAAGTAAAATAAGTCAGACAGAAAAAGTCAAATACCATATGATTTCACTTCTTTGTGGAATCTAAAAAAACAAAACAAATGAGTAAAATAGAAACAGACTCATAAATACAGAGAATAAACTGGTAATCGCCAGACAGGGAGAGGGTAAAGGGATGTAGGGTAAAACAGGTGAAGGGGTTTAAGAGGTTCTGACTTGCATTTATAAAATAAGTCACAGGGATAAAAAGTACTTCACAGAGAATATAGTAATATTGTACTAACTTTGGTGACAGAGGGTAACTACACTTATCAAGGTGAACATATCATGACATATCTAATTGTCAAATCACTATGCTGTACCCCTGAAATCAATATAATTTTGTATGTCTGCTATACTTAAATTTAAAAATAAAAAAGAAATGTCAGGAAAAAAAAAAACTTGATCTCAATCATGAGAGAAAATTTGGAAGGAATACAAATACATGGAGGTTAAAGACTATCCTACTAAAGAATGAATGGGTCAACAAGACAATTAAAGGATTAAAAAATTCATGGAAGCAAAATGAAAATGAAAATATAACAGTTCAGAATTTTGGGATGGAGCAAAGGCGGACCTAAGAGGGAAGTATAGGATAATATAGGCCTTTCTCAAGAAACAAAAGTTTTAACACAAGTTAACTTTATACCTAAAGGAGCTGGAAAAAGAACAGCAAATAAAGCTTAAATCCAGCAGGCTAAGATAAATAATAAAGATGAGAGCAGAAATCAATGAAATAGAACCAACAGAAGAGTAGAACAGATAAATGAAACTAGGAGGTGTTTTTTTTGGAAGAATTAATAAGATCAATAAACCACTAGCCAGAGTTATCAAAAATAAAAGGGAAAAGATAAATAAAATAATGAAATAAAAGAGGAGAGATAATCCAGACTGAAAGAATACAATTATAAGACCAATGAAATATAAACAATTATAAGAACATATTATGAACAACTATATTCCAGCAAATTAGGTAATATGGAAGAAATGGATGCATTCCTAGAAATATATAAACTACCAAAACTGAAATAAAAGTAATAGAAAACTTGAACCGATCCATAATCAGCAGGGAATTTGAAACAGTAATAAAAAATCTACCAACAAGAGTCCAGGGCTGGATGACTTCCCATGAATATTCTACCAGAAGAATTAATACCTATTCTTCTGAAGCTATTTTAAAAAATAGAAATGGAAGGAAAACTTCCAAAGTCATTCTATGAGGCCAGCATTTTTTAAAATAAATATTTTTAAAGGTTTTATTTATTTTTTTTTTCAAACATGTATTTAATTACTTGAAGATTTTTTCCATGTTAATGTTCCATGTTTCCTTGTTAAACTTTTTTTTTTTTTAATTTTTTTTTTTTTTTTTTTTTTTTTTTTTTTTTTTTTTATTCATGATAGGCACACAGTGAGAGAGAGAGGCAGAGACACAGGCAGAGGGAGAAGCAGGCTCCATGCACCGGGAGCCCGACGTGGGATTCGATCCCGGATCTCCAGGATCGCGCCCTGGGCCAAAGGCAGGCGCCAAACCGCTGCGCCATCCAGGGATCCCATTTTTAAAGGTTTTATTTATTTATTCACAAGAGACACAGAGAATTATTACTCAGCCATCCAAAAGAACAAAACCTTACCATTTTAGCAGTATAAATGGAACTAGAGGATATTATGTAAGCAAAATAGTTCAGAGAAAGACAATTATCATATGATCTCATTCACACGTGGAATTTAAGAAACAAAACAGAATATCATAGGGGAAGGGAGGGAAAAATTTAAAAAAATGTAACCAGAGAGGGAAACAATCCATAAAATCCCCTTAACCATGGGAAACAACCTGAGGCTTGCTGGAGGGGAAGTTGGCATGGGGTTGGGGTAACTGGGCCATGGGCATTAAGGAGGGCAAGTGACCTAATGAGCACTGGATGTTAGTAATGGGTGAAAAACTGAACTCCACCCCGAAACCAATGCTACTCTGTATGTTAATTGTATTTAAATACAATAAAATTTTAAAAAGAAATAATCTAAAGCCTTTTACTCTTTTTATGACTCTTAGAGGAGGAGACAAAATGAATAAATGACAATAAAGTAGAATCTTCTTGATATTATCAGAGCAGAATAGTGGTTTCTATGTGATTTAGAGAACTCAATATAGTGTGTGTAAGAATGAACACTGGTTTTCAGTCAACAGCCTATGTTTGAGAATCTGGTTTTGTCAGTATTAGTGATATGATTTGGGCAAGTTATACAACATTCACAAGCCATAGTTCCTTCACCTTGAAAACAATTATAACTACTGTAAAGTTGTTGTGTGGGTTAAATGAGATACTATATAAATGTTAGATATTTCTACCTTCTCAATATAGAAGAATATAATATTGTTGAGATTGTTGTGCTAGTCTTTTTCCCCTCTTGAATCTTACATATAAACCTAGTGACTAGCAGCCAATTTTGCACTATTATGTTAATTTTCCTAATTTTCTTCTTTTTTTAAGATTTTATTTATTTATTCCTGAAAGACACACAGAGAGAGGGAGAGACATAGGCAGAGAGAAAAGCAGACTCCTCACAAGGGAGCCCGATGTGGGATTTGATCCCTGGACCCCAGATCACACCCTGAGCTGAAGGCAGACACTAAATCACTGAGGCACCCAAGAATCCTAATTCTCCTAATTTTCTGAAAGTTAGGAAGAACATGATTGTTTAATTACAGGAACTAAATTTTAAGCCTTTTAAATGTGTATATATATATATATATATGTATATATATATGTGTATATATATGTATATATATATGTATGTGTATATATATGTATATATGTGTATATATATATATTTATATATATATAGGTTTAACACCAATTATAATTCCAAGAAGTTCAATATCTGTATTTCCCACAATATTTTGTAGAGTGAAAATAAAGCATATGTATCATAAAAAATGTTGTTACTAAAAGTGATATTTATTTTAATATAATTATGGAACATAGTTATGAAAAGAAACTATTGACACAGGAAGATTATGACAAATTCTTAAAGTGACAATTATAATAATAATAATTGCTAATAGATAGCTTGAAACAATGATATTCATGACATTAACTTTGAAAAAAGACAATATTTACATGAAAGGAGACAACTTTATTATTTTATCTTATTTATGTTTAAATTTAGTTTTTAAATTTAAATTCAATTAATTAACATAGTGTATTATTATTGTCTCTTCAACAAGTGGTATTGGGTCAACTGGACAATCACAAGCAAAAGAATTAATTGTTCCCTGAAATCACACAATACAGAAAAAAGCTAACTCAAATGCATCAAACAGCTAAATGTAAGAATAAAATTTTTAGAAAGCAATATAGCTGTAAATCTTTGCAATATTAGATTTGGCAAATGATTCTTAGATATGACATCCAAATTATGAACAAGAAAAGGAAATAACAGACAGTTTGGACCACATTAGATTTTAAAAGTTTTCTATTGCAAAGGACATCATAAAAAATAAAAGACAATCCATAGAGTGGTATAACATATTTGCAAATTATATAACTGATAAAAAATCATGTAATCAGTATATATAAAGAACTATTATAACTCAGTAACAAAAATAATAAAAATAAAAGAATATAAAAGAGAATCTGAATAGACATTTATCCAAGGAAGATATACAATGGTCAAAAAGCACATAAAATATGTTAACATGATTAGTCATTGGGGAAATATAATTAAAAATCATCAACGAAGTAACATTTCACATCCACTGGAATGTCTAAAATAAAAAAGTCAGTGGCACCTGGGTGGCTCAGTTGGTTAAGCATCAAATCCTTGATTTCAGCTTAAGTCATGATCTCAAGGTTGTGAGATCAAGCCCCGGGTCTGGCTCTGCAATCAGTACAGAGTCTGCTTGAGATGCTCTCTCTCCCTCTCCCTCTGCCCCTCCCCAGGCTAATGCATACTCTAAATAAGTAAGTAAATAAATAAATAAAAATTTTTAAAAAGTCAGATAACAAAAGCGTTTACAAGGATGTGCAGAAATAGAAATCCTCATAAAATGATGGTGGTAGTATAAAATTATGTTGTCACTTTGGAAAACAGATTGGCAGTTCCTCAAGCAATTAACTGTGGAGTAACCATGTGATTCAGCAATTACTCTCTATGCATATATTTAAGACAAATGAACACATGATACAATATGGATTAACCTTGAAAGCATTATACTAACTGAATAAATGCAGTCACAAAGGGCCATATATTATATTATTCCACTCATATAAAAAGTCCAGGATAGTGAAATCTACAGAGACAGAAAGCACGTTAGTGGTCCCTTAGGGCTAGGGGAAATGGAAAGGGTGGGAAGATGAAAACTACAAGGCACAGGGTTACTGCTTATGGTGATAAAAGCTTTCCAAAAGGGATTGCTGTGATGATTACACATATCTATGAATATACTTAAAGCCACTGAATTGTATAGCTGATTGGATGAATTATATTTTAGTAAAAGTGTTTTTCCAAACAAAAGCAAAACAAAACAAAAATGCTCTCCATACTGAAAATCAATGAGCCTCCTTGATAGACAACATCTCACACATTTTGTCATCACCTCATGATGAATTAAATGAATCTTGTATGACTTCACTGGGAAGGGACCCTTGGAACCTTGTACCTAGTTTCTGTTAGTTTTCACTTTATGTGCCTTTTCTCATTGCTGATTTTATTTTATTGAGTGATCTTTTGCTGTAATAAATTTTAACCTTGAGTACTACTGTATGCTGAGTCCAGTGAATCATCCTGGATAATGACTGTATCTGGATATTGCCTTGGGGATCCCTGATTTAACAAATCTTAGCCTAAGTTTTTCCAAATATTGACAGAAAATATATAAAATCTGGGCACCTGGATGGATCAGTGGTTGAGTATTTATCTGCCTTTGGTTCAGGTAGTGATCCTGGGGTCCTGGGCTCAAGTCCCACATTGGGCTCCCCATAGGGAGCCTGCTTCTCCCTCTGCCTGTGTCTCTTCCTCTCTCTGTGTTTCTCATCAATAAATTAAAAAATATTTTTTTAAAAAAGAAACTATATAAAATCATTAAGCAATTCCTATTGACTATACTCACCACCTCTGTTATCAATTTGTTGTACAAAATTTTGTTCTTCAGTTTTCTTTCCTTGGCCAATTGGAGGTGACAGGAAAATAGGCCTCCAAAAACCTATAAACAAATTAAATAGACTCAATTATTTTCCAATTCCTAATAAAATAAAATTGTAGAAAGGAAAAGTTTATATGATTCTGCAGTGAAAAAAATGTTTCTGATAATACTATTTTTCTTCAAATACTGTATCTATTAGTAATGGGGATCTTCCTCCCAATTTTAATGGAGTTTATTATAGCAATATTGAAAACTAAGTTAAAAATATTCCACCATAGGGGTGCCTGTGTGGCTCAGTTGGTTGAGCATTGGATTCTTGATTTCAACTCAGGTCATGATTTCAGGATTATGGGATCGAGCCCAAAGTTGGGCTCTGTGCTCAGCATGAAGTCTGCTTGAGATTCTCTGTTCTTCTGCCTCTTCCCCTCCCTGAACAAGCACACTCTCTCTTTTTCTCTCAAAATAAATATAATCTTTTAAAAAATATTCCACTATATACTGGTGATAGATTTGCTTCATGTAAAAATTCAGCATATCTTCAGTTCACTTTCACTAAAAAGTTTTGTAGACAGTTCTTGTTCTAATGAAATACTGGATATAAAATTGCCAAAGAAGTACCCATTAGGATGACTGCTGTCAAAAATGCAACAAATAAATGTTCATGAGGATATGAAATAGTATAGATATTGAAACTCTTGTACACTGTTAGTGGGAATGTAAAAAGGTATAGGTATTATAGAAAACAGTATGGCAAATCCTCAAAAAATCAAAAACAGAATTATCATACGATCTAACAATTATTCTTTGATTTTATGTCCCCAAAATGAAATCAGGATCTCAAAGAGATATTTACACATTCATGTTCATAGTGGCATTATTTACAATAGCCGAAAGATGGCAGGTACACAACACCAACATCTATCCAGGGACAGATAAATGAATAAACAAATCTGGTATATCCATATAATAGAATATTATTTATCTTTAAAATGGAAGGAAGTTCTGACATATGCAACAGCATTGGTTGCTGATTGAAAGAAGACAGGCATAAATACACAAATACTGTATATGATATGCTTAGTCAAAATCATAGAAAGGAAACAAATCAACATAGGGGACAAAAAAGAGAGAGAGGCAAACCAAGAATCAGACTCTTAACTATAGAGAACAAACTGATGGTTATAAGCAGGGAGGTGGTTAGGGGGATAGGTTCAATATGTGATGGAGATCAAGAAGTGCACTGGTGGTGAGCACCAGGTGTTATATGGAAGTGTTAAATCACTAAATTGTATACCTGAAACTAATATTACACTGCATGTTAACCAACTGGAACTTAAATAAAAACTTAAACAAAATCATAGAGAAAGTAACTAGAAAGGTGGTTGCCAGGGACTGAGCAAAGAGGGAAATGGGAAGTTATTGTTTAATGGTTATAAAGTTTGTTTCACAAGATGAAAATAGTTCTGGAGACTGATTGCACAACAATATGTACCTACCATTGAGCTTTACACTTTAAAATGGTCAATATAGTAAATTTTATGTTATGTATATTTTACCACCATTTTTTAATGAAAAAAATGTTTAATAATAGGCTATGGTAGAGTATGGGGTGAGAATATACAGAAATATGTTCATGTCAAACAATGGAGATTTCAGTTCAATAATGCCAAAATGATAGTACTTGGTATAAAATTTTTTTAAAAATTTATTTTTTATTGGTGTTCAATTTACTAACATACAGAATAACCCCCAGTGCCCGTCACCCATTCACTCCCACCCCCCGCCCTCCTCCCCTTCTACCACCCCTAGTTCGTTTCCCAGAGTTAGCAGTCTTTATGTTCTGTCTCCCTTTCTGATATTTCCCACACATTTCTTCTCCCCTCCAGTACAACAAAAATTCTAAACATCATTATAAAAGCATAGAAATTAAATAAATGAGTTAATATTATTAATGACCTTTATACTACTCTCAGGAAAGGCATTTTATAAAAAAGATAAAAACGTGGTTTGTGGGATGGCTGGGTGGCTCAGTTGATTAAGCATCTGCCTTTGGCTCAGGTCATGAGCCTAGGGTGCTGGGTGAGAGCCTCACTTCTAGCTCCCTGCTCAGCAGGGAGCCGGCTTTTCTCTCTCCCTTGGCCCCTCCCCCACTCAAACTCTTTCCCTCTGCCTCTTTCTCTTTCTCTCTCAAATACATACATACATACATACATACATACATACATACATAAATACATAAATAAAATCTTTTAAAAGGCACCTGTTTTGTAACCAACTATTCATTAAAAAAAAAAAGTATTGTCATTTAAAATCCATAGACAGAGGAACAAAAAGGCCTAATTTTCAGCCTGGGACATGCAGCAAAGCCGGTTTTGCTATCTCTTTATGATAAGGCAGCTAGAGAAGGAACAGACAGTGTTAAGCTGACTTTAGGTAAGGAGTGTGTTGTTCATTTCAAAGTGAGCATAGGTAGCACAAAGAGCAATTTTTCTATACCTATAGGCTTCAACTTTATAGGATTTTACAAATCACATTTAGCCTATCAGTTTATATTTTTAATATACAACAGCTGAAGATTGGTGAAAGCAGCTAGCAAAATTTTGGTTTTATGTATGAAAGGGCTTTAACTATGGATGAACCATATTCCAATGTGTGTTTTACACTAATAATAATCCACAAATTAGATATAGCCTAACTGCAAATATTTAAAATGTGTCAAAGCCTTTATAAAAAATTGGGCTCAGCTAAAGTGTAATTAATTGACTGGTTTCATGTGGATTAATATTATTTTCTCATATTATAAACTTCATGAAGTCACAGACGTACTTGAGGTAACACTAGACTAGGAATTTCTATCCTCCAGCCTAACTGCTAATTACCTATGTGACATTTAGGGAAGAAGCCTGCTTGAGCCTCAGTTTCCTCATTTTTGAAGCAGGTATAATAATGCTATACCGTGGTTGCTCTTTCTAAACTAGAAGAATATGAGGTTAAACAAGAGTTGAGGTATAGGTAACACACTTAAACTTGATTAAGGACTCAGACTCTGGAATCCAATAAGCTCTTGTTAACGTCCAGAACAACTCACTTGAATATTTTAGTTTCTCTGTTGTCACTGTAAAATTGGGATAATACATTCAGCTTAGCTGAAAGATAGTATGTCTTCATGTTTAACAACACAGACTTTGGAGTATGGTTTCATGTCCTGACTGTCATTTATTGTGTTACCTTGGTTAATTACACAACTTCTTTGTGCCTCAGTTTCTTCATTGGTAAACTAGAAATGATAATAGTGTCTACCTCCTAAAGTTGAAAGGTTTTAATGAATTCATATGTTTAAAACTCATCAATTAGTATTACTTAATTTGTGCTGGTGAATTGGCACTAACAAATTATTATGTGTAAACTGCTTAGAATTGTCCATGACAGTGCTATATAAAGCTTAGCTATTATCAATAAAGGATAGAATTTAGGTGTAATAATGCATGTGACTTGTGTGAAGCATACTGCTTGACACTCAGTATTAGATGGTTTATTATATTCACAGTAATGGACTTTGAAAGCCTGAGGCACTATATAAATTTAGTATTATGCTTTTATGTTTTTATCATAATATATGCCGAGCATGCAGTAAGCATTTGATTGACAAAATTTTACAAAGCACATCAATAACAATGCAGTTGAGTCCCTTAGGAGTAGTTATGGTATTTCTCTGGACGTTTATTAGATGTTGTTTGAAAATATCAAAAACTGAAGCTGGATGAGAAATGTGAACCTTTATACCCTCCATGCTGATTAATGCAACTCTTACAGCATTGTTAATACTGCCCTGGTAGAAAAGAATGATGTTGGATCAGGAGAGAATTAACTTAATGTTACAAAATTTAAATCCAGTGAATACATTGTTTTAATTAGTGTTTGGCCCCTCTTTGTAAAAGGTAACACCTTTCACCACTCTATCAATATGTTGCCTTATAAGAGGATCTCAGAAATTCATTTCTCCCATTACTTTATCCTTTCCAATAGAATTGCATGTCTAACTAACAATCAGAGAGTTTTTGTCAGATAATATAAAAAATGAGGTAAATATTTTCCTCTGACTGTTCCAATAAAATATTACATATTTAATCCAACTAAATTAATGGCTTGAGGATAAATGTACCTGATAACTAGGTAAACACCTGAATAGCAATTTGTGTAGTAAATGCCCCAAAATATATAGTATTATTGGATTTAATAATCTTCTCTGCTTAAAAAATATGATATGAAGAAGTCAGTATTATATAAAACAAATTTCAAAGACATGTGTAAATACATATTAAAATAGGAAACATTGATCATACATTATATATATGTATACATATATATAATTTCAAATACTCTATTTTTGAAAAGTCACTGGAGTTTATTGAAGCACAAAATTTGTTATATTTTCAGAGGGAAGTTTTCTTATGAATGCTTAGGCATCAAGTTCTTAATTTTCTTTTCATGCTTTGAATTGTAAGACTGTGGAAAATGACTAGTATGAAGAAAAACACTTTATGAAATGATAATAGTTCCTTTGTCATAAGCATACCTTAATACCAATGGCTTAGGAAATGAAGAATTATAATCATTTAGTGTGATAAAGTCAATGTGATTAACAAGGTAAATGTCAACTATTTATTGAGAATTATAGAGCTTTCATAATAATTTTGAAAGAAGCAAGTTGGATATTTATATGGTTAGGCTTGGATACTTCTTTTCATAGCAACTAATAATGGGGAAAAATTTATGAGCAATCTCTATTCACCCATTCTTTTTTTTAATTTTTATTTATTTATGACTATTCACCCATTCTTAAATAATGCAAACAAAATTTAATGTGTTGTTTTCTAGGCCCTATAACCATCTCTGTTAATAATTCTCTATTTTTTTTTCTTTTAAGAAGAAGATAACTAAAGAGAGATGACTTACCTAATTTTTAAAAAAGATTTTATCTTAAGTAATCTTGGGTAGTGTGTACACCCCCTAAGATCAAGAGCCAAATGCTCTACTGACTGAGTCAGCCATGTGCCCCTATTTGTCTAATTTTTAAAAGTGAATGGAAATCTAAGGTTAAAATACCTTTTATCTGAGTTTTTTATGAAATGATCTCAGCCTCAACTCTATCAAAGCTATTGACATAAGCATCATCCTGTTTTTAATTGTACTTGTAAACAAGATGGTTTCAAAAGCCACACACATTTAAGCTTACCCTGAGGACGATTACCCTTCCTGCGAGCACCAAGCTGTTGTGCTTCATTTTCTGAGTCAACGTCGTGTCTTTCATTGTCAGATACAGTCTTGTGTTCTTGTTCACTGTCAGGCCATATGAGATATCTTTCCCTCTCTTCGTCCATTGGAAGTTTCTTATTTTCAAATATCAAACACTGTTCCTTCTCCATCTCCATCATCTGTGTTTCACTTTCAAATTCATTTTGATATTTTTTGCTTTCAGATTTTGCTAGATATTTTCCAGAATTGGAGTCTATTTGATGTCTTTCAAAGCTATCCTGATGTTTTTGAAGGCCATCTTTACGTTTTCCAGAGCTACGCTGAAGTCTTTCAGACCTAAATTGATACCTTCCATAGCTATCCCAATGTCTACCAGAGTTGAAGTCCGATTTTTGTCTTTCAGAGTCAGTCAAGAATCTTTTAGATTCAAACCTAAGGCCCATCCAGAATTTTTCCAAGTCAGAGGCCCTTTGGCAATGTTCAGCCTTCAACACGTGTTTCACAGCATCAGAGACTGCCCCCAGGCTTTCAGAATCTAAGTCCATTGTACGTTCTTCAGACCAAGAATCCATCCAGTGCTCCTCAGTGTCAGTGCTCAACTGGAATGTTTTGGCATCCAAGACACATTTCACAGCTGTTGAGGCTAGCCCATATTTTTCAGAGTCTGAATCCATCTCACATGGTTCAGAATCGGAATCCATTACATATCTCTTAGATCTAATCTCTTTCTGGTGTTTTTCTTCCGCCATCAGATGTACCCCAGAAGCAGAAGCTGAGTCCATTCCATCTCTATCCAGGTCTGGGTCCATCACAAACCTCTTAGAATCAGAGAGCATCCAGTGTTCTTTGGTCTCAATGGATCTTTTTTCAGATTCTATCAGGCGTTTTACAGAATCTAAAGCTATTTGGCATTTTTCTGCCTTCAGCAGATGTTTCACAGATGCAGAAGCTGTTGGACATTTTTCTGAGTCTGAATCCATCTCTGGTCTTTCACTGTCAGAGTTCAGTGCATATTTTTCAGAGTCAGAGTCTGCCAAGTATTTTTCTGAATCTGAATCCATCCAGTATTTCAAAGGGTCAAAGTCCACCTGGCATTGTTCAATTCCCTCTAGTTGTTGCTCTGACTCCATCACATCTTTCACAGAGCCTGAAGGCATCTGGCATTTTTCTGCTTCTAATAGGTATTTCATAGAGTTTGAGTCCATGGGACATTTTTCTGAGTCGGAGTCCATGCCCCATATTATTGACCCAGAGTCTTTTGAGTGTTCTTCTAAGTCAGAGTCCAAACCAATGCCTCTATCAGAGTCAGAATCAATCATACATCTTTCAGAGCCAGATTCCAGTGGGAGGGTGTCATTTTCAATTATTGTTAGGTCTTGGAGACTTCTATCGTCCAAAGAACCAGCTGAAGTTTCAGAAATTTTTGTATCAGAAACTTCTGTTTCAGGCTTGCTCCCTTCATCATTTGACATAACTGCTCTTTCATTACTTAAAGAAAAGACAAACATGAACACCTTAAAAATATTCATCAGATGTTAAATGTCAAATATTTTCTCTGTTGCAAACTTCCCTATAGGAAAATATTATAAAGTACATATTTTATCTATTAGACAGTAGAAAGCAAGAAACACCACCAACATTCTTGTGAACAAATTGGAAGAATAATAGTGTTAGGTGGATTTTGCACTTATTTGTGTTTGCCCTAATATTAACTGTTTTCCATCACATGAAAGTAATAGCTTGCTTAGGATACTTCCTTGCAATGTACTATTTTCTTGTCTCTGTCTAATTAGTACATTATTATTTTGGGAATTGAATATAATCTTAAAAATGCAGTGGAGAATAAAACAAACTATTTATATATTATACTCAAAGTTAATATTGTATGTTTGTAGATCTGGTTATTAGAGAGGCTTACCTTGGAGAATTGAGCCTTTTAAGGGAAAAATATCCAAATTTGTCAGATGCTATTTCAATTGGAAGGGACACATGTTGAAGTGAAAATATATGTTTACTTGATGAACTAGTCGTAGTTACTGGCTGTGAAGCAAAAGCAAAATAAATCATAAACCAAGTTATAATTTCTCAGTTGCATTTACCATGAAACAGAACTCTTAGGAATTTTGATTGAGGGAAGGATATTACTTCATTAGCTTCATTTGTGCTTAAGGGTAAGTCATGGTGAGAACCTCTTCCAAAGTAAAACTTCAGAATTAATATTTAAGTATAAAAGCAGACACAAATACATTGTGAGGTGTCTTTCTATCCTCTACTTTACTAAGAACTAATGGCTATTTCCAGTGCTGCATTGGTACTCTGTTACCCAGTGCAGGTAGCTGGAATTTGACCTAAATTGGGACAGGTTCTCTTTCCTGGGGATTTAGAATTAGAATTCAGAAGGGGTTTTTTTTGTTTTGTTTTGTTTTTTTTCTGCTGGTTGCTTGAAATGAAGACAGGCAATCTCATGCATTAAAGAAAAGCAATGTCTGTCAGATGCCTAAATAAGTAGAAAAAAGTCAATGTGCAGAGAATGTGAAGCATAAAACAGCCACGCATAAAGGCAACTGAAACAAGAGATCATATATCTCTAGAAGAACAGATGAAAACAAATTTTTATGTGGGTTCTTGATTCCAGTTCCTCCTAAGTATTAACTTTCCTTTCTGCCCTTGAGTTCTCTATGGTAATCATGATCCTTGACTTGAGTTCTTACTATACCCTTTTGTTTTTGCTCAAGCTAGAATGAGTAAAGTTTTGTTCCTTTCAACCAAAAGGATTTTAATAGACATAATAATTGCTATTAATATTTTTTGTTAGCTTCAAAGTAGAACATACCTAACAAGTGTATCTTTTAGACAAAGAAGGAGTCCAAGCACAGGAGAAGAGAAAGTTGACAAATGATCAAAATGAATTTTATCTATGCGAAAATGACTTATTCCATTTTTCAATGAAACCTGAGCAAAATATGATAGACTTATAATATGTCATTTAGGTATGATATAACAAAAATACTTCATAAGGTTTAATATACTATATAATTGATTATTATAAAAGATTTGGAATCTCCTGTCTCAGCATATAATTGTAAGCCTCTGATGAGATAATGATTAAGAGAAAATACTCACTATGAAAACTGGTAAAGACATAAAATGTAAAAGATTAACATAAGAAATAGAAAGGTAATGTTGGATTTATATAGCAAACAACCATGAAAAATATTTCACATCCCGGGGG
Organism: Canis lupus baileyi; assembly: GCF_048164855.1. Taxonomy (NCBI): domain Eukaryota; kingdom Metazoa; phylum Chordata; class Mammalia; order Carnivora; family Canidae; genus Canis; species Canis lupus. The sequence continues at coordinate 58,571,197 of NC_132876.1, forward strand.
AGGTAAATAACAAATTTCATACGCCTCTAAACATTGATCTAAAACATGCCAATACTCAGAATTTCTTTGACTCTTATTCTATCATAGTAATAGCTTTTCTACTATGATTGTAATTCCCTAGTTTTCATCAGCTTGAAAGTCAAGACAAAACTAAAGAGTGAGGAAATATACAAGCAGATTTTATTCAGTTAGACATAATATATGCCTAATAAAATAATATCTGTCTTTGTAAATTGGTAACTAATATCCTTTCATGTATTAGGTTTATCAGGATACCCAGCTTCCTGAGGAACTATACAGATCATGTTTCTAATCTTTTCAAAAGAACGTAGGGCAGCTACATATTCTACTACATTGATTTAAAAATCTAACAGAAAATACAATAAATATGGAATTGACGGTGGTTATTTAGGATTGGCATACTACCTGAAGTTTTGGAGGCTTTGACTAGAACAAACCTTTATGTCTGCCTTTTAGAACACTGAACCAAATATCTTCCTTAGCAGGAAAACTTTCAAAGATAGTACAGAGCATCAGAAAGTTTAAATGTTCTTTCTAGTAATACCACTTTACATAGATGACACTTTTGAAATATATTTCTTGCTAGTTAATTAAACTTAAACTGACATCAAAAGAAGGGGAAGGATGTTTATAAATTCATTAATTAGAACTCTGTAAAAACTAATCTATATCTCTAAGACTATGTTTTCCTGAGAACTATAATTCTGTACAGTACTGAGAAGTTCTAATTGAGAGAAAAAATTGCTGTGAAGACTAAATTCAATTAGACTGTTAAATAAATGTGTCCAACTAATGAATATGTAAAAAGTTGCCCCTTCTTTCTAGAAAGTTGCTTCTTTCCTCTAAAGAATATTAATTCTACAGTTTTATACTCTACACTAAACCAATTTTCAGTTAAGCCTGTAAGGTTCTGTCCAAAAGTTTATTTCCTTGTTTTTCCTTTATTTATATCTGCTGTTTTTACTGCATCTTATATAGAACTAAGTTTTAATTTCATTCTATAATCTTAACAGATTAGTCATTAAGATGAAGAAATTTATTAGACCATTTCCTGATCTGATGACATCAGTGCCATGCTACATACCTACGAGCGTATCCTAATTAGTCATTGTTCTAAAAGAAATGGTTTCATGGGTTATATAGGCCACAGAATGTAAAAGGTGACTCCCAGGTGCATGGGGAATATGAAAATAATAAAAAGTTTCTATTAATAAACAGTATTATACAGAAAACTTTTTCTCCATAATCTGTTTTTTTTAGTAAAAAGTATCATTGTATAACTAATGTTAATCTTAAATGCAATTAGCATGAAAGGAAGTCAAAGCATGTGATTTGCAAAATTTTGAGAATTTTAAGGCTTAAATAGGAAATTTAAGGGGAGCAGGGATAGTGCATGGCAAGGAGCCATTTATTTATTTATTTTTTCTTTCCTTAAAGATTTTATTTATTCATTCATGAGAGACAGAGAGAGAGAGAGAGAGAGAGAGAGAGAGAGGCAGAGACACAGGCAGAGGGAGAAGCAGGCTCTATGCAGGGAGCCTGACATGGGACCTCGATCCTGGGTCTCCAGGATCACACCCTGGGCTGAAGGCGGCACTAAACCACTGAGCCACCCAGGCAATTTTATTTCTAAAAGAAGTAAGGCCTGTACTCATGAAACTTGACTCTTAAATCATTCATTCTCCTTTTGGTAAACTATTCCCACCATTGTACATTGTATATTTCCCTAGAGGTTTACTTTGGGAAAACATCACTAGTAAGAATCCCCATTTGCAGTTTAATGTCAAGGAAAGAAGCCAGTATATCCAAGTATTTTCAACAAGCACCATAAGTAAGTATAGCCTAGTTTAAGAAAAAATAAACTAGATGAAGAGCTGGCAAACTATGCCTTGTGAACCAAATCCAGCACATGATCTGTTTTCATATGCCCTAAGATCAAAGGAAGACTTTTACATTTTAAAAATGTAAAAAATGTAAAATGCAAAAAGCCTATTAGCCCTTCAGTGAGATCATTTCCTTCAATAGTTGAGGACATAGTCTCTTGGCCTGTAAAGCCCCAAATATTTAAGAAATAAGTCCTTTACAGAAAAAGTTTGCCATCCTTTGAACTACATGATTTCCAATGACTTTTATGACTCAGAGTCCATGAGATTATATTTTTAAGTAAGATTAGGAGGCCTTTTTAAGTACTCTGAGATGTTTTTTCTATGTAGAGAAATGATCAATTTGCTTAAATTTCTGAGAGTTCAGAGGCTTCTTTGTATCTTTGATGGTGCTAAAGTCATAGAGTAGTTTGCCCCTGGAGAAATTTGTGACTTATACATCTGAAAATGTAATTTGTGAGTTGTCTAAGAGGGATTTTCTGTGGATCCTCCAGACTGAAGAAAAAAATGACTCAACTTGCAAACACTATATAGGGAGAAGCCTTTTTATATTAAAAGATTTTGTAGAATTATGGAGTGCTGAACCACCCAAGATTTTTCCCCTACACTTAAAAGCTAATTCTAAGAGATGTCAAGATAATTAGGGGGTAACTTTTAATAATAGACTCTGTTTCCAGAACAGTAGGAATGGGGATCTCACATCTAATGGGATGTGGCTACAAAGACAGTGGATAACAAGTATAACTTCTCTTTCCTACAAAATGAAAGCTTTTCATTTTAATTTTACAAGCCTCATAGTGCAACCTTCACCCTATGAGTGAAATAACTGGATATAATATAAATTAATCACTTCTTCATTTGACAATGTTATCATCATTACCTACTAAAATCTCTTTTAGTCACACGTATTTTGTCAAACTACTCTATAACAAATGAAAGATCAGTACTGCCTAAAATGATCATAGATCTAAAAATGTAAGAGAGTATTTCTAGTTACATGCCAAAGAACAATAAAAATTATTATGAGATAATTACCCTCTCCTGATCTGATTTTTTTCTTATTTCATATACATATATAATTGTTTCCTCATTTTTTTTCTAGTCACCTATTACTTTGGCAATATGCTTGAATTATAAGGTATGTATAACATGAATATGATTTTATTATGCATACCTAATCCTTTATACTAGCAATTCTCAGGTTTCCATCAACAATACCATATTTACAGTTTTATAAATATTTTATAGTTAGTATTTCATGTTGCACTCTTACAAAATATATTGGAAAGGACACTCCAGAGAAAAGTGAATTTATAATAGATGCCAAGCAATCTATAAACAAGATATTTTTATTTTAAAAAGATTTTATTTATTAATTTGGAGAGAGAGAGTGAGATAGAGAGAGAGAGAGAGAGAGAGCATGAGTTGGGGGAGAGGCAGTGGGACAGGAAGGGAGAGAGAATCTCAAGTGGACTCCACACAGAGCATAGAGTCCAATGCGGGGCTTTATCTCATGACTTCGTGATCATAATCTCAGATGAAATCAAGAGTTGGATGCTTAAATGACTGAACCAACCAGGCACCCCAAACATGATATTTATTTAATTTTTGGACTGCCTTTTAGTATTTGTGATTGTGAAAGTATAAGATTATACATCAAAATAGATCTGTTTTTATGTAAAACATATTTATTCTCTATAAAAATTCTCTATAAAAGATTTTAAATGTGATACATCTATTAGATTAAAGAAATTTTGATAAAAACTTCACATCAGTATTGCCTTGGGTTGTCTCCCAGATATTTCCCAGTACATTTATCATATTATAGGAATCAACCACAGGGATATGATTAAGTATGGGCTATGGAATTAGACTGACTTAGGTTTGAGTTTGGACTTTGCTATTTATTATTGTGTGAGCTTAGGCAAGTCACTTAACCTCTCTATGGCTCTGTTTCCTTTTCTATAAAGTGAGGATAAAAGAGTTGATATGGCTTCTGGGCAGCAAGGGAAACAATCAACTTAACTAAAAGACAACTCACTGAATGGGAGAAAGATATTTGCAAATGACATATCTGATAAATGGTTAGTATCTAAATACATAAAGAACTTACACAACTCAATGCCAAAACTAATCCAATTAAAATGGGCAGATACAAACAGACATTTCTCCAAAAAAAGACATATAAATGGCTAACAGACACATGAAAAGATGCTCAACATCACTCATCATCAGGGAAATGCAAAACTACAATGAGATATCACCTCACACCTGCCAGAATGGCTAAAATAAAAAAAAAATGCAAGAAACAACAAGAGTTGGTAAGAGTGTGGAGAATAAGGAACCCTCTTGTACTATTGGTGGGAATGTAAACTGGTTCAGCCACTGTGGAAGACAGTATGGAATTTCCTCAAAAAATTAAAAAAAGAACTACCCTATGATCCAGGAATTGCCCTACTGGGTATTTACACAAAGAATACAAAAATACCCTAAAAACAAAACAAAAAACCGAGGCTCCTTCCACAGTTTGGCTATAGTGGCCATTGCTGCTAGAAACATCGGGGTGCAGGTGTCCCGGCGTTTCATTGCATTTGTATCTTGAAGGGATACATGCACCCCTATGTTTATTGTAGAATTATTTACAATAGCCAAACTGGAAGCAGCCCAAATGTCCATATATAGATGAATGGATAAAGAATATGTGATACACACACACACACACACACACACACACACAGAGGAATATTAATTAGCCACATAAAGAATGAAATCTTGCCATTTGCAACAAAATGGATGTAGTTAGAGGGTATAATGCCAAATGAAATTAGTCAGAGAAGGACAAATACCATATGATTTCATTCATATGTGGAATTTAAGAAACAAAACAAATGAACAAAAAAAAAAGTGGACAAACAAAAAACCAGACCCTTAACTGTAGAGAAGAAACTGGTGGTTGCCAGAGGGGAGATGGAGGGGTGAATTAGGTGATGGAAATTAAAGAGTACACTTATCATGATGGACACTAAAAAATGTATAGAATCATTGAATCATTATATTGTACACCTAAAACTAATATAACACTGCATGTTAATTATATTGGAATTAAAATTTAAAAAATTAATGAAAAGAGTTGAGGTGAAGATTGCGAGAGATGTAATTGGATTACAGGATTATAATTGTTTAACACAATGTTTGGTAAATAATAAGGTACTTTATATGTACTTATTGTTATTATTAATCATGTAGTGCCAAATTATCTTTAAGATATAATGTAGCTAAGAGAATTCTGCTCTATAGGAATTTGAGTATTGCTTAGTATTTTACTGAGTTAAATAATAAGTATACTATAAGGCAGAAAAAGTTTAAAACATTTAGTGACATAGAACTGCTTTGTTGTTATATGCCTGCTTAGGGAGATAATGGGCTATGTGACTCATGCTTTGTCTAATATTATTCATTAGAACTTTTCCCCTTTCCAGTTAATTTCATTTATATTTATTTTGTTGTGTTGTATAATAATTACAGAAGTAATTTTCATCCACAAATTAAAAAGATTACATTCTAGTTGCTTCCTAGAATAGCTTTATATTTTGATATAGTCAATGAATAGCAAATAGCAGGTATGTTATAATGTATTTTTTAAGGCTCAGAGGACTAAATTTTTTTAAAAAATAGATTCTCCTTTCCCCCTTAAATCAGACAACTCCATATAAGAAGTAAGATGCAGTAGTTAGACTTCATAGATTGGTGGTCTGATGTCATGAACATTGGTTCAATATGCTAATGGAAATTGTCCAACTGTATCATTCCACAGATATTCATGCTTTCTGAAACACAAGTAATCAGTCTTAAATGTACTTTCTTAAATGTACTTTAGAGCACAGGACTGATGTAGGAGTAAGTTCTTCAACTGACAGTTTATGGTATGTTTGTCATTACATGAAAATGTTAGAATATATAAATAGCTAAAGAAAAAAAGATGTTTCATATTCACAAGTACAAAACCATAATTACTAAAGCTATGTATTACAGTTATGTTGATTCCGCTGTTCAAAACTATGAGTTTGTTCACCTAAATATTTCATTATGAACTTATTACAAGTGTCAATAAATGTGTTGATTGAATTTGACTCCCTAAAATAAAATGTAATATTTGTGAGCATATAATAAGTAATCTATTTAATTTAGCCATTAATGACCTAAATTAAGATAGAAGCACTTAAAGGAAATAGTTTTTCTGGTGAAGAAAACTAAGCAATATAATTGCTGACTTTTCTAATTTTTCCTCCATGTGTTACAGTTCCTATAATATTTCAGATATAGTTCTTTGTGAATTCCATTATAAAATAAGTTTAAAAAATTTAAAACTTAAATTAATTCTACCAGTTTTTATAAAATCAGACGCAACTTTGTATCATGATATAGTTTTTATAGTTTCTTTTCATTGCTTTCTCTTGGTTCTTCTGTATTATTTGTTAGTAGCAAGAGAGGCTACACAGGCTATACTGAATGCGAGGCCAAGGAATAGAGGCTTGGTATTCTGTAGAAAATACAGATGCTAGGGAGCCACTAATTCTACTTCAATCACATAGTACTTGAGCTCTAAATATAAGAGAACTGTGCTAGCTACTGCAAAGGAACACCAAGATAAATCAAGCATGGATCTTCCGTCAAATTGCTGCCACACAGGGTTATGGGGAAGATTAATGGAATATAATACTAGAAATAACAAATATCATAAAGAAGATACAGATACGTGTAACAGAGAAAGCAAGGGAACATCCTAGGTATCTTCCTAGGTGTATCTTGTATATACTTAGTGGAAGAGGTGACATTCAAGCTTGAATTTAAAGATGGGTAGAATCTGGATATACTTAAATGAGGGAGAAAAAACATAACAAGCAACAAGCATGAGGAAAGGCACAAAAGTGACAAAGCACAGAGCATATAGTGTCAAATTGGCATGATCAAGGCGTGAGTAGAGACCAAAGTGGGAAATATGTTTGGGAAGGTAGGATTAGCAATAAATTAGGGAAGACCTTAAAAGCCATTCCAAAGAATTTTGGCTTTGTTCTGTTGACAATTAGGGAAATACTGAAAATTAAGAAGCACTGACATGATTATGTTTATGAATTGAGTAGATAAATACAGCAGCAGAGTATAAAATATACTGATAAAGCATAAAACAAGGGAGAAAACCTAGGCAAATACTTTAAAAGGACTGCTGCTTATAGCGATATGAAGAATTGGGCAATTTCTCTCTGCAAAATAGAAGTATAAAAATGGACAAAATTAAGGAAGATGGTGGCAGAATAGGAGGGTCCTAAGCTCATCTTGTCCTAGGAACAAAACTAGAAAACTATCAAATCATCATAAATACCTCAGAAATCAGCCTGAATATTGACAGAACAAACTCCACAACGAAAGGGAGAGAAGAGGCCATATCCAACAAAGTAGGACTTGTGGAGACATGTTGTGTTTTCTGCTAAGGAAATAAACCAATATCCCAGCTTTTTGCTTAATTTTATTTTAAAAAAAGTCCATGAATCTTAAAAAATCCTAAATTGTATCCACAATACCCAAAAGTTTATTATACCTTTTTCTTACATATCAAATGAATGCCAAGAATCTTCTTATGACCAGGTCTTTGTTAACCAAAGTTGGATAGTTTTAAAAATGAAAATCTAACTAATGGATCAACCTATTTATTCATGAGATGCAGCTTCTATCAAACTTGGAGCATTGTTTACATCATAAAATGTTAAACCATTAGCATTATAAACTGCAACCTTAAAACAAATTTTCAGTTGCTCACCCAGCCCTCTCTCAACTCTGAGAAATGTGGTTTAGTGAAGAAACAGGACATGGGTATGTGGAGAGGAGGGAGCAGCGGTCACAGAGAAGGATGAGAGAGAGTAGAACACACAGGGTAATGCACAAGGAAAGTATTTCCTCAAAACCATTGCCTTAGAAAATGAGAGGGGATGAATTTCACGAGTTCTTGCAATCAGTGGGGCTTAAAGCCTGTAGTATTAGCTGGCATTGTTGGGTTGGAGCTCTGAGGGCACTGCCCTGGCTCCTGGAAAGAAGGCAGGCAAGCAAAGTGGGGACAGACAGCATGGAAACAGCAATGTGAGGAATACTTGGGGTACACAGCAGGGAAATTATTCAATTCTTGGAGACTGTCCCTAAGTGGCAGCATTCACTGAGACACCTCTCTGGGGACAAAGGACCTGGCCGGAGACATTTACCTCCCTTAACCCTCAGTATAAATAGAAACACCTGTGGGAAGCAGCACTGTACCACTGGCTGCCTAATTTGCTTACACCAAGTGCCACACTTCTGTGCTCTGGTGGGACTGACCTCAGCCAAGCTTGCCTCAGTCCAAGCTAGGTGGACACTTCCCCCAAAAGATCAGCACAAGCCCCTGCCTGCACATCTCTAAACCTGGAGTTTTAAAGATCAGCAAGCTTGGCTGAGATTGAGCCCAGAGTACTGATCTAGTTCTGGAGAGAAGGCAGGCAAAAAACTCAGAGACAGACAGAATGGAAACAGCTATCTGAAAAATACCTGGGGTACAGGGGGAGATTAATCTCTCTTTTCAGAGTGCTTCCCTGAGAGAAAGGCACAAAGGGACAAAGGAACTGGCTGGTGGCATTTCCCTACCCTGTCTCTCAACATAATCACAAAACTAGCTGTAGTAAGCAGTAAAGTCCCAAAGCTGGTTACAAACATGCTTGCACCAAGCCCCATCTTCCTGTCCTCTGGTTGAACTGCCCTGCTCAGTCAAAATTGCCTCAGTGCCAATGCAGTGGGCCCTTCTCCCAGAAGACCAGCAAAAAAACCCTGTCCACAAGAAGTCTCCTGACCAGAGTCTTCTGCAGGGACTCAGTTCTAATGGAATTAGTATGAAGTCTCATTTCATAAACAGACCACAGCACACCTGGTTAAAAATCTCCACATTTAGGCCAAGAACCCAATACTACCCAGAAGAGGCAAGAAAAGACTGAAGATGACTGGCCTGAAGGGTAGAGCAGCAAAAAAACAACCACAGAGTGTACGTATCACACACCAGAGACATTCCCTGAAGTGCCGGGCACTGGACAGCACATATCCTCTTCTTCATAAAGCCACTACATTTAGGAACAGGAAATATAACTGGCTATTCCAACACAGATAAGAAGGCTGAGACTTAGACAAAATACCAACATGGAGGAATTCATTCCACAAGAAAGAACAAGATAAGACCATGGTCAGAGATCTAAGTGAAACAGATATAAGTAACATGCCTGTTGGAGAATTTAAAGTAACAATCAGGTGTCTGGACTTGAGAGAATAGAAGACATCAGGGAAACCTTTACCAAAGAGATAAAAGAGTTAATCAGTTAGAAACGAGAATGAAATAAATGAGATTGGAAACAGGCTTGATGTAACAAATGGCAAGCTGGTAGAAGCAGAAAAAGGAATAAGTAATATAGATGACAAAATAATGGAAAATAATGAAGCTGAATCAAAGAAAGAAGAATTATGCAACATGAGAATAAGCTTAAGAAACTGAGTGACTCCATCAATTGAAGTAACATTTGTATAATAAGAATCCCAGAAAAGAAGAGAGAGAAAAGAGGGCAGAGAATTTGAGAAGATAATAGCGAAACAGCAGCCTAATCTGTGGAAGGACACGGACATCCAAATCCAGGAGGCACACAGAACTCCCAACATAATTAAAAAAACAAAGCAAACCAAAACCAATACATATTGTATTAAATTGGCAAAATATACCAATAAATAAAAAAATCTTAAAAGCAGCAAGACAAATGAAGTCTTTAACTTGCAACAGAAGACCCATAAGGCTAGCTGGAGATTTCTCAACAGAAAGTTGGCAAGCCAGAATAGAGTAGCAGGATATATTCAAAGTGCTGAATGCAAAATACTTGTAGCCAACAATACTATATCTAGCAAGGCTATCACTCAGGATAGAAGTAGAGGTAGAGGGGATCCCTGGGTGGCTCAGAGGTTTGGCGCCTGCCTTTGGCCCAGGGCGTGATTCTGGAGTCCCGGAATCGAGTCCCACATCAGGTTCCCTGCATGGAGCCTGCTTCTCCCTCTGCCTAAGTCTCTGCCTCTCTCTCTCTCTCTCTCTCTCTGTGTGTCTCTCATGAATGAATAAATAAAATCTTAAAAAAAAAAGAAGTAGAGATAGAGTTTCCCAGAGAAACAAAAACTAAAGGAGTTCATGACCATTAAACCAGCCCTGCAAGAAATATTAAATAGAACCCTTTGAGTGGAAAGGAGACAGCAAAAGTGACAACGACAAGAAGAGTCAGAGAAAATCTCCAGAAACAATGACAAAGCAAGTAATAAAATGACAAAAATATTTTAATTACTCTGAATGTAAATAGACAAAATGCTCCAATCAAAATACATACAGTGTCAGGATGGGTTTAAAAAAAAAAAAAACAAGACTCGTTTTTATGCTTACTGCAAGAAACTCATTTTAGACCCAAAGTCACCTGTAGATTGAAAGTGAGAGGATGGAGAAACATTTATCATGCAAATAGATGTCAAAAAGAAGACAGAGTAGCCATATTTATATCAGACAAACTAGACTTAAAACAAAGACTGTAACAAGAGGTGAAGAAGGGCACTATATGATAATAAATGGGAGGTAACCCATGGATAATATCATCCTCAATGGGATAAAATTGAGTCCTTACAGTTAGGAACAAGGCAGAATAAACCAATACCCTAGCATATTATTATTAATTGCTTCATGTTTCCTGTTGTCCATTCTCACCACTGTTATTTAACATCGTATTGGAAGTCCTAGCCACAGCAATTAGACAACAAAGGAAAATGAAAGGCAATTAAATCAGCAAGGAAGAAGTAAAACTTTCACTATTTGCAGATGACATGATACTCTGTACAGAAAATCTGAAAGACTCCACCAAAAAAAATGCTAGAACTGATAAAGTCAGTAAAATTGCAGGATACAAAGTTAACAGACAGAAATCTGTTGTGGGATGCCTGGGTGTCTCAGTGGTTGAGCATCTGCCTTTGGCTGAGTGTGATCTTGGAGTCCCAGGACCAAGTGTCGCATGGGGCTCCCTGAGGAGCCTGTTTCTCCCTCTGCCTATGTCTCTGCCTCTGCCTCTCTCTGTGTCTCTCATGAATAAATAAATAAATAATCTTAAAAAAAAGAAATCTGTTGCATTTCTGCACACTAATAATGAAGCAACAGAAAGAGAACTCAAGGAATCCATTCCATTTATAATTGCACCAAATATCACAAGATAATATGAATAAATCTAACGGAATAGGTAAAAGACCTGTACTCTGGAAACTAAAATGCTGATGAAAGAAAATCAAGATGACATAAAGAAATGGAAAGACATTCCATGCTCATGGATTGGAAGAACAAATATTGTTAAAATGTCTATATTACCCAAAGCAATCTACACATTTAATGCAATTCCTACCTAAATACCACCAGCATTTTTCACAGAGCTAAAACAAACAATCCTAAAACTTGTATGGAACCACCAAAGATCCTGAATAGACAAAGCAAACTTGGAAAAGAAAAGTAAAGCTGGAGGCATTACAATTCCAGACTTCACCTTATATTACAAAGCTGAAGTGATCAAAGCAGTAGGAGACTGGCACAAAACAGACATATAGGTCATTGGAGCAGAACAGAAAACTTAGAAATGAACCCACAACTATATGGCCAATTAATCTTCAACATAGCAGGAAAGAATAACCAATGGAAAAAAGTCTCTTCAACAAATGGTGCTGGGAAAACTGAACAGCAACACACAGAAGAAGGAAACTGGATCACTTTCTTACACCATAAACAAATGTAAATTCAAATTAAAATAATAATGATAATAATACACAATTCACTAGGTTGGCATAAAGATTAAACAAATCATTATTTTTAAAATGATTATTGTAGTGTCCAGTACATAGTAAACACTCCATAGATGATAGCTATTATTATTACTTAGACATACATTTCATTGAGTGCTTCTCTGGCAATGATTGACAGTCCATGTAACTACATTCAAAAAAACATGTGGAACAGGGGCACCTAGGTGGCTCAGTCATTTAAGTGTCTGCCTTTGTCCCAGAGTTCTGAAATCAAGCCCTGCATCTGGCTCTCTGCTCAGTGGGGAATCTGCTTCTCTGTCTCCTTCTGCCCCTTTCCCCTGATCATGCTCTCTCTCTCTCATTCTCTCTTAAACAAATAAATACATTTAAAAAAAAAAGTATGTGGAACAAAGACTTTAGTAAATTCAAAATGGATTAAAGACCTAAACGTGAGACTTGAAACCATAAAAATTGTAGAGGAGAACACAGGCAGTATCCTTGTTGACATTCGGCCACAGTAACTTCTTTCTAGACATGTGTCCTGTTGCAAGGGAAACAAAAGCAAAAATAAACTATTCGGACTTCCTCAAAAAACGAAACAAAACTTCACAGTGAAGGAAATATTCAATGAAACTAAAAGATAACTTTTGGATATTTTCAAATGATATATCTGATAATGAGTTAGTATCCAAATTATGTAAAGAACTTATAAAACTCAACACCCACTTTATGTTACACCTGAAACTAATATTACACTGCATATTAACTAAATGGAATTTAAATAAAAACTTTTAAAAATTAATAAAACAATGGGACACCTGGGTGGCTCAGCAGTTAAGTGTCTGCCTTCAGCCGAGGGCCTGATCCAAATTTACATCTGAAAGTTATATTACACTGCTTGTTACCTAACTAGAATTTAAATAAGGAACTTGAAACAAAAAATAAAACAGCACAATGCCCAGTACATAGTGGGCATTCTAAATGTTAGCTCCTCTCTCCCTATGTCACACCTTGATTTAAAAAAAAAACTTCCTGTTTTCCTTGTCCTTAGTCTTTTTATCCACTAATGCACCTGGTTATGTCTTAAGGAACCACCTGTATTGATATCATTTGGCTGCTCAAAATCCTTAAATAATCTAATTACTTAGATGTAATGATATTTTTACTAGTAAATACTTTAGCTGCCTTATAATCTACATTTACAGCTGTACTTTAAAATTTTTGAGACACAAATTCCTTTCTCTAACCAGGGTGATATACAAACCAAAACACAACTTCATCACAAATGCCCAAGACATTCACTCACACTAATTTTTAAAATGTGAATAGCCTTCTTCCATTCTGTCTATCCAAATTTTACTAAGTATTCAAAGGCTAATGTCCAACTCATTTCCTAAAAATGATGAAGAAGCAAAGGAGATACTGTTACTTAAAATCCCTGATTTTCATGCCTTTCCTAGTCTATCCTTTTACATAGTGTTATTAACATCACATACTTTTTTTCTTTTTTATTAAGATTTTTATTTATTTATTCGAGAGAGAGAGAGACAGAGACAGAGATATAGACAGAGGGAGAAGCACGCTCTCCATGCAGGGAGCCTGATATGGGACTCAATCTTGGGTCTCCAGGATCACAACCCGAGGCAAAGTCAGATGCTTAACCACTGAGCCACCCAGGCATTCCTAATATCACATACTTAATTCTGAATTAGTTTCCTTAAGTGCCAAGGAACTTAATCACTTAATGAGTACATCTCATGAGTAAAGGTGGCTTTACAATGATGAGAATTAAAATACTCAGTACATAAAAATCTAGCTGAAATAAATGATTTTAGTTTTTAAAAGTGTAACTTATTTTATAAAGAGAATCATTGATTTTTTTGTACATTAAAGCTGGAATCTTAAAGCTATCCCTGTAAGCTTTTTTGTGTTTCTTAGAACATTTTATTGTTAACAAATCATCTCTACCTCTAGATTGGCAGATTTCAATTTGCCGTGATTTTGAACCTCCCTTACCTCTGGGGACATTTGGTAATGCCTAGTGACATTTATGATTGTCATAACTGAGGAGACACTACTAGCATCTAGTGGGAAGAGGCCAGAAATGCTGTTAAACATCCTACAATATCAGACAGAAACACCGTCCAAAACAAAGTATTATCTGGCTGCAAATGTTAATTGTTCCCCCTCCACAAAACATTATCTTACTATATTATATATATAATATAAATCATATGGAAAATATTTTATCTTATATAACTTATATTACATACTATAATTATAAAAATAATTATAAATAAAATACTGTTGTGATAAGTACCTGGTATTGGATGTAAGTGTTGAATCACTAAATTGTACACCTGAAACTAATATTACACTTTATGTTAACTTACTGGAATTTAAGGAAAAACTTAGAAAAAATACTGTTACCCTTGAACAACATAGAGGTTAGGGGTGCCAATACCCTGCACAGTTGATTATCTATGTGTAACTTTTGACTCCCCTCAAACTTAACTACTAATAGCCTACTGTTGCCCAGAAGTTTTACAGATAACAGTTAACACATATTTTGTATATGTATTACATACTACATTCTTACAATAGAGTAAGCTAGAGCAAAGTTGTTTTTAAGAGAATTATAAGGAAGAAAAAATACGCTTGCAATATCGTGCTGTAAAATAATTGCATAGAAGTGGACCTGCATTGTTCAAGAACATGTTGTTCAAAGGTCAACTGTATAAGTATATATTATAAATAAAATATTATATGTTATTATATATTTCTATAGATTTTATATATAATGTTATAAAGATATAAAATATCATTTACTGACTGAGTTACTTGAACAAACCCAAGCCTCAACTTCTTTATCTACAAAATAGGACTAAAAATACCTCTATCATCCTTACAGAGTCAATATAATAATTACACAAACAAATAAATGTCAAAACACTTTGTGAATATAAGAGGCTAAAATGTTTGAGGGCTAAAAAAAATAAAAATAAAATGTAGGGCTGATGATGGTAGTAGTGTTAAGACTGACAACTGGCTTATAAGCCTTGAACTTATTTTCAATGCCATCTCCTCAGACTTGTGCCAAAAAATATAAGTATTCAATTCAATTCTTTGGCTAAATTATGAACATAGTTAAAGGAAACTTGATTTTAAGATTAACTTAATTTTAAGACATATACATACACAACACACACACAACATGCTTTATTTTTTTAATAATAAATTTATTTTTTATTTGTGTTCAATTTGCCAACATACAGAATAACACCCAGTGCTCATCCCATCAAGTGCCCCCCTCAGTGCCCCTCACCCATTCACCCACAACTCCCGCCCTCCTCCCCTTCCACCACTAGTTCGTTTCCCAGAGTTAGGAGTCTTTATGTTCTGTCTCCCTTTCTGATATTTCCTACCCATTTCTTCTCCCTTCCCTTCTATTCCCTTTCACTATTATTTATATTCCCCAAATGAACACAACATGCTTTATATTTAAATTAGAAAGCAGGGGTTTTGAGAAATATGTACTTGAAAACCAACTGCTGATAAACATTTTGAAAATGTATTTTTTTGTCTCTCTCTTGTCCTTAGGTACCTTAAACAAACATAAAAGAGTTAATTTAAGAGAAGTTAGGGAAAAAGCAGAACACCTACATTAAATTTCCAAAGACTATATATTCAATGTGTTGGAGTAGTCAACTTCATACAAAAACATACCCTAGAAAAACTACATTCTGAATGATTGAATATACCCTACCACATGTTGATATGATATATGCTGACAAAAATTATTTCCTTAACCAAACTCTAGTCAGGCTCCTCTGATATATTTTTATATCAGGTCTCATCCTTGGGCATGTCCTCAAGAGTCCAATTTTAACAAGAAAACAGCTAAATTGGTTTAGCCAGAAAACTCTACCCTCAATATCTGATGTCTAATCACCTTTCTCATCCTCCACACTCCCCTAGGTGATGTCTGATTACACTAGCTTGCCTTCAGTAAGAATCATTTCAGGTCAGTTTAGCAAAAATTACCCTATCCTCTTATTAATTTTACAACTACCAACCCTTCTGACTCTGCTTCTTGGCTGTAAATTCCTGTTTTCCTTGTATTCAGAATTGTGCCAAATCTCTTCCTCTTACCGCAAAACCCCATTGCAGTAATCGCTATACTGTGATAGTCCTGAATAATGATTGCCTTGCCATTTTAATAAATGTCATAAATTATTTTTTCTTTAACAATTCTTGAAGAAAAATCAGGAGAATTAATTAGTATACATTGGTAGGTAATTTTACACAAATAAGCTCCTTTTAATATTGCAACATATAAATTAAAATTTTGTACAATGGCACTGAAAGAACACTTACTTTTGAATAAGTTTTTTGAAATTTCAAAAGATTTTAGGAATTAGTGATTGAATATAATGTGAGAAATAAAAAGAAATAAAATTAAGTAAAACTTATTCAGAGCCAGTAAAAATACATATTCCCTTTCAATGAGTCTCTATGAATACCTTCATGAAAATATAAATTCTATACTGAAGATCCTGAGAATGAAAATGGTAACGATGAACACTGGGTGTTATACTATATGTTGGCAAACTAAATAAAGAAAAACAAAAAAAGAAAATGACAAAATGCTTTATGTAGTTTTCCATTAGAATAACCAATTAATTTGATTTGGTATGCATTTTGCAAAGCACTTAAATTGTCATAAGGAAAGCTGCACTTGGGATCAGTGTACTCTTTTCCAAAAACCTCGTGGCCCATATTTGAACATTAACTAGCTATTTTTAACAATAAATAACAAATCAATGGACCCTCTGAACCCTCTTAATCAGAATTTATTGCAAAGGTCTTTTTTGGACAGGAGAGTTTAGAGAACAAGTGTCATGTCATAGTTTAGATGGAAGGATCATGGTAAATAGTACAATGTAATGACAATGTTTTATGCTAAAAGATAATTTTAAATTTGATACCAAATTGCCATTTTGGACAAGGTTTTTAAATAGTCTTCAATTTCCTCACCAGTAAGATTAAGATATAGTCTATATCTCATAAGGTCTTTGTATACATTTAAAAGTGTTAATATATACACTACACTTAAAATGTTGCCAGGAAGATAGTATGGATTACATGAGTGCTAGAATTTTACTATGTTGTTAATTATTTAAATTTATTGTTTGAGGTCAAATACTTTAAAAACTGAATGCAGGGCAGCGTGTGTGGCTCAGCAGTTTAGCACTGCCTTTGGCCCAGGACCTGATCCTGTGGTCCCAGGATCGAGTCCCACGTCAGGCTCTCTGCATAGAGCCTGCTTCCCCTCTGCCTCTCTCTCTCTCTCTCTCTCTCTCTCTCTGTGTGTGTGTGTCTCATGAGAGACATAATAAAATAAATAAAATCTTAAAAAAAACTGAATGCAAAAAATTGAAATGAAGTTTTCTAGATCCCACAGTCTTCTCAGCTATGAGTGGTATATTACAGAGTACACAATGCCCCAATATATATTTTAAGTATCTGTGTAATTTGTTGTGGCATTGACATCTAAGTCATGTCTTAGTAACACATCTTGTGAATTACATTCTCTGAATATGAAAATGAAAATGTAGCAATGCAATTTCTTTGACATTAAGTACTGTTATAAATGTTGCTGGCTTTAAAAAAAATAAATCAATGTTGCTGGCTTTGAAAATAAAAATCTTAATGTTATTATTAAGTAATTAGAGAATGAATTTCTTGAGTTTAGAAGAGATATTGATAAACAGGACTTATCTTAAACAGGGATACACTTGTCATTCACTTTTGGGCTTTTCCTTGAAGAAAGTTTATCACAAGCAACAGTAAGGGAGATAAAGAAAATGAAAGAAGAAATACATCCTTAGTATGAATAAACATTATAAATTAGTAGAATGTGAACTCCATAAATGTTTTAGGGAGGATGTCAGCTACTGTTTACTGCTTCATGTAGAACATTTGCTTATATATTGTAGGTACTCATTTAATGATGTATAAATAGATAAATGAATAGAGAAGAATAGTGTTGTCCCTTTACAGTCATGTTGGGTCATAAACACCGTAATCACCAGAAGACATCACCAGTTAAACCAAAAATAATAACTGAAGAATGCTCTCTGAAAATCCAGGACATGGACATTTTTCTGGCAGGGGCAAGGAGGGAGAAATCATGCTTATTTAGAAGTAAATATATTAATCAGAAAAGATTCTTAAAACATAGTTTCCTTGGGAAAAACTGAAACAATGTTATTTTCATTATTGCTTTAGTTATGATTTTCATTACACACACACACACACACACACACACACTTCTTTCCTCCAATGGAGATTTTGCAATAAACACCATATTTAGGAAAGAAAGGGACTCAAAATTGAACTAACTACCTTTTGTGAATGCCTGGAATTATTAAAGCTTTAATTTTCCAGAGTTGTCAGAGAAGGTATATTATTGAAGGATCTTCTGGAAATGTATTACAGATAGCTGTTTGCTATCCAAGACTCCACTTGCTTGGGCACAAATAGGTGTGTAGTAAATATAACTTATCTGCATAATTGAGAAGCACTACCCTGGTGAAAACAGATGTCTGTGGAGCATCATCTATATGGCCTTATATGGAAGTGT
This sequence comes from Canis lupus baileyi, assembly GCF_048164855.1. NCBI lineage: Eukaryota > Metazoa > Chordata > Mammalia > Carnivora > Canidae > Canis > Canis lupus. The sequence goes on from NC_132876.1 coordinate 58,589,614, forward strand.
TGATTATTGACCTTTGCTATCTATAGATAGAAATCTATTGATAAGAGTCAATATCCTTCTTTACACCAAGAGTTAAAATTTCTTGCTCACACAGAGCTGGACCCCATATTTCCTACTTCTGCCATGCCTTATTTTCTCTTTCCTGAGTGGTAGCTTGAAAAACAAAAAGACTTGTAATGTCCCAGGAATTGAGAAATTGGAAGAGGAAGGAATCAGAAGGCATGTGGAATACTGATTCATTAGGGTCAAAGCAGATTGATCATATGCTCTCTTAATCTATACTAGATCACTGGTACTTCCACTGGAACCTAAGGAAATTTCACTGCAGGGGCACAAATAAGATATTAATTATACCAGAACTGCTTGGGAAAACACAAGTGGCAGACAGCAAAAGGTGATATGTTGTCAAAATAAAGACTACTACAATCTGCGGATACAAACTGATAGCAATTCAGGAAATGTACTTTTAATAAATAAAATTAAACATTTTGGAGAGGAGATAATCTCCTAGTTAGGATTTACACATTGGCTAAAGTCTGTACTGTGATTTTATTTTCTTTTTTTTTTTTGATTTTATTTTCATACTGATGAATTCTTTTACCTACTAGAATCCATTCCTAGATAAAGCTTCAGAAAGTGATTTTGTTACCTTTAAAATTTCTTTTGTTATTAATGAGGAGCAAACATCTGTTCTTAGTCAGAAACTAATTACATGTCATAAAGTAATTTCACCTTTCTGAACTACACATTTTTCATATTATAAGAGGATTAGCTTTTAAGGTGCTATATGCAGACTCCTCCAGATATTAGATGCTATAGGATTTACTGAGAATCTACTATAAGTTTGGTAATTTGATTCAATAATGCACTGGAGTTTTACTGTAAATAAATTTACAACTTAGTTAAAATATTTTATTAACCAATATCTTTGAATAATTGATGAGAATATGGTTCTACACATATGCTAAATTCTACTTGAGCAATTTTATTATTAAAAGCAAAAACAATTATTGGCTTTTATTGAACCAAAGCATATACAAAACATCTTCAAATGATTCTTCCAACTGGGAAATTCAACTAATTATTGGAGTGGCCCTATTTAAATATTTAAATACCAGGGAGTCAATTAAACTTCCAATATGATAGAAGTTAACTATGTAGTAGATTATAATATATAAGTGGTTTAAAATTAGTGTGCTAGGTCAGGTGGATTGGCAATCCTTTTGGCTAATGTCTTCCATGGCTTATGAATGCTATTAAATGTAAGAGATTATGTATTAACCCAGACTGCTACTTGGAGTTACTAGACAGATTCATTTCAATTAAATATTTTGTAGGATTCAGTCTTTGAAATTATAGTGGAATTAATGTAAAAACTATTACATCATATTAAATATGCACATTATAGGCAAAGCTTATAAGAATAATTTCTTTAGGTAAAACTAGGGTAAATAGTTTCATTTGAAAACTATTTTCACATTTTTGATATATCCATACCAAATACATATGATAACTGTTTATTTAATGGATGCTTAATATCATATAGGCCCAAGAGGCTAACAAGATAGAAGAACTTTAGCTAATTGGCTGACTATAGTGCTGTTACACAGATTCCAATTAACTATGAAATATTAAAGACATATTGCTTTTGGTCTTATTATGTTTTAGGGAGGATTTTCATTATTATGTCTCTCACTAAGGAAAACCAGTCATATCCTTTATGTATAACAGATGAAACCAGAATATTTACAAGGTCTGAGTTATGCTGGAAGTAATTGAAATAAATCAAATTGGTGGTGGAGGTAGATAAACAGCATTTAATAGAGAAATGATTATTATATATAATAAGCATAATTTTATCATTATATATAATAAGAGGATTAGTTAATATTTAAATAAGTAAAAATACTACATGATTTTTATTGTATTCTACTCTCATTCTATGACTGTTGCTTAATCTAATTAATTTTCTATATTAATAAATTAAGAGCCTCCCATCACCTCCAGCTTCACTTTGAGTTAGGCCTAATCCTTTCTCTCAAATTAAACAAAAAAATGCCAGGTCTGTGTTTTGTATAAGTAGAATCAGCCTTTGTGTGACAAAAAAAAGCTAAATTATATAAACAGAAATAATGTTTTATTTATTTCCTTTATTTGATATTGGTGCACCCACAACTGATACAGCCAGAGAGTCAAAATTGACCTAAAGATAATCTCCAATAGGATTCATATTTAAAATCTAAACTAATACTCTAAAAAAATAAAGCAATTCTCTAATATGCTTTTTTCTTGATTTCAGAGAAAAACACAAATATTTTTCTCTCTTTAGAAAACCACTGTCAGAATTAATGATAATTTAAGTAATTTAGATTCTGAAGTGAAATAGTAGTAAAGAATAAAAATCAAATACCCATAATAATTCTCTCATAAGAGCTGCTGTAAAATATTCTAAAGTTGTTGAACAATATAAATGTTTTTTTTAATTATTTATGATAGTCACACACACACACAGAAAGAGAGAGAGAGAGACACAGGCAGAGAGAGAAGCAGGCTCCATGCACCGGGAGCCCGACGTGGGATTCGATCCCAGGTCTCCAGGATCGTGCCCTGGGCCAAAGGCAGGCGCCACACCGCTGCGCCACCCAGGGATCCCTGTTGAACAATATATATTCAGGTTATTGAACTTCATACTTGAGAACTGAGTTTTCCCCTTTAGGACACTGGTCAACCTTAAAGATTATAATAATATTTAAAAATAGGTTGTTCAAAAAGTTACATGGGCTCACCAAGTGATTGGCCAGATTTCTCAAACCCTATCTAATCTCCTATTGGATATATAGACAGGATTGAAAGCTTTCATTGTTTTCACATTACTCTTTTTTCATACATTCTTTTTCTGAATCTAAGCAAGGTAATCTAATGCTTGTGTGGTATGATGTACTCATTTTATAGATTGCCAAAATTCTTTCTCTTTGGCTAATTCAAAGAATATAACTACAAACCATATAGAGATATTTCTTTATAATGACACAACATATCCAAAACCTTTTATAAAATACAAATATTTAGCCAAAGATTTAGTACTCATTGTATTACCTGTGAATAGAACCCAGGTAAGATGACTTTTGATTTAAAAAGAGTATTTTAAAGATCTGAAATGCAGTTTTTTGCTTGGAAGATCAAAGTCCCTGGATTCATTTCCTTGCTTTACCATCACATCATTTTTTCTATGTCAAGACCACACAAACATTTGAATTCCATGAGACATATCCTGAAATATTATGATTGAATTATTGGCAATTCAATATTATGATTGTATTATTGGTAAATAATACAAAACAACCAGTCTAAACCAGTTTAGACCCAAACTCTACCAAAACAGTTATTTTGTGCCACAAGGATACAGCTTAAATCCTTATTGCCACTCTGTACCTCCATGTTCTACTAATCAATAATAGAAAATATGTATATAAGCCCCATTGATTGTGGATCTCTACAGGAAAATTAATCTGTATTTTAATTTGCCAAATAATAAGATATTTTAAGTTTTAACTTATTAATAGTAAATTTCCTATATACATTGCATAAGTGAGTGTTACTAATTCAAAATAGAAAAATTCTGTCACTAGATCTCTCAATTGTAGCACCTTGAATGTCAAATGTAAAATTGACATTGAAACATGCAAAAAAACTCTTGGCACAAAACAACTCCATCTAACCCCAACAGAGACTAGAAGGAACTCTAGCGTGCTTTCTAATAGCTTAAGGTCATGTCCTTGGGATGAAACCAGCCTCCCTTAAAATGTCTACTTGAAAAAGCTTAACATTTCCAAGAGAATTTATGGTTTGTTTTAGCTGGTGATAGGCTGGTAGAACTCTGAACCTCCTGTTAAAATAATTACTTTCAAAAGCTTGCAAAAGATCAATCCTTCCTTTCTCCTTTGAATTGCAAATCTTCTACCACAGAGAACTCTCTTCTCAAGGACCTGGCAGTAATCTCCATGAAATGCAAACATTTAAGGAGATACATTTTACTTCTACTTGCTGTGGAAGGGAAAGGGCCTAACTTTGGTGGGTCCCTTACTCCATCTTGTTTGTTTCTCATTTGGACTAAGGCCAGTTAGCAAATCCAGATGTCCTAGTAACATGGAGCAACCCCTACTTAATGCTATTCAGTGACTTGCCTTTAGCAAACCCTCAGCATTAAAAAAAAAAAAACCTTTTGTCTTTTATTTTGGTGGAGTTGAGCACAAGTTACATTGAGGTCTCCCCCCTACTGCAATAGGTACTACTGAATAAAATCTGTCTTTACCATATTTTACAAGTGTCTGGATTTATCTTTGACTTTATAACCATGTTCTTGGAAAATGGCAGCAAAAGACCTTATTTCTAGATTTTCTATTTTGAATGGTAGTATAAGAAACCATTATAATATCATTATTTTTGGAATCACTGGTATTGTCAATAAACACTATCAAGTACTTAAATTACAGTCCTTGTACTAACAAAGATTTCATCTGAAAATTTCAAGTATACTCATCAAAAGTGAAGCCCAAGATAATGTAAACATAAGTTATGCTTCCAACCATGAACCTTGTGATGTATTGTCCCTGATAATTCCCTATAAAACATGGCCCAGTCCATTAGCATCCTCCATAGTATTATATGTAACACTTCTATTTGTTCAAAGCCTTTGATAGCTAAAAATTATATGTGCAGATTGCTTCAAAATTATAAGAATACTTAACATGTTGGAAAATTCTAAGAGAAAATAGTTTTAAGAAAATGAATGTTGGTTGGCATGACAGACTCCAGAACAAGAGTATGTTGGGAATATATAACTAAGGTTATAAATCTAGTATATAATTCAAATTGAAATGAAAGTTCATTTACTTTTCTTCTGAAGTGACCGGCCATTATACAACTCATAAAAAATTTTTTTTAACTTCTTGATAGCATGGGTTACTCGTTTTTTTACTCACTTTCATCCAACCTAAAACTTTAGGGAAAAAGAAGGTTTTAGTGAAAATATCAGCAGTGGATGGCATTTTTAAAACTGATTTTATTGAATTTCTACATGCAGAAGAAAAATGCTTCTTAAACTTTGATTTAGATTAATGAAGAAAATTGCATTTACCCATGTGTATACTTTGTTTTTCTTTTTTTAAAGATTTACTTATTGGGGGGGGAGAGAGAGAGAGAGAGAGAGACAGAGAGAGAGAGAGAGAGAGAGAGAGAGAGAGAATATCTCTGGCAGACTCCGTGCTGAGTAGAGCCTGATGCAGGGCTCAATCTCACAACCCTGAGATGCAACCTGAGCCAAAACCAAGAGTCAGATGCTTAACTAACTGTACCACCCAGGTACCATGTTTTGTTTCTTTTTCTAATATCTAGTGGCGATTGCTAAATCACTCAAAATCAATTAAAGTATTCACTATTAGTTCTGAGACAACAGTATGATTTCTCCTATTTTACTCTTGTCCACAATGTATAAAACAAGATTTTTCTCTTGCACCAAGAAGACAATTCTTGCTCACAACCCACAGTTTAAAATGGCTCAGAATTATTGAGATATCTGTTGATTTTATTTAAAATAAAATGATCAAACAAAAATGACTATTTTGAAATAAAGTACTTAAGTGTTTTTACTTAGAACTAGAAGCATTTGTGAAGATAGTATCTTAAGGTATAGAAATATAATTTCATTAATAAGAGTCACTGAAACTTATTAGTTGTTGTTGGTAAATATATTACAATGCTGGATAAACAGTGGAGCTACCACACCATCATATCATAGGTCAGGTGACTCATCATAACCACATAAAATGTTGTCATTATTTTTTGTATATTTTTTATTGGAGTTCAATTTGCCAACATATAGTTCAACACCAGTGCTCATCCCAACCAGTGCCCTCCTCAGTGCCCATCACCCAGTCACCCATCTTCCCACCCACCTCCCCTTTCACTACCCCTTGTTTGTTTCCCAGAGTTAGGTGTCTCTCAAGTTCTGTCACCCTCTCCGATATTTCCCACTCATTTTCTCTCTCTTCCCCTTCAATCCCTTTCACTATTTTCTATATTCCCTGAATGAATGAAACCATATAATGTTTGTCCTTCTCCGATTGACTTACTTCACTCAGCATAATACCCTCCAGTTCTATCCACAATGAAGCAAATGGTGGGTATTCGTCATTTCTAATGGCTGAGTAATATTCCATTGTATATACATATACCACATCTTCTTTATCCATTCATCTTTCGATGGACACCGAGGCTCCATCCACAGTTTGGCTATTGTGGACATTGCCGCTATAAACATCAGGGTGCAGGTGTCCTGCCATTTATTTCACGGCATCTATATCTTTGAGGTAAATCTCCAGCAGTGCAATTCCTGGGTCGTAAGGCAGATCTATTTTCAACTCTTTGAGGAACCTCCACACAGTTTTCCAGAGTGGCTGCACCAGTTCACATTCCCAACAACAGTGCAGGAGGGTTCCCCTTTCTCCACATCCTCTCCAACATTTGTTGTTTCCCATCTTGTTAATTTTCCCCATTCTCACTGGTGTGAGGTGGTATCTCATTGAGGTTTTGATTTGTATTTCCCTGATGGCAAGTGCTGAGGAGCATTTTCTCATGTGCTTGTTGGCCATGTGTGTCTCTTTTTTGGTGAAATTTCTGTTCATGTCTTTTGCCCAATTCATGATTGGATTGCTTGTTTCATTCCTGTTGAGTTAAATAAGTTCTGTATATATCTTGGATACTAGCTCTTTATCTGATAGGTCATTTGCAAATATCTTCTCCCATTCTGTGGATTGCCTTTTAGTTTTGTTGACTGTATCTTTTGCTGTGCAAAAGCTTCTTATCTTGATGAAGTCTCAATCGTTCATTTTTGCTTTTGTTTCCCTTGCCTTTATAGATGTATCTTGCAAGAAGTTGCTGTGGCCAAGTTAAAAAAGGGTGTTGCGTGTGTTCTCCTCTAGGATTTTGACGGATTCTTGTCTCACATTTAGATCTTTCATCCATTTTGAGTTTATCTTTGTGTATGGTGTAAGAGAATGCTCCAGTTTCATTCTTCTGCATGTGGCTGTCCAATGTTCCCTCACATTTATTGAAGAGACTGTCCTTTTTCCATTGGATAGTCTCTCCTGCTTTGCCGAATATTAGTTGACCATAGAGTTGAGAGGCCATTTCTGGGTCCTCTATTCTGTTGGATTGATCTACGTGTCTGTTTTTCTGCCAGTACCACACTGTCCTGATGATCACAGATTTGTAGTACAACTTGAAATCTGGCATTGTGATGCCCTCAGATATGGTTTTCTTTTTTAATATTCCCCTGGCTATTTTCTGATTCCACATAAATCTTAAGATGATTTGTTCCAATTCTCTGAAGAAAGTCCATAGTATTTTGATAGGGATTGCATTGAACTTGTTACTTGCCCTGGGTAGCATTGGCATTTTCACAATATTAATTCTTCCAGTCCATGAGCATGGAATATTTTTCCATCTCTTTGTGTCTTCCTCAATTTCTTTCAGAAGTGTTCTATAGTTTTTAGGGTATATATCCTTTACCTCTTTGGTGTGGTTTATTCCTAGGTATCTTATGCTTTAGGGTGTAATTATCAATGGGATTGACTCCCATTGATTTCTCTTTCTTCAGTCTCATTGTTCGTGTGTGGAAATGCCACTGATTCTGGGCATTGATTTTGTATCCCACCACACTGCCAAATTGCTGTATGAGTTCAAGCAATCTTGGGGTGGAGTGTTTTTGGTTTTTCTATATACAGTAACATGTCATCTGTCTCATAAAGAGGGAGAGTTTGACTTCTTTGCCAGTTTGAATGCCTTTTATTTCTTTTTGTTGTCTGATTGCTGAGGCTAGGACTTCCAGTACTATGTTGAATAGCAGTGGCAAGAATGGACATCCCTCTCGTGTTCCTGATCTTAGGGGAAAGGCTCCCAGTGTTTCCTCATTGAGAATGATATTTGCTATGGGCTTTTCGTAGATGGCTTTTATGATGCTGAGGAATTTTCCCTGTATCCCTACACTTTGAATAGTTTTGTTCAGAAATAGATGCTGTATTTTGTCAAATGCTTTCTCTGCATCTTAGTGAGAGGATCAAATGGTTCTTGTTTTTTCTCTTGTTCATATGATCTAACACGTTGTTTGTTTTATGACTGTTGAACCAGCCTTGCATCCCGGGAATAAATCTCACTTGGGCATGGTGAATAATAATCTTTATGTACTGTTGGATCCTACTTGCTAGTATCTTGTTGAGAATTTTTGCTTCTGTGTTCATCAGGGATATTGGTCTATAATTCTCCTTTTTGGTGGGGTCTTTGTCTGGTTTGGGAATTAAGGTGATGATGGCCTCATAGAACAAGTTTGAGAGTGTTCCCTTTCTTTCTATCCTTCGGAACACCTTTAGGAGAATAGGTATTGTTTCTTCTTTAAACATTTGACAGAATTCCCCTGGGAAGACATCTGACCCTGAACTTTGTGTCTTGGAAGTTTTTGGATGACCTCTTCAATTTCCTCTATAAATTACTACTAAATGCCCACTTTTGTGATGAATTATTGGGTACTCATTTGGAGCATTTACCCTCAAAATAATACTTTCATTGACTATGACAGTTCTTACCATCCAAAGAGATTCATGATAGATTCATTTAGAATGACCTCATGATTAAGAAATTAAAGGCTGATTTCTTTCAAGGTAAAATAATTCTTTTACTTCATAGTCCTTTATTAGACTGTGAATACCTTGAGACACAGAGAAGATTCCCATTATAAGAAGATTATCTGGCATATAGTAGATAATAAAGGCAGATTACTGAATATGTCAATGAATCAGTCAAAGAGTAAAAAAGTGGTTGTAATCCTTTTCTGGGGTACACTAATTTGAGGCAAAATAGTTCTTTCTAAGTCCATTTCACAAATTTTTTTTTTTACTTCTGTGCAAGCTTATCATGGTTGTTTATTAAATCTAAATATGTGTAGGTTTGCAGGGAATTTCTATTTCAAATGTAATCAAATCACACAATTACATTTTTCTTTAGAAATAATTATTCCTCTAGAATATTTGCATATTTAAAAGTCACTTTTGAAAATTATGTTTAATTTTATTTATTTTTCTGTTTTTTTTTAGAAAGTAAAAAGATAAATAATTTGTTGGAAAGCACTATAAACAATAGCCTATTAAAAAAATGAAGTATTAAGATGGCCAAAAGACACATGAAAAGATACTAAACATCACTCATTACCAGGGAAACACTAATTGAAACTATAATAAGATATTACCTTATATCTGTCAGAATGGCCCAAATCAACAACACAAAAAACAACAGGTGTCAGTGAGAATGTGGAGAAAGGGGAACCCTTTTGCAGTGTTGGTTGGAATGCAAACTGGTGCAGCCACTTTGGAAAACAGTAGGAAGATACCTCAAAAAGTTAAACTACAACTACCTTACCATCCAGCAATTACAGTATGGGGCATTTTACTAAAGAATACAAAAATACTAATTCAATGCACTCCAATGTTTATAGCAGCATTATCTACAATAGCCAAATTATGGAAACATCTAAAGTATCCATCAGCTGATGAATGGATAAAGAAGATGTGGTATATATATGCACATTGGAATATTACTCAACCATAAAAATAATGAAATCTTGCCATTTGCAATGACATGGACAGAACTAGAACGTGAAATCAGACAATCAGAAAGACAAATACCATATAATTTCACTCATATGTGGAATTTTAAAAATAAATACGAAAAGGAGGAAAAAAGGAGAGGCAAATCAATAAACCAAATTTTAACTATAGAGAACAAACTGATGGTTACCAGAGGGGAGATGGATTGGAGGATGGGTTCCATAGGTGATGGGGATTAAAGAATACACTTTTGATAAGCACTGGGTGTTGTATGGAGATATTGAGTCCCTATGTAATACACTAATACTACACTGTATGTTAACTAACTGAAACTTAAATAAAAACTTAAAATGAAGTATTAGAATATTTACTAGGATTCTTTTTATAATAATAGTGCTACTTTGAGGTGCCTGGGTGACACAGTCAGTTAAGTGTCTGATTCTTAGTTTTGGCTCAGGTTGTGATCTCTGGGTCTTGAGATGGAGCCCTGCATCCAGCTCAGCACAGAGTCTGCTTGAGATTTTTCTCTCCCTCTCACTCTGCACCTCCTGCTCCAGCTCTCTCTCTAAAATAAACAAGTAAATCTTTAAAAAATAGTCTTATCTCTCATTTTTATTGAATACTTCAAAAGTGTTCAATGTAATAGTTTATCCTTAGAATAACCTTATTTGGTATAATTAACTCCATTATACTTTTGAGGAAACTATGAGCAGTTAAATAACTTGTCCAGTGTTACATGGTTTAAAATTTATCTATTATAACCTCTTTATTTTTACAAGTGAGAATTTGAAGTTGTGTGATGTTCGGTTAACTGACAAAGATCACAAAGCTATTAATTAATAGAACCAAGACTACTATGTAAGTCTCATGACTCCCAGTGCAGTACTCTTTGCAGTTTAAATAATTAAATTTCATATTATTTATCTATTTTAGAACTTTATAGGTTTTAGCCAAATCACCTTTCTGCCTTCTTTTCTAGACAGAAAAATTTAATCATAGTTGAGTTTTGACTTGAGGGAAAAGTCCAGGTAGAGATAAAGATTGGAAATTATCAGCATATGTATAATAGTTAAAAGCCACCAGAGTCTCCTTAGGTAAAGGGAAGACAGTGCATATTGAATATGGGCATACATCAGAATTACTGAGAGTTTGTTTAAAAATTCACATTCCTAAGCCCCAACCCTACAGATTCTGATTCAGAAGGTATGGAGGCACAGTTCAGAATTCCGCATTTTTTTACAAGAACCTCTAAATATTTCTTATGTATGTAGTCAAATAATCATAACTTGAGAAACACTGAAGCAGAGGGAGCTGAGAAAAAAAAACTTATTACACAGTATGGGAGAATAGCAACATTTATGGAATAAAAAAATTGAATCCAAACAGGGACACTGAGAAACAACCAGATAATTGAGAGAAGAATCCAGAGAGTATGATGCCAGAAAAGCCAATGGAAGAAAGAGTTTCAAAGAAGCAATGACCAACTATGTGAAATGTTGAAGATAAATAAACATGAGGCCTGAAGTTTCAGTAGAGTATTGAGGGCAGAAGATTGGTTTCTACAGGTTGAATAGTGGGTGGGCTGTAAAGGATCCCTAACATGGACTGTCGTTTTAGGAATCTTGGCTTAGCAGTGAAGGAGAAAGGCAATAAAATAATTCAAGGAAGACACAGAAACAAGAACTATTTCATCTGGGGAGATGGGTGAGATTTGAGTGTGACTTTAGATAGAGTGGAATGAGCAGATGAGAAGGAAAGTCAAGGTAAGTGAAAAGGAATAGAAACAAGGTGCTGGAGGACATGAGAAGATAAGAGGATCACTCTTAGGAAGGAGGAGAAACATGTTCTTCTCCATGACTGGAGGGGAGGAAATAAGATTGCCAGTGTAGCTAAGAGTCATTTTAAAGGTGAGAGCACAAGAAGCTAAAAAGGTTCACACCTTATGCTTATTTATTTTTAAGCTGTGTCATAATTATTTGCATACAAATTTAAAACTGTTCTACCTTTTTGATCAAAGTAAACTTTTATCTTGTAAAATATCCATCTTTACTTTCAATAATCCTTTTTCCCTTAAGGTCTACTTGGTCTGATATTCAAAATTTCTTTTGGTAATTGTTTGCGTGGCATCTTTTTTTCCATCATTTTACTTCAAACATGTCATATTTTCATATTTTAGGCATGTGTTTTTTAAGCAGCTTATCGTTGGGATTTTTCTGCCTTGTTTTATCTTAATTGGGATATTTAGTTTGTTTACACTGAATACTATGACTGATATATTTGGATTTAAATCTACCACATTACTACTTGATTTCCACTTTTTCTGCCTACTTTTTTCTTCCCTTTGCTTTTTCTTTCTTGCTTTCTTTTGGATTGCTATTTTCCATTTTCCCTTCTATTGCTTGATAGTTACACATTATTCTATTGTTCTTTTAGTGGTTACCATAAACATACATAGTTTATCAAAGCACTTTTTAACTTCATGGATAGTGCAAGGACCTTAGAATACTTTAACTCTACTTATTTACTCCTTCCTTATTTGTTATTGTTGTAATGTGTTTAAATTATATATATTTTAAATGCCACATTACTATTATTGTTATTATTATCATTTATCCAGTCAATAATCCTTTGTATTTACATACAGATTTACTATTTTTGTTGCTCTTCACTCCTTTTTGCGTCTTTGAGCATTCTTCTGGAAACATTTTTCTTCTGCTGAAGAACATCCTTTAGTTGAGTGTGCTGGTTACAAATTCTCAGCTCTGTTTGTCCAAAAAGTCTTAATTTCACTTTGAAATTTGATTTTTGAATGATTTTTTGTTTTGGGAAATTGAATTCTAAGTTGGCAGTTATTTTCCTTCAGCACTTTCAGTTCACTCTTTGAAAATAGCATTCCATTTTCTTCTTTTTTGCATTGATTTTGGTTTCAATCTTCTCCCAGATCTTGGCCCTCATGTTTTTAAACTGATTGTTAGCTCTCTAATGCCTTAGAGATTTTTTAAAATTTGTCAAACTTTTCTGGCTGTTTTCATCTGGAAGATTGGTGCAAAATACCAAGTCCACAATAAGTGGAGGTATTCCCAGGAAGTTCATAATTGATTGACTCACTATTTCTGAAAGTGGGTATGAGGCCATAAGCTGAGATTGAAAAGTGGCTGGATAAAGGACAGTTTAAAGATAAATTCCCTTTAGAAGTGGTAAAGTTTAGGATTAGCTTTTGAGCAAAGGCAGACAATCACAGATGATTAAATAAACAAATAATACAATTCAACAGAATTTGATAGATGGTAATGACAAGCAGTGGTAGAGAGTGGTGTAATGTATCTGGGTCTCAATTTTCTAATTTTAAAACTGAATATGAAAATATTTTCTGCCCTTTGTATCACAGAGTTATTCTGAGGACCAAATGAAATTATGGTATGCATTTCAAAAGAAATTATAGATGCAAAAGTAAACTATGAGGTGATATAAATATTGGATACTTCTACATATGGAGATTTTAAAAAATTGAATGGAACATGGTAAATTTGAAATCATCTTTTTAAAATGTTTTATTTACTTAAGTAATCTCTGTACCCAATGTGAAACTAGAACTCAGGACTCCAAGATCAAGAGTTGCATGTTCTTTAGTTGAGCCATCCAGGTGCCTCTGAAATCATCTTTTTTCTTAATTCAAAAAAACAAAATGTATGAAAATCCATCTTTATTTTTAGAATTATAAAAATTCTTTAAATTTTCATTCATAGAACTTGCATTTACTGTTGCATTCGCACAGCATTGGGGGAAAATATTCATAGAGGAAGGCTAAGAATAGACAAATAACTGACCATATCACGCTTAGAGCAACTGAGAGAGACGGTGGTAAAGAAGTGAAAATGAATGGGAAAAAGAAGGGACACAAAAAGACAGGTACTCTGTATTAAATTTATACTTCCTTCTTTAAAGCTGAGCTCTTGTAAACCTTCCTAATGAGGATAAATTAGCACAGCTATTCCACCCAGAGCAGCTACTTCTGGAAGCCTATCAAAGTCATTGGTCAAAGGGTTACTAAAGAATGGTCCATGGAGAACACACAGCAAGCCTAGTGTCTAAGGGTTCCTGGTTTTATCTTCTGGGTCCTGCCACTTGAGTGAAAGTAGGATGTTAGCCAAGTAGTTTTAGGCTTCTCCTACTGAGCAGAGGTGAACTATTTACTCTGGACAATTTTGTAACATAGTTCATTATTTGCAATTTCCTCAAGGAAATAGAATCTGAAACTTTGTTTTGGAGGGTAGAAGGACTAAGCCACTTTTTTAAACTAAATGATAGATTTTCAGAATGTACTGTAATAACATATTTTGGAAATACAAAACACTCTTTTTAGATGATCCATACTTACCATGAAAATACCTTGTAGTCATGTAATATTTCAACGTAAAATATGTATTTTATAATTCTGTTCTAACTTCTTACACTTGGAAATGATTCCACTATTGACATATTTTATAACAGAGAGCCCATAAAGTAGACTATTGGGTTTTTAAATGTTAAAAAATGCTAAATTTTCTATTAGCTAAGATAAATACAGTTATTTCTTGGATTTATCCTTCTGTAAAGCATAAAGACTGAATTTCTTGCTATCTAATCATTCTGGGCAGCTTTCTTCTACTGCTAGTCAGTTTCCTCAACAGGAAATATTGCTTTATACCAATATCTATTAACTAGAATGCTGTATGTTATATTTCAAGGATACAATTAAATTTTATGTCTTTAATTTTTATTTTGATTGCTAATAACCAAGAGTTGGCATAGATGTCACAATTTCTTGAAACATGATAGATCTCAAAATTAACTATGGTATCATTGAATACTCACAGCATTTCAATGTTGCAAAGACATTTTAGATGGCTTCCAAAAACAGAGAAAACTGATTCTGCACCATAGCATACAATACAAATCTCAGATTGTATAAGACTTCATGGGATATGATGATGAAAACGTTTGGGTCTTCACAGTCCTTGACCAAATCAATAATCATAATTATCTACATATTAAGTGCATGAAAGGCATATTGAACAGGCATCTTAGATGAAAGATGAATTTGATAAGTTTTTGGTAGAGATGATGTCAATGTACCAGTATATCTCCATGGGCATGAAATACTGGTTCCAGATGAGAAACTTCTTACTTATTCCAATTGAGGTTAGCATTGCCTCACATATGTGGTTAGGCTCTTTAGCCATTTAAGTGAAAGCATCTCATAAAATTTTCACCCATCCCAAAGAGGTTGCAATTTTGTGGCCAGTGTTTAATACAAAATAGCAAGAATAATTCAAGCAGCTGACAAAGAGGAAGGGACATTTTTTTCTGATGCAAAAATCATATCTATATACATATCTATATAGTATTTACTGTTTTATCTCCAAGGTTGTTTTCTCTTTTCACATTACTTGTGTCCATGGAGTTAGAGGAGCTGTTAAATATAAGGAATAGAACCAAAAAGAAGTATACAAAGGGAAAAACATGTCTAATCTAAAAGACAGATTTACTATGAAGCCAATGAAGCTTAAATTTTAGTGCCTCTCACTTATTTAAGCCCATTCCAAGGCTCTGAAAAGTATTTTAGGCTTGTAATATTTTCAAATTTTACAAATTCATATTTGTTGTGATTTTTCTCATTCTAAATTTCAATTTGCATATATATGTGTGTGTGTGTGTGTGTAGTTTTATATATATATTTATATATGTAAGAGGGACTCCCAAACTGTATAAGGCTCAGGCTCTTCAAAACCTGGCCTCCCTTGTTAAAGTGTGCCTTACCAGTAATCAGTTTGATGAATTTGATTTGATTTCCTTCAAACTCCTAACACTCTCTCCCTACCCCCAACATATCTGAATCTATAGCTATAAAACAAACATGTTAATGAAAATCAATAATACTCAATCCGTTTCCATTAAAATTAATCTCTAGGAAGAATATATGCAATAGATAATGATTTCTTTGAAAGGGCACTACAGGAGAAATTAAAATTGTAGGTCTATGAAATGATATTAGAGTCACAGAATTGCAAGTGACCTCTGCTGTCACTCACCCAAGTCCAGAATTTTACAAATAAGAAACAGGTTTAGAGAGGAAATATGACTTATTTAAATTTACATCTAGGTTATTAGTGGTAAAGCAGGGACTTCAAGAAAACGATTTAATCTTTATGCTTATTTCTATTACTCTATTACTATCGTTTGAATTTATTCCCTTCATCATTTATGAAGTTTATTTCCTAACATGCTTGGATTTGTATATTTTGCACATCAAAGTTAAAAGTCTACCCATCTCTACAACTGAGAGTCAAATTATTATTCAATATTTTAAATTATTACTTTGTATACTTCACCATCAACATAAAATATATTTTTTGTATGTGTTTATAGTTTAATTACATCATTGATACATTGAACAATAAAGATAACAGTTTCTATTTTAAAGGTCTATCCATTTTTCAAGTCATTAACTGACTATTTCAACCCAAATAATTCTGTATTTTAAATCATTATCTTGGGGCACTGGGGTGGCAGTCAGTTGAGCATCAGACTCCTGGTTTCAGCTCACGTTATGATCTCAGGATCATGAGATCAAGCTCCTTCTTTGGCTCCATTTTCAGCATGGAGTCTGTTTGAGATTCTCCCTCTCCATTTGCCCCTCCTCATCGTGCTGTCTCTCTCTCTCTCTCTCAAATAAATAAATCTTTAAAAAGTCTCTATTCCCTCTCTTTAGGTAATTATTGTTCCAAGATTCTGTTTTCCATGAAACCCTAATAATGATTTTGTTATGTTTACAAAGATAACAATAAAGTAAGACTTAGCAATAAATTAAAATGATCCTGTAAATACAAGCACACATTTGAAAGATTACTTCAAATTATAGCTTTAAAAAATATCATGTTAAATCAATTATTCTGTTGGAGTAAGCCTAAAGTTTGTTTTTCCTTTTGTTTAAAAGTGAGTTATTAGCCATAACTACCTTACTTTGCAAAAGAACTGGAAACTCACATAAATACCAAGACAGATGCAATGATTTATGATTGGGCTAAAATTATTCACATAAAAAATGCTAGCTGGCTTCATTGGAAATTAATCCTCAGGCTTATTTCTGAACTTAAAAATTCCTGACCTAAATGAATTATAAAAATCTTTACAATAAATTTCTTTACATGTAAGTAATATAAAATGCAGATAAGTTAACACTAAGACCCAGGGATTAAATGGATAAAGGTTATGAAAAATCAATTCAGCTAAAAAAAAATAAGAATGACTAATAAATATAATGAAAAACACTTAACCTCATTAATTGTAAGAAAAACAAAGGTGGCCAGGATTATACTTATGACTACTTGTCACCTGCATAACTCTATTTGTTTAAACAGTAAAAGCATCATGAAATGGCTATGGATGCATGCTGCTAATAAAAGTGTAAACTGATACAACTCTTTAGGAAAGCAATTTTTTCAACATATATTAAGAAACTAAAAACATTCATAACCATTGGACCAGTAATTTCATGCCTAAGCAACTAAGACTGATAAAATACTTTATGTGTGGCAATTCACAATTATGTATGTCAAAGAAGTATATATAGTAGTAACATAGCAAAAACATGAAAAAAAATTTGAATTCCAGAAATGAAAAAGATAATTATATTCATATGTTCAAGTTATATTATGTGTGTATATGTGTATATACACAATTGTGTATGTCACAATTGTATAAGTAAAATATGAATAGAAGAAACAATGGGAGAAAATACACAAATATTATTAATCATTAAAGCAATTCAAATGCTTTTCTATATTTTTCACATTTCAGATAATGAGAAGTTATTACTTTCAAATTCAAAACAATTAACTCTAATAATAATGATAAATGTAGAAAATAGGAGAGACACGAATAACGTATAAGAAAAAATGTTTAAGCAATTAAGCACATGCTCAAACAAAAATGAGGTTTGATTTTACAATCTAGTAGGATAAAGAAAAGAGATAAAATCCAATACAGGTAAGAAGAGAGGCAAGATGGCAGAAGAGAAAGGCACCTCATTTCATCTCGTTCCCTGAATTTAGCTAGATAATTATCATATCATTCTGTATACTTATGAATTCAACCTGAGATTTAAGAAAAGAATAGCCAACATTCTACAAATAGAAAAGCAACCACATTTTTGCAAGGTAGGTGTGTGGAGAAGAGAAACTAATTGGAAATAGTGGAAGATAAATGGGGAGGAAGGAGCCTGTGTAAGCTGGCTACAGGAAAATGATATAGCCCTGAAGTACAAAATCAGAACCTTTAGAAATTTGCTCCAGTAAGAGACGTCCCTGCCTGAAAGTTGCTTAGTGGTTAAGTGGTGCAAAAATCCCAGGTGAGACAATGTGGTCTCAAGATCCCCAGAGTTACAGAAAAAAACAGAAGTGCCTGAGCCAGAAGAGTTCCCAAGCATTGGAGCAGTGAAACTGGTTTAGGTCAGCTATCTCTCAAGAGCAGTCTCTCAGCTCAATTTGCCATAAACCAGGAACTGCAGCCTGATCCAGTGACGACTTTCCAGGCTGGGGCCCTATAAAGGACAAGAAATGGGGCAATGCTCTGACTTCCTCTGGGAGGGAGCAGAATGGGTGACACAAGAAATCGGTGAACACTCTGTGCTGGGGTGATGCAAAGCACACAAACACAGCAACCTCTGACTTTCCCTGGGAACACTGGAGTGGGCCCACATTGTAGGAGTCTGCAGAATTTGTCACACACCATAATCTTTCAGCTCCAGGGCTGGAGATCAGGGCATTGTCATTTTTATTTTCACACTCTAAAGAGTCCAGGAAAGCCTTCAGGGAACAAAAGCCACACAGAGAACCAGCTTACACTGAGCTTGGCCCTCTGGCAAGAGGTTGTGCAACTCCACTAAGGCAAAGAAACCTGAGGATCAGCATAGCAGGCCCTTCTCCCAGAAGACCAGCTGGAGAAAGAAACGGGCATTCAAGTCCAAGCGGTGGAGTGGAACCCTCAAAATCAATAAAAATTGATCAACACTCTGACATGTAATAGTGAAACTTTCAATTTCAGAGACAAAGAGAAAATTCTGAAAGCAGCTGGTGACAAGAGGTTCTTAACCTAAAAGTGTAAGAACATTAGACTGGCAACAGACCTATCCATAGAGACCTGGCAGGCCAGAAAGTGCTGGCATGATATATTCAGGGTACTCAATGAGAAAACCATGCAGCCAAGAATACTTTATTTAGTTATGCTGTCATTCAGAATGGAAGGAGAGATAAGTTCCAGGATGGATAGAAACTAAAAGAATATATGACCATTTAACCAGCTTAGCAAGAAATATTAAGGGGATCTTATAAGTGAAGAGGGAGCCAAAAAGTAACATAGAACAGAAAAAAAAAGAAAAAAAATCTATAGAAACAGTGACTTTACAAGTAATACAATGGCACTAAATTCATATCTTTCAATGGTTACTCTGAAATGTAAATGGACTAAATGCTTCAATCAAAAGACACAGAGTATCAGATTGGATAAGAATGCAAAACCTATTCATATGATACCTATAAAAGTCTCATTTTTAGACTCAAAGATACCTCCAGATTGAAAGTGAGGGGTGGAGAATCATTTATCATTTATCATGCTAATGGACCACAAAAGAAAGCAGGGGTAGCAATCCTTATATCAAACAAATTAGATTTTAAAACAAAGACTGTAGTAAGGGATAAAGAGGGACCCTATATCATACTTAAAGGGTTTTCTGACATGCAGATCTAAAAATTATAAATATTTATGCTCCGAACCTGGGAGTAGCCAACTATATGAACATTAATAACCAAATTAAAGAAACACATTGATAATAATATTAGGGGACTTCAACACCCACTTATGGCAATGGACAGATCATCTAATTAGGAAATCAATAAGGAAACAAGGGCTTTGAATGACACAGCATACCAGATGAACTTCACAGATGCTCATAGAGCATTCTATCCTATAGCAACAGAATACACATTCTTCTCAAGTGCACATGGAACATTCTCCAGAATAGATCACATACTGGGTCACAAATCATGTTTCAACCAGTACCAAAAGACTGGAATTATTCTTTGTATATTTTCAGAACACAGTACTTTGAAACTTGAATTCAATCCCAAGATGAGATTGGAAGGGAGGCAAACACTTGGAGGTTAAAGAGTGTCCTACTAAGGAATAAATGAGCCAACCAGGAAAATGAAGAAAAATTTTTAAAAAATTCATGGAAACAAATGAAAATGAAACAAAACTGTTCAAAACATTTGGAACACAGTTAAGTGGTCCTAAGGGGGAAGTACATTGCAATACAATCCTTTTTCAAAAAGTTAGAAAAACCTCAAATACACAAGCTAACTTTATACTTATAGGAGCTGGAGAAAGAACAGCAAATAAAACCTTCTCAAGAAGGAGTAGAGAAATAGTAAAGACTAGAGCAGAGACCAATGAAATAGAAACCAGAAGAATAGTAGAACAGATCAACAAAGCTATAAGCTAGTTCTTTGAAAGCCTTAATAAGATTGATGAACCCCTAGCAAGATTTATGAAAAAGAAAAGAGAAATGACCCAGATTAATAAAACCATGAATGAAAGAGGAGAGATCATGACCAATATCAAGAAAATACACAAAATTTTAAAAACATATTATGAGCAAATATACACCAAAGAATTAGGCAATCTGGAAGAAATGGATGCATTTCTGGAAACTTATAAACTAGAAATGGGCAGAAGACATGCAAAGATATTTTCTTCAAAAAGATATATAAAGGGAAAACAGAAACATGAAAAATGTTCCATAGCACTTGGCGCCAGGAAAATACAAATCAAAACCAAAATAAAATACCACTTTCCACCAGTAAGAATAGCTAAAATTAAGACAGGAAACAACAAACGTTGGCAAGGATTTGGAGAAAGGGGAATCCTCTTACATGGCTGGTGGGAATAAAAGCTGGTACAGCAACTCTGGAAAATGATATGGAGGTTTCTCAAGAAGTTAAAAATAGAGATATCCTATGATTCAGCATTTGCACAATTAGGAATTTATCCCAAAGGTACAAAGGTATTGATCTGAAAGCATTCCTGCACTCCAATGTTTATAGCAGCATTGTCCACAATAGCCAAACTGTGGGTAGAGCCCAGATGTCTATTGACAAATGAATGGATATAGATGTGTGGTGTACATATACAATGGAATATTACTCAGCCATCAGAAAGGATGAATACTTACCATTTACATCAACATGGTTGGAACTGGAGTTTATTATGCTGAGCAAAATAGGTCAATCAGAGAAAGCCAATTATCATATGGTCTCACTCATATATGGAATATAAGAAACGGGGGAGGAATCATAGGGCAGGGGAGGGAAAACTGAATGGGAAGTCATCAGAGAGGGAGAAAAACCAGGAGAGACTCTTAACTACAGGAAAGAAACTGAGGGATGCTATGGGAGATGGGGGTTCATTTGGTGATGTGCATTAAGCAGGGCACATGATGTGATGAGCACTGGGTGTTATTCGCAACTGATAAATTATTGAACACTACAACTAAAACTAAATATGTACTATATGTTGACTAATTGAATTTAAATTTAAAAAAAAATAAAAATCTGGGATGCCTGGGTGGCTCAGCAGTTAAGCGTCTGCCTTTGGCCCAGGGCATGATCCTGGAGACCCAGGATCAAGTCTCACATCGGACTCCCTGCATGGAGCCTGCTTTTCTCTGTGTCTCTGACTCTCTCTGTGTCTCTCATGAATAAATAAATAAAATATTCATAATAAATAAATAGATAAATAAATAAATAAATAAATAAATAAAAGCTAATATTTGAGGGGTAATCCAATACTGGTGAAAATATAGGTTTTAATTTGAATTCTTTTGGTAGATAATTTGATAATATGAATATTCTTAAAACATTGTACATTCTGAAAAAAAAAAAAAAACATTGTACATTCTGTCACCATAATCAGAATCATAGGAATATAACTGATGAAAATTCCTTGTAACACTTTTTTAGAAAACTTTGCTTAAAAACCAGAATCATAAAAATGTATTCAAGAAAATTATTTGAATATTTGCAATATATTATACTTACAAAGATAATAATATCAGCAGCTTTACTTCTAAAACCTGAAAATTGATGGTAACCTACATAATCAGATAATAACTGAATAATTAAATAAGCCACAGTTTAAAAATTCAATAATACATGGGGCTGTTACTTAAAATTAAGATAATGACTATATGAAAAAGAACAATGTGATTGCATCATTATATATTCTGTATACAGAGAAACATTGAAAGAAGTCAAAAGCACGTAAGTAATTGCTGTGTTAAATTAGAAAGCATCTTATTGACATTTTAAATTTTTTTCAAATGCCTAATATTAATGATAAGTCTTTTTTTAAAACTGCTTACCACTTGCACCCTAGATACTTCCTCTTCAGGGGTAAGAAATTCTGTAATCTGTGTTTCTGGTCCTATAACATCAGGTGGCAGAGCAATTATATAATGACAGATTTTATTCACATTCTTGCACTAGACAAGAAGAAAAGAAACAAGATTCATGAAACCCATATTAACATCTCTAACTCAATTCTCATATGTAATTGCCATAATTTTCATTTCTCAAAAACTGAATATATATATGTATACATATACACATATACCTATGTATGTGTATTTGTATTCAGGGAAATATATTACATGACTCATCAACAGGATGAAAAATGTATTTGGTTGATTCTAGAGTCAACTACGTAGTATCAAAGTATAAAACTAGGTTAAATTTTTAGGTCCTCTCAATTGTGGTGTAAGCAATGTGAAGATGAATAAGAAAAAGTAAAAAATAGATTTTAAATATTCATTTATTTTTGAAAAGAAATGGAAAATTTCATGGAAATTTTTGAAAAGGCAGAAGAACCTAAAAAGAAATAAACTATCACTAAGAATCTCACCCACAGGGAAACAGGCTAAATATTATATTTATTTATCATGACCTCCATAAATATCTATTAACTATAGCTTTATTTTAAAATTAACTTTTGGTAGAGATTTTTATATATGTTTTATTTATGCTTTTAGGGACTATATTGTCATTTCCTTTAAATATTTGAACTGTCTGAATTTTAACATCTTTTTAAAGATTTATTTTATTTATTTGAGAGACAGAATGGTGAGAGGAACAGAGGTAGAGAGAATATCAATCAGACTCCATGCTGAGTGTAGATTCAGACATAGGGCTCAAACTCATGATCCTGAGATCATGACCTGAGCTGAAATGAAGAATTAGATATTCAACTAACTGAACCACCCAGGTACCCCTTTAATATTTTGATATAACACAAAACTCATTTCTGAACATCAGTAAGAGTTTAAAAAAGGAAATGAAAACTTTAAATAAAAGAGTTATAAATAATAGCCCAATAAACCACCTACTTACTTAGTAAATCTCATAGGTGGGAATTGTAGCTTATATATAAGTCTTTGAATCTCCTTCACTTAACACAATTCTAAGTATTATACCAAAGCTACATAAATACTTATTGTTGGTGAGTACGAGGGCATAGAAGCAATTTTCTAACTTTTCCAAGGAATAAGTAAGATGATTAAGCCTAATATTGCCTTCAGGTAAAGGAGTGGTTTAAATGATTACAGAGCAAAATATCTTACAATATTAATGACTTGAAAAAGAACCTATAGGTAAAAAAAATACATACCCATGATCAAATGTATATTTTACCCCTGATAAATATCTCAACTCAATATGTTACATTTAAAGTGCAGTTATAAATATTGCATAGGTCATATATGCATGAATAGGCTGATTTTTAAAAGCAGAGTCAGATATTATTTAGGTTGGGTATTACCTTAAATAACACCTGATCCAATCCCTTCATTTTAAGATGAGGAAACTGAGGATGTAATATTTGACGCTCAAGGGGTAAGTATCATATCATTATGCTCTTTGTATTTCTTTTACCTAAACTGAGTACATGGATTATAATAGATGTTCATCAACTGTTTACTGAATGAATTAAATGTATTTCCAACTGGAACTTCATGCTTTATCTTGTCAGTTTCTTAATTGTTACATCAACGTGTCATGCTCATTCCTGTTTTCATATTGTTCTTTTCCATTGAAATGTCCCTACTTTAACCTCTGTTAAACCAAATTGTTTCCAGCTTCCAGAACACAATTGAGTTACAATTTTATTTGTTAAATCTTATAGGCCATTCTAGGTTTCTCTTGACACTATGACTATCTTTCCACTCAAATGATATTGCAGAACAATCTACCATATAAATCCTTAAATTTATGTGTTAATTATAGTGGAATTAAATTTTAAAAAATAGGGGCACTTGGGTGGTTCAGTTCATTAAGCATCTGATCTTGATTTGGGCTCAGTTCATAATCTCAGGGTTGTGAGATCAAGCCCCACATTGGACTCTGCTGGGTGTGGAGACTGGTTGGGATTCTCTCTCACCTTCTCCCTCTGCCCCTCACCCCACTCAGGTGTGTGTGTGTGTGTGTGTGTGTGTGTGTGTGTGTGTGTGTGTGCATGCGCACATGCTCTCTCTCTCTCTAGGAAAAAAAGTTAAAAAACAATGACCCTATCACCCCTGAAATTGCACTACTAGGTATTTACTCAAAGGACACAAAAATATTGATTCAAAGGGGCACATGCACCCTGATGTTATAACAGCATTATCAACAATAGACAAATTATAGACAAAGCCCAGATCTCCATCAACTGAGAATGGATAAAGAAGCCATGAGGTGTGTGTGTGTGTGTGTGTGTGTATGTGTGTGTGTGTGTGTGTGTTTAGAAGAGAATATTACTCAGCCACTAAAAAGAATGAAATCTTGCTATTTGCAAGCACTTGAGTGCAGCTAGAGTGTATTATGCTAACTAAAATAAATCAGTTAGAGAAAGATAAATACCATATGATTTCACTCACATGTGAAATTTAAGAAATAGGAGAGATAAACATATGGGAAGGAGGAAAAAAGTAAGGGAAGCAAATCATAAAAAGTTTAACTTCAGAGAACAAACTGAGAGTTGACAGTGGGAGATGGGTGGGGAACAGGCTAAATGAGTGATGGATATTAAGGAGGGTACTTGTGATGAGCACTGAGTGTTACATGTAAGGGATGAATCAGTAAATTCTATATCTGAAACCTATTTTACCATAGTATTATGAACTTAGAATTTAAATAAAATTTAATTAAAAAAGATTACAAATAGATTGATAGATAATTAAAGAAATGAAAATATATACTGATGTTCACTGACAAGATCTAATATTGTTAAGATGGCAATAATCTCCCATGTTGACCTACAGATTCAAAACACTATGCCTCAAAATCCTAGCTGGCTTCTGTACAGCAACTGACAAGCTTATCTAAAAACTCATGGAAAAGCAAGGGACCAAAAATTGTTTTAAAACAATCTTTTATAAAAAGAATAAATAAATAAAGGGCTCATACTTTGTAATTTCAAAAATTGCTATAATGTGTAGTTGCACATGAATAAACATCCAGATCAATGGAAAATAACTGAGTATTCAGAAATAAGCCTCTCATTTATGGTCTATTTTAAATAGGGTGCTGATAAATTTTGAAGGGGAAAGAATAGTCTCTTCAGGAAATAGTGCTGGGACAGCTGGGTATTCACATTCAAAAATAAATTTGGACAATTATCTCCCTACCTTTATCCCCAATGTTTATAAAAATTACCTCCACAAGAATTATACAGCTAAATGTAAGAGCTATAGCAATAAAATTTCTGGAGAAAACATAGAAGTAAATATTTGTGACTTGACTAACCCAAAGTTTTAGTTATGATATCTGAAGAACAAGTGACAAAAGAAACTGCAGATAAATTGGACTACATTGAAATGAAAAACTGTTGAGTGAGAGTGATGTCACCTAGATGACAGAGAAGACCACAACCTCCATTCCCCAACAAAGATAAACAGTTGGACAGCTATCTTCAAATGAAAATAGTCCAGGAGAATAGAGGAGTCTACTTAAGTAGCTCTACCAACACAATGGAACAAAAAACCTGACAATAAATGCACAAAATGGGTAGAAGAATAACTTAATTTAGTCTTTATCACCTCATCCTCTAGGTCAGCACTGCTCACTGCCAAGAGGAATGTCCTAGCTCAAAAGAGTTCCCCTTGCCAACAAAGGGAAAGCGGGCAGTGACGATCTTCCTCAGCCCATTGGGGCACTATATGGAGAATCCATTTCAGTTCTATTCCACACAGATAACAGCAAAGCTGAGACACCCGGAGATGGCTAAGAACAAGGAAGAAGGACAGGGACTACCAATGTCAGCCACACAGGAGTGACATTGGTTCCTAGTGGCTTGCTTGGCAGAGAACCCCAGAACACTTCAATACTAAGGATCTCTTGCAGATGCTGTACATCTCCCAAATTTCATCACCATACACCTCATCACAGACACCAACAGAAAGCTCAGCCGCTTTTAGCATTGAAGAAAACAATAGCAAGCACAGCTGTCATGTATTCCCTGTAGATTTTGTTGCTGAAGTTTTTGCCCCACTATTTTCATGTTTTCAGATGACAGCCAGCTCAGTCCCTATTCATGCTGGAGCCCATATCCATAACAGCAGCCAGCCCTGGCCTCTGTAACTGTAGTCATGCAAGACATCAGTCTAGACCCCACGGTTGACCTCCCTCACTGTGAGCAGACTTGTGACTAGCCTCTAGCAACTGTGCATCTGCACCATCCTAACTCCAGCCACTGGCCTTTTCTGCCATGTGCATACTTGTGGAAAATTCCTATAGCTGCCCAAGTGTGCATGGACAGCCAAGATCCCCACAGTTGCTGGTTGACTCAGATTCATCCTGACTCTTGTCACTATCATGCACTACTTGACTTTGCACTATCCCCTGCTGCTGTACACCTGTACATTGCCAATCTAACTCCTCCTATTAACCTCCACTGCCATGAACACACCTGGAGTGAGCCCCTACAGCTGAAGTGCATACTAGATAGCCAAGGCCTGCATAGCTGTCTGTGGATCTGGATATAGTCTTGACTCCAATCACTGACCTATATTACTGAAATCACCAAGTTGTGCGTCTGGTCACTAGTGGATTGACTCTATCACCAGCTTCCACTGCCATGCATGCACCAATAACAAGCTATGTTCATGAGTGTATACTGACAGCCAGAGCCTACACAATTGCTGTGGGTTTGGATATGATCCTATTTTCAGTCACTGGTCCATAATATTGTGCTAACCTTCAGCTATATACCTGCACTCTTCTGACCTGAGGGCTGCCATTATTCTCCACTGCTATGTGCATCCCTGTGGCAAGACTTTGTGGCTACAGGAGTATAGGAAAACAGCGAGTGCCCCTGCAGCTGCTAGTGTACCTACAGTTGGCCCAAGCCCTTGCTGCTGACTCTGATTCTCACCACAATGTGTATATCTGCAGAGAGCCTCTGTGACTACACAGGCACTGGTGAAGCATATGCATACCACCAGCATGTTACCAATGCTGCCTGCTCTGGTCCCTAACCACTGAATCTGGAGTCACCACTGAGAACCCCAAAAAGCACTGCAGTCACTGTAGACTTCCCAAAGTTTTCATCAAGTATCACCCAGTCATTAATGTCGTAGACATGAGGGGTCTTAGTCAACAGCTTTGATAATATATTGAAAATGCTGAAAGAAAAGTGCCAACAAAGAGTACTTTATGTGGCAAAGTTGTCCTTCATAACTGAAGAAAAGATAGACTCAGAGCAAAAGAAAAAAAAAAAAAACAGGAGTTCATCAGCACGTGACCTTCCTACACCTGTCTTACAAGAATTATTGAAAAGAGTTTTTCAAGCTCAAATGAAAGGATGCTAATTAGTCACATAAAAATATATTAAACACTGGTTAAGGTATATAGTAAAATTCAGAATACAATACCATATGATACTGTATTATGGCAGTGTGTTAATCACTTAACTCTATTATAAAGATGAAAGGAGTACTAAAAATATTTATTTACTTTACAAGTAATGCAAGTAGTCATTTTTGACGATGATTAAAGAAGGAGTCTTTTCCTCATTTACTAGCCATTTGATGCACCTCAGAACAAAACACCTGGGAAATTACAGAGTCAAATAGGGAAAGGACTTTCCAATTATCGTAGAAATATCACCTCATATTTTCTTCTACTATAGTTTCTTTCAAACTAGGTACTACTATACATTAGACTAGAATCTCAGGATTGGATTCAGACTTCACCTGCCTCCTTCCTCTTCCTCTGCTATATTCTACTCCAGTTACAAACATACAAACAAAATAAGCAACAGTTTGTCTATATGGTGCTAATATGTCAGTGGGAATTAATTTGTCAGTGCATTACTGTGTTCTGTACAATGAATTAACCTCTGTAGTTTCAACAGGGTCTTTCTGAAAATCTAATATTTGAATCCAAGTATGGTAGTGTGATACTGGCATAATGATTGACTATCAGGTAATGAAACAAAATAGACTGGTCAGACACGGACCTTCACTTACACAGTCATTCAAATTTTGACAAGGGAAAAAACAAAACAAAACAAAAACAGAAAAAAAAATTTGACAAGGGAACCAAAACAATCCAATCAAAATAGGAAGCTTTTCCCACAAATGTGACTAAAACAACTTAAAATCCATATGGAAAGTACAATGATCTGTAACTTCTATATTAAACCATACATAAAAAATATTTTGAGATGGATCATAAATCTAAATATAAAAACTAAAATTATAAAGCACTTAGATGAAAATATAAAAGGGTATCTTCACAACTTGAGGTAAGCAAAGTTTTATTAGACATGACACACAAAGCAATAGCATAAAAGAAAAAAAAACATTAGACTGCTTCAAAATTAAAAACTACTACTCCCCAAAAGATTCCATTAAGAAAATGAATGTGCAATCTCTATAGTGGGAGAAAATACTGTAAATACCTGACAAAGGACTGGTATCCAGGCTATATCTATATTAAAACTCCAGTAATTCAATAAGAAAAATACAACCAGTCATGTTTCAAAAAAAAAAGTTTTGAATAGACACTATACACACAAAAAAGATATATGAAAGGACAAAACACATATAGAAGTACATATTATATGTAAAAGTGTTTAACATAATCAGTTAACACAAAAATGCAAAATTAAAGCTAGAATGAGATACCACTACATACTCACCAGAATAACTGAAATTGAAAAGTCTGACAATTCCAAATTTTGGCAATGATGTGGAACAACTGGAAATTTTGTACATTTATTATTGACATATAAAATATAGTTACTTTTGGAAAAGTTCTGGAAGACTCTTATAAAATTAAACATGCACCTTCACTAGCAGTCTTATTCCCAGGTATTTCCAAAAAGAAATTAAAATATATGCCTACAAAGATTGAAAAATATTCACAAAGTTAACAGGATTTTTAGGGCAGTGAAAATATTCTGTGCTATAATGCTGGATACACATTACACATTTGTCTGAACTTGGAATGTACAACATCAAGTTTGAACCATAACGTAAATTATGGAGTGATTATGATATATCAATATATGTTTATCAATTGTAACAAATGTACCACTCTGGTGGGGGATGTTGATAACGTGTGAGGCAATGCAAGTGCGAGGTTAGGGAGTATATGCAAAGTCTCTGTACCAACCTTCCAATTTTGCTGTGAACCTAAAGCTGCTCTTAAAATAATTTTCTTAAAAAATCCTTCCATAAAATATGTTCAGAACAACTTACTCATAATTTCCTTAAACTGGAAATAATAGGAATATCTATCAACATAAGAAAGGATAAACTATGATATATTCATACAATGAACTTCTACATTAACAATATAGAGGGAAAAATCAACTGAAACCAAAAGTTGACATAAAAAGCATTATGCTGAATGAAAAAAACTTTATAAAACTATATAATGTATAATTTCATTTATATGAATTTCCAGAATTGTCAAACTAATCTGAAGTGTAAAAATTCAGAACTGTGGTTGCCTTTTGGTGAAAGGGTGGGGACATGGGGGAGAGGCATCAGAAATAACTCAGAATGGGCATGAAGGAACTTCCTGAGTAACAGTAATGTTCTATATTTTCACAAGTCTTAAACAGGTGCATGTTTTTGCCAAAGCTCATAGAATAACACACTTAAGACTTGTGCATTTTATTTTTTTGTAAATTCTATCTATAAAATTGAACTGAAAACTAGTATTGAAGGTTCATTAATGATGGTCATGCTTTAGTATTTGGTGTGATATATACTCATTTCTGCAAATTACTTTGAAGTGCATCATAAAAAATAAGATTGATGGGTGGGTAGACTGAGGGATGGATAGACAATGGATATTTCATAAAGTAAATATCATAAAATATTGTTTGTAGAGCCTAAGTGGTATGGATATGGGTTTTACTATATAGTCTTTCAACTTTTCTATACGTGTAGAAATTTACATCATAGTATGTTGAGGGATAAAAATTTAAGTCTTTACAGCGGCCCACTACCTATATAATAACCACTTTATCCATTTGCTCTTAGACCTCAGCTTTGATATTCTACTTCCCACTCTCCTGTCTACATTTCACTCCAACCACGTTGGCCTCCTTGTTACTTTTTAAAAAATTTTAGGCCTTCTTGTTATTCTTAGAATACATGAACCTTGTGCCTTTCTCATAATCTTTGTTTTTTATGCCCTCCACTTTGAACACACTTCTTCCATATTGCCACAAAGTTAGCCTTTCATTTTCTTCAGGTCTCTTACTTTCTTTACATCTTTGCTCTCAACCTTTTCAGTGAGGCCTTCCCTAACATTCAACTATGATTGCTAGCACCTGATCCTATTCCCTCACTTTATTTTTCTCTATAACATTTATTGTTATTTGACATACCATATATTTCACTTATTTGTTAAACTTGATTACAATAGGCATATGTGTCTATTTTGTTCCTAGTATACTGAACAGTGAAGGTCATGTAATGTATGTTCAGTAAATACTTGTTGAATGAATGAATTAGAATTGTAAAAGAGCTGAATAAGTGGTAATAATGAAATTTAATATGGTCAACTATAAAACTTTTATTTTTTTCTCCAAGTTTTTATTTAAATTCCAGTTAGTTAACATATAGTGTAATATTAGTTTTAGATTTAGAATTTAGTGATTTATCACTTACATATAACACCCAGTGCTCATCACAAGTGCCTCTTTAGTACTTATCACCTATTTAAACCACCCTCCACAGATCTCCCCTCCATTAACTCTCAGTTTTTTCTTTATAATTAAGAGTCTGTTTCCTGCTTTGTCTCTCTTGTTTTTTTTCCATGTTCATCTGTTTTGTTTCCCAAATTCCAAATATGAGTGAAATTAAGCAGTATTTGTTTTTCTCTGACTTATTTCACTTAGCATAATATTCACTAGCTCCATCCAAATCACTACAAATGGCAAAGGAATTAGTATCAGATGTTTTCTTCAGGATGAAGCAACTTTTTAAAAATTTTCTTTTTAATGTTATCTTAATTCCAATATAGTTAACACGCGGTGTTATGTTAGTTTCAGGTGTACAATATATTGATTCAATAATTTTATATATTACTCAGTGCTCATCAGGATAAGTATATTCTTAATCCCATTCACCTATTTTACCCATTCCCCCAACCACCTCCGCTTTGGTAATAATCTGGTTTGTTCTCTAGAGTTGAGTCTGTTTTTATTTTTAGTTTCTCTCTTTTTTTCTGCTTTGTTCAATTGTTTCTTAAATTCCACACATGAGTGAAATCATATGGTATTTCTATTTCCCTGGCTGACTGACCTATTAGCAATGAACAGAACAAAACAAAACAAAACAAATAAGCTAAAAACTGTTCTTACACCAATTGCCATTATATATGTTTGAGCCTGTTAAACTTCCTTCAAATGAATACTAGATTGGTCTAGAAAGAACCTATAATCTATTGGTCTAGAAAGGTCTATAATTAAATATTTCTAGTTATCCCAGCCACATCTGAAATACTTCATGCAATCTGTAACTCTAAAGAGTGCCATCAGATTCTTTTCTAAATAAAAATGAAGTTACTCAAGGCAGTAGGTACAGGTTCAAGATTTCTTTGGTCGAACTTATCTAAGGAAAATATTTCCTCAACAGAGGTGTTTTATGAATATTAGTTTCTCTATGTCAATATCTGATATACATATTTTCAAAGAACTTTGGCTTTATTAAGTGTATTAAGGTCTGTTCTCTTTGATAATTAAAAACTCCAAAGAGCAGTTATAGTCTCCACCAAAAGAAAGCAGTATACAAGCAAATTATTTCTGAAAGGAAGAGTGTTCCAAATCAGAAATGAAATAAAAGAATTATTTTTGTTCTTTCATAATATGATGAAAAGATACCACTCATATTTGCCCATTATAATTACACATTTTTCAATTATTCATGGTTTATTTTTGTCTCAAATTTTAGAATATTATCTTTAATTTTTAATTTAAAATATTTAATTTTTCCTTATTGCATCCAATTTTGTTTGGTACAAAAGGTAAACCAAAATATGCTTTAAATACTATATATGTATGCATCTATAGTTTTACACGGAGTACTAAAGAAAATATAATTACTTAGTACTCTAGTACTAAAAAGAATAGAGTATATGTGAAATATTTTATTTTATAAAACAAAATCTGAGAAGGCCACTTACCACATCTATCATATCAGATTCCATTTCATAGCTGAGATCAGACTATAAGAAAAAACAATAAAAAGTTAGTGTTGTTCATATAAAATCTGTTATTCCTTTAAGGGTACAGAATAAATATTGAATGATAATACTAACGTGCTTCAAATAATCTATTTCAAAGTTATAGAAAGGCATCTTTCAGAATCTGAGGGAATAGCACCAATCTGAGAGCCTGTTTTTTTTAAATTTTTTTGAGAGCCTGTTTTTTAAAAAATGGCTTTTGCCTATTTATATTTATTGTGATTATGATACATTTGGACTTATTCTACCATCTTATTTTGTCTTCGGTGTACCACAGTTTTGTGTGCTCCTTTTATCCGTCTTCCTTGAATTTTTAAAAAGATTTATTTATTTATTTCAGGGAGAGCACAAGTGGGAGGGGCAGAGGGAGAGGAAGAGAAAATCTCAAACAGACTCCATGATGAGCATGGAGCGTGATGCTGGGCTCAATCTCATTACCTGAGATCACATCCTGAGCTGAAACCAAGAGTCAGACCCTTAACCAATTGCACCACCAGACACCCTGATTTTCCTTAATTTTATTAAAATTTTCTTTATTTTCTACTCCAACGGTCAGGACATTACACATTCTATGCACATACCTTAACATACAATATAGTGATTAAACACTTACATACAATACCCAGTGTTCATTATAACAAATGCACCACTTAATCCCCATAAACTATTTAACCCATCCCCCATCTACCTGCCCTCTGAAAACCATCAATTTGTTCTCTAGTTAAGGGTCAGTTTCTTGGTCTCTCTCTCTATTCTATCCCCCATGCTCAATTGTTGTTTCTTAAATTCCACATATGGTGAAATCATACAGTATTTGTCTTACTCTGACAGACTGATTTTGCTTAGCATAATACTCTCTAGCTCCATCCATCCCACTGCAAATGGCTATTTCATTTTTTGTGGCTGAATAATATTCTATTGTATACATATGCTACATTTTTTTTATCCATTCATCAGTCAATGGATATTTGGGTTCTTTCTATAATTTGACTACTGTAGATAATGCTACTATAAACATCAGGGTGCGTGTATCCCATTGAATTAGTATTTTGTATCCTTTGGGCAAATAGCAAGTAGTGCAATTGCTGGATCATAGAGTAGTTCTATTTTTAACTGTTTTGTGGAACCTCCAAACTGTTTCCCAGAATGGCTATACCAGTTTGCATTCC
Source organism: Canis lupus baileyi (assembly GCF_048164855.1). Classification (NCBI taxonomy): domain Eukaryota; kingdom Metazoa; phylum Chordata; class Mammalia; order Carnivora; family Canidae; genus Canis; species Canis lupus. Next base: position 58,623,268 of record NC_132876.1, read on the forward strand.
CAAAAGATTGCCAGAGGGTTCCCCTTTCTCCACATCATCACTAACACCTGTTCTGTCTTCTGTTCTTGATTGTAGCCATTCTGGCAAGGTGTGAGGTGGTATCTCACTGTAGTTTTGATTTGTATTTCCCTGATGATGAATGATGTTGACTATCTTTTAATGGGTCCATTGGCTTCTGGATATCTTCTTTGGAAAAATGTCTATTCATGTCTTCTGCCCATTGATAACTGGATTATTCATTTGGGGGGTGTCAATTTTATAAGTTCTTTATATATTTTGAATGCTAACCCTTTATCAAATATGTCATTTGAAAATATCTTCTCCCATTCCATAGGTTGCCTTTTAGTTTTGTTGATTGTTTCCTTCAGTGCACCAAAGCTTTTTATTTGGTTAAGTTCCAAGAGTTTATTTTTTGCTGTTGTTTCTGTGATATCAAGAAACATCTAGGAAGAAGTTGCTATGGCCCATGTCAGAGACACTACTGCCTATGTTCTCCTCTAGGACTTTAATGGTTTGCTGTCTCACATTTAGGTCTTACATCCATTTTAAATTTATTTTTGTGTATTGTGTAAGAAAGTGGTACAGTTTCATTCTTTTGCATGTTGCTATCCAGTTTTCTCCAGCACCATTTGTTGAAGAGACTGTTTCTTCCCATTGAACATTCTTCCCTATTTTCTTGAAGATTAATTGACCACATAGTTGTGGGTTCATTTCTGTGTTTTCTATTCTGTTCCACTGACCTATGTGTCTATTGTTGTGCCACTACCATACTATTTTCATCACTACAGCATTGTAACATAACTTCAAGTGTGGAATTGTGGTGCCTCCAGCTTAGCTCTTCATTTTCAAGATTGATTTGGCCATCAGGGTCTTTTGTGGTATCATTCAAATTTTTGAATTATTTGTTCTAGCTCTGTGAACAAATGTTGTTTGCATTTTGATAGGGATTGCATTAAATGTATCGATTCCTTTGGTAGTATAGATATTTTAACAATATTTGTTCTTCAGATTCATGAGCATAGAATGTCTTTCGATTTCCTTATATCATCTTTAATTTCTTTCATCAGTGTTTTATAGTTTTCAGAATACATGTCTTTCACCTCCTTGGTTGAACACCACTTAGTATAAATTTTACATGATATATATTTTTCTATCCTTTCAGTGTCTACTATGTATCCATACATGTAAGGTATAATTCTCATAAAAATCATTTAGGTCTATTTTTAATACAGTCTTAAAATAATTTGTCTTTTAAGTGGTGTGTTAAACTATTTACATTTAAGGTGATTGCTGATAGAGTTGCATTTATAGCTATCATTTTTAAAGCACTTATTTTGTCTTTGTTTTATCTGTTCTTTATTTCCATTTTTCTCATATATTAATTTTTTACTTCTGCAATCTTCTTTTTAAATTTGAGGATAGTTGACACACAATGTTACATTAGTTTTAGAAACACATGATGTTTCATTTCATATTCTTCCCATGGTTATTGTAGAGTAAGTTTTTAAAGTGTGGTTTGTGAAACTGTGTGTCTTCAAAATCTTTCAGAGCTTCATGAGGTCAAATTTATTTTTATAATAATGACAGCATTTGACTTAATAGCTTTCATTATTCATTAGTATAGAGTGGAGCATTCTAGAGGGTTATACCATGTAATATGATGACATGTAAATTTGGAAGCCATATGAATATCCAAATATCTTCTATTAAATCATAATTAAAGGTTTCTGAAAATTAAAAAAATGAATTCTTATTTTTTGTTTTAGAAATTAGTAATTTTTAAAAAATATCCTATTTATTTCTATAAATAATCATTTATCATTATGACATTATAAATAACACATTTGAATAATTTATTAGGTTGAATTTGTTTCCAAATTTGCTTATTATTTGTCTTAAGTTTTTGTTTTATGTATGTATGTATTTATTTATTTATTAAAGATGTTATTTACTTATTCAAGAGAGACACAGAGAGAGAGGCAGAGACAGAGGCAGAGGGAGAAGCAGGCTCTTCAAAAGGAGCCTAATGTGGGACTCTATCCAGGGACCCTGGGATCACACCCTGAGCTGAAGACAGATGCTCAACTACTGAGCCACCCAGGCGTCCCTGAAATAGGTTTTGAATTTTAATTCCAGTATATTTAGCACATAGTGTTATATTAGTTATAGATGTAGAACATAGTGATTCAACAATTCTATATATAACTCAGTGCTCATCATGATAAATGTACTCATTATCCCCTTCACCTATTTCACTCATACCCCCACCCAATTCCTCTCTGGTATGCTTTATTTTAAAAGAGTACTGTCTCTTTCTTTTAAAGATTTATTTATTTATTCGTGAGAGAGACAGAGAGAGAAAGGCAGAGACATAGGCAAAGGAGAAGCAGGTTCCTCACGGGGAGCCTGATGTGGGACTCGATCCTGGATCCTGGGATCATGCCCTAAGCTTAAGGCAAGCATTCAACCACTGAGTCACCCAGGCATCGCAAAAGAGTCCTCTCCATTACAGTATTTTTTTTTCAACAAGAACATTTTTTTACTTGAAGCATACTTCAGAGTACATGGTTCTAAAAGATACATAGAAAACATTCAATCCCAGAAAAACAGAATACATATTTTCTTCAAGTACACACAGAAAAGTCACCTGTTTAACCTGCATATGAAATGAAATAACAAATACCACAATTTTAAGGAGCAACTTCAACTACAATCCTATGACACTTAATATCAACAATAAAACAAAGCTGGGGGGAGGGCAGGGAAATATGGCAGAAGAGTAGGAGTCCTCAATTCACCTGGTCCAACCAACTTACCTAGATAACTTTCAAAACATCCTGAAAACCTACAAATTTGACCTGAGATTTAAAGAGAGAACAGCCAGAATGCTACAGAGTGAAGGGTTTTCACTTCTAGCAAGGTAGGAAGGTGGAAAAAAATAAATAAAAAAGAATAAAGTAGGGGTGGGGCACCACGAGGAGCTGGGCTAAAGCAGAGTGGCAAAAGCCTCTAGGACTGGAAAGCCCAGCCCTGGAGAAGTGGGAACTTTAAAAATCCACAAGGGATTTTTCCCAGACAGAAAAGTGCTTAGCAGGGAAATCAGGCAGAATCTCAGGAGGGGCAGTGAAGCCTCTAGATTCCCAGAATCACTATAAGAGGAGGTGCACCCGGGGGAAAGCACACCGCAATCCACGGACCAACCTCAGTAAAGGGCTGGAGCGGGTAGCCCCTGGGGCATTTGGGAGAAGCCAGGGGGTTAGGTGGGCCAGTTCCAGACAGAGGTGGTGGTGCCCAATTGCCTTTGGGAGCTGCAGCCCGTGGGAGGGCAGGTCCAGCAGCACAGGGCCATGGATCCCAGGGCACCCAAGCAGATAAAGCCAGGGATCCTGCATTCACCCTGGGACAGGCAGAAGCAGGGAGGGCACAGGAAAGCGAAAACACTCTTGCCGCTAGGCACCCCCAAGCTGTCCAGAGCAGTGCGCTGGCACTGGCCCCAGGAACATCTAGGCCAGTGCAGACTGAGAGACTGTAGTTACTAGCAGGGAGCTGACTCCAGACCTGCAAATCTGACTGCCGCCATTGTTGTTTTCCCTCCTTGTTTCACCTTGTGCCTGGGATAGGTTGGGCCACCAGGGAACAAAGGTCTCACAGGATAGACAGCTCACAAGAGCCCAGCACCTGGCAAGGGGGTGGGACATCTCCACCCAGGCACACACACCTGAGAATCAGCAAAACAGACCCCTCTCCCAGAATAACTGCTGGAAGAACAGGGGAAGAGCAAGTTCTTGACCATGCAATGCTGGAAAGTTTCAGGACCAAGGGAAAATCGAGGAAATATAGTATATAGAACTAGAGGATCCCCCCATTTAAATTTTTTTTCCTTTTTCCATTACAATTTGTTTTTATATCAAACTAAACATTTTCAATATTTTTTCTCTTTTCCCACCTTAACTACAATATTTTACTAGCTCTTTACTTTTAAGTTTCTTCCTTTTTGATTTTCATATTTCTACAATTACATGTTTTAGATATATTTTTCATTTCTGGATTCCCTTCAACATATTCAATTTAATTTTGGGAGATATACGAGATATCAGGTTTTTTTTGTTTTGCGTTTTTTTTTGTTTTCTCTACCTTGTGTTGTTCTACAATGGCAGAAGTTAATACCTCTAAAACATGACCAACATACACCCAGAACCAAAAGGAATACTGTGCTGGTTCATTCTATGAGATTATATTATTTCTTCATTCCCATTCTGCCTCCCTATTTTATCTTGTTTATGTTTTGGTGGTCAGTGTTGGTGATATCTACAAGTATTGCTGGTGTGTATAAATTTGGGACTGAGCATCTTCTATCATACATAACTTAATACCCTCAGAACCAAGAGGATCACCTTCTAGGCCCCCTCAGGTAGACTACATTCTTCCTCCACTACAACTTCATCACTACTACCATCTCCCAAACCCAATTTTTTTCTTTTTTCTCTTTTTCTTCTTTACTTTTTTCCCCCTTCTTTTTCTTCTTTTTCTTTTCTTCTTCTTTGGGATTCTTGGCCTTTAATTTTTTAACTTTATTTTAAAATTTGTTTTTAACTTTAGTGGTCCTTTTGTTTTATTTTGTTTTGATCTTTGTTTTCATTTTCTTGTCTCTGACCTCAGAATCATCTAGGGTGAAATTTACTTAGGTCATGGTTGATATTCTTGACTCAGCCTGCTCATACAGCCACCCTGCCTGAGCAAAATGACTAGAATGAAGAACTCACCATAAAAGAAAGAATCAGAAATGGTACTCTCTGTCACAGAGTTACAGAATATGGATTACAGTTCAATGTCAAAAAGCCAATTCAGAAGCGCAAAGCTACTGGTGGCTCTGGAAAAAAGCATAAAGGATTCAAGAGACTTCATGATTGAATAATTTAGATCTAATCAGGCTGAAATTAAAAATCAATTAAATGAGATGCAATCCAAACTAGAGGTCCTAATGATGAGAGTTACTGAGGTGAAAGAGTGATCAACATAGAAGACAGGTTGATGGCAAGGAAGGATACTGAGGAAAAAAAGAGAAAAGCAATTAAAAGACCAAGAGGGAAAGTTAAAGGAAATAAATGATAGCCTCAGAAGGAAGAATCTACATATAATTGGGGTTCCAGAAAGTGCCGAGAGGGCCAGAGGGCCAGAAAGCATATTTGAACAAATCATAGCTGAGAACTTCCCTAATTTGAGGAGGGAAACAGGCATTCAGATCTAGGAGATAGGTTCCTCATCACAAAATCAATAAAAACTGTTCAAAACCTTGACATTTAATAGTGAAACTTGCAAATTCCAAAGATAAAGAGAAAATCCTTAAAGAAGTGAGAAAAAAGATATTCCTAACTTACATGGGGAGAAATATTAGATTAACAGCAGACCTCTCCATAGAGACCTGGTAGGCAAGAAAGGGATAGCATGATATATTCAAGGTACTAAATGAGAAGAACATGCAGCCAAGAATACTTTATCCATCAAGGCTTTCATTCAGAATAGAAGGAGAGATAAAGAGCTTCCAAGATAGGCAGAAACTGAAAGAATATGTGACCACCAAACCAGCTCTGCAAGAAATATTAAGAGGCACCCTGTAAAAGAAGGATGAATCCCAAAGAAATAATCCATAGAAACAGAGACTGAATAGGTATTATGATGACACTAAATTCATATCTTTCAATAGTTACTCTGAAAGTGAAAGGGCTGAATGATCCCATCAAAAGATGTAGGGGTTTGGACTGGATAAAAAGTAAGATCCATCTATTTGTTGTCTACAAGAGACTCATTTTAGACCTAAGGACACCTCCAGCCTGAAAATGAAAGGTTGGAGAACCATTTACCATTCCAATGGTCCTCAAAGGAAAGGTAGGATAGCAATCCTCATATCAGATAAATTAAAGTTTAACCCAAAGACTGTAGTAAGAGATGAAAAGGGATACTATATCATGCTTCAAGTGTCTATCGTACAAGAAGACCTAACAATCATGAATATTTATGCTCCTAATATGGGAGCTGCCAAGTACATCAATTGATTAATAACCAAAGTAAAGACAGACTTAGATAATAATACACTCATAGTAGGAGCCGTCAACACGGCACTTTCTGCAAATGATAGATATTCTAAGTACAACATCACCAAAGAAACAAGGGCTTTAAATGATACACTGGGCCAGGTGGATTTCACGGATATATATATATCAGACTTTCCATCCAAATGCAACTGAATACACATTCTTCACAAGTGCACATGGAACTTTCCCCAGAATAGACCACATACTGGGTCACAAATCAGGTCTCAACCAATACCAAAAGATTGGGATTGTCCCCTGCATACTTTCAGACCATAATGCTTTGAAACTGGAACTCAATCACAAGAAAAAATTTGGAAGAAACTCAAACACATGGACGTTAAAGAGCATCCTACTAAAAGATGAATGGGTCAACCAGGAAATGAGAGAAAAATTAAAAAGATTCATTGAATCTAATGAAAATTAAGATGCAACGATTCAAAATCTTTGGGATACAGCAAAAGTAGTCCTGAGAGGGAAATACATGCAATACAAGTCTCCCTCAAAAGAAAAAAAAAATGGAAAAACTCAAATACACAAGCTAACCTCACACCTAAAGTAACTGCAGAAATAACAGCAAGTAAACCTACACCAAGCAGAAGAAGAGAGATAATAAAGATTTGATCAGGACTGAATGAAATAGAGACCAGAAGAACTGTAGAACAGATAAAAACCCAGGAGTTGGTTTTTTGAAAGGATTAATGAGATAGATAAACCACTAGCCAGGCTTATTTAAAAAAAAAGAGAGAGAGAAAAGACTCAAATTAATAAAACCACAAATGAAATAGGAGAGATCACAACCAATACCAAAGAAATACAAACTATTTTTAAAATACATTATGAGACTTTCTGCTATGCAATGTCCACAATAGTCAAACTGTGGAAGGAGCCTTGATGTCCATTGACAGATAATTAAAAAAGTAGTTGTGGTATATATATTCATTGGAATATTACTCAGCCATTAGAAAGCACGAATACCCATCATTTGCTTCAACATGGATGGAACTAGAAGGTATTATGCTGAGTGAAGTAAGTCAATCGGAGAATGACAATAATTATATGGCTTCACTCATACAAGGAGTAGAAAAAATAGTGAAAGGGATTACAGGGGAAAGGAGAGAAAGTGAGTGGGAAAATTGGAGAGGTTGACAAAACATGAGAGACTCCTAACTCTGGAAAATGAACAAGGTGTAGTGGAAGGGGAGGTAGGGGGTGGATAGGGTGACTGCATGTTGGGCACTGAGCAGGGCACTTAACATGATTAGCACTGTGTGTTATACTATATGTTGGCAAATCGAACTTCAACCACAAAAAATATATATCTAAGAAAAACAAAGCTGGGAAATTAAAATGCATATATTAAATATTTAGTATATAAATATTAAACAACAAACTATTGCATAAGCAATGGGACAAATAAGAAATCAAATGGAAAATTAAAATGTCTCAAAACCAATTAAAAATAAAACACAATATTGTAAGACATATGGGATGCAGCAGAAGTACATGTTAGAGTGAAGTTTATGCTATAAATTATTTAAAAAAAGTTCAAATAAATGACATTGCACCACAAGGAATTAGAAAAAGAAGAAACAACTAAAATTTAGTAGAGGAAGGAAATAATAAAGAAAAATAATAAATAAATAAAATATAGAACAGAATAAACAACATGACATCGAAAGTAATGACCAGTTTTTCCAAAAAAATAAATGAAATTGGTAATGCTTTAAGTACATTAACTATGAAAAAAATAAAGAGAAGAATCAAGAACAAAAATGAGAAATGGATGAGAAAACAATTCCACAGATAACCACAGAAATACATACTGTGATAAAAGATTACTATAAATGATTATATACTAACAAATCAGATAACTTAGGAAAAAGAAAACACAGATAATTCCTACAGATAGATAAGTTACCAATATTTAATCATTAATGTTATATACAAGAAATAGTAAATCTTAGGCCAGTAACAAGAATAAAAATTGAATTAGGAATCAAAAATCTCCTAGCTCAGAAGAGCCCAAGACCACATGACTTCATTGCTGAATTCCAGCAAATATTTAAGAAATAAAAATTATGACAAACTTTATCAAGTTTAAGGGAAACACATAGAGGGAACACATTCAACATCCTTCCAGAAGGCCAGTACTACCCTAACACCAAAGCAGGATTAAAAAAATACAAGAACAAGAAAGTCTAGTTTGTCTTATATAATTATTGGTACTCTGATTTTCTTGTGATATCTGTTTGCATGATAAATGTTTCTCCACTCCCTCACTTTCAGTCTACAATGTCTTTAGGTCTAAATTGCCTCTCCTTTAGGTGGCATACAGATTTCTTATTTTATTACTATCCATTCTGACACCCTATGTCTTTTGATTGGAGCATTTAGTCTATTTACATTCAGAGTAATTGTTGATAAATATGTATTTATTGCCATTTTATTACTTTTTTTTCATTGAATCTGGAGATTTTCTTTGATACTTTCTTTTCTTTGTCACTTTTGGTCTCTCCTTTCCACTCAAGGAGTCATCTTCAATATTTCTTGCAGGGCTGGTTTAGTGGTCATGAACGCCCCTGGTTTTTGTTTGTCTGGGAAACTCTTTTTCTCTTCTTCTATTCTGAATGATAGCCTTGCTGGTAGATTATTCTTGGCTGTAAACTCAGCATATTGAATAGACCATTCCACTCCCTTCTGTCTTGTCAGGTTTCTGTTGAGAAATATTCAGCTAGCCCTAGGAGTTTTCCCATGTAATTTAAGCTCTTTGGTTTTTATGCTTTTAAGATTTTTGCTTTATAACTGTATTTTGCAAATTTAATTATAATTTATCTTGGTATTCAAATGCTTTTGGTGATTTTTAAGGGAGTTCTCTGCCTCCTAGATCTAGATATCTATTTCCTTCCTTGGAATAGGGAAATATTCTGCTATTATTTCCTCAAAAATTTTTATCCCCGTTTTTCTCTCTTTTTTCTGAGACTTCTATAAAATGAATGTTATTATGTTAGATAAAGTCACTGAGTTCCCTAAGTCTCTCATGTTGCATAATTCTTTTGTGGTCTGATGAGGCTTCCCTTCTCTGTCAAGCTTGCCTGTGTCCCAGCATGGTGGGCCTCTCTCCCAGTAGACCAGCACAAACCCTTACCCATGACATGTCTCCCAACCAGAGATTTCTGCAGGGCCTCAGCTCTGGTGGAGCTGGTGTCAGTTCTCATTTCACAAGCAGACTAAAGCACACCTAGTTAAAAGTCACCATATTCAGGTCAGGTTCTAAATACTGCCTAAATGAGGCAAGAGAAGCCTCTGTAGATGACTGGCCTGAAAGACAGAGCAGCCAAAATATAATAGCAGAGTACATGCAACACACAGGCCCTGGGCAGCAGGCCTTGGGCACTATGACCTCTTCTTCATAAGTCCATTACTTTCAGCAGCAGGAGACATAATTGGGTTTTGTTTTTTGTTTTTTGTTTTTTTTGGTGTTTTTTTTTTTTTTTTCACAGAGAAGGCCAAGACTTAGACAAAATTCCAAGACAGAGGAGTTTATCCCAAATGAAAGGAGAAAAGTCCTTGGCCAGAGATCTAAGCAAAACCCATGTAAGTAACGTGGCTGAATGGAGAATTTAAAGCAATAATCAGGGCATCCGGGTGGCTCAGTGGTTGAGTGTCTGCCTTTGCTTCAGGTCATGATCCTTGGGTCCTGGGGTCAAGTCCCTCTGTCTATGTCTCTGTCTCTCTCTCTGTGTCTCTCATGAATAAATAAATAAAATCTTTAAAAAAATAAGGCAACAATCATAAGGATATTCACTTGAGAAAAGAATAGAAGATATCAGTGAGACTCTTACAATCAAGATAAAAAAAGAATCAGGTAGAGAAGAAGAATGCAGTAAACAATATTGGAAACAGGTTTGATGCAATGAATGGCAGGCTGGAAAAAGCCGAGGAACAAATTAGTGACCTATGAGACAAAATAATAGAAACTAATGAAGCTAAAGAAAAAAGAGAAAGAAGAATTATACAATACGAGAATGGTGTGAATTTCTTTAGAGAGAGAAAGAGTGCACACATGTGAATGGTGGCGGGGGCAGGGCAGAGGGAGAGGGAGATAGAAAATCTTATGTAGGTTCCACATCCAGCATCGAGCCCCAACACAAGACTAGATCCCATAGCTCTGAAATCATGACCTGACCTGAGATTAAATCAAGTTGGACACTTAACTGACTGAGCCACCCATGTTCCCCCAGTGTGAATTTTTAATATGGAAGTTATCAATAATTTTAACCTACATAAACGAAGCCCCATTGAAGTACAAAATAATTTTTAAAGTTTTAAATAGTTTTTCAGACAAAAAAATTAATAACTGCTGCACTAGAGATTACACTATGTGTCTGATTTATTTCAGTTCAAACTAAATTAGTAATTTTACCACCTCTTAAATGATATCTAGCATTTTACTAAAGGGTTGCATTGTTGTCATTTTCTAACTATTATTTTATTAATAATTTTATTAATATATTTATATTTTATTAATATTTGCTCTTGTTTTATACAAACAATATTATTTATATTTTAACAATATATTTTCCATTTCTGGGATTGTTCATTACTTATTGCAGTTTTTTACTTTCATCTGAGGTAATTTTCTTTCAGACAGGAAAACTCTATTTAGCCTATTGCAAATCTGTAACAAATTCTTTTAGCATTTATTCTTATCAAAATATTTTCATTTTGCCTTTATTTTTGAAGGATTTTTATATATATTCATTTTTCTTTACAATTATGTAAAGTATAATTTGGCAGGGATTTTTGCCTTTCACTATTTTAAATATAACATAAAATTTTCTCCTGGCTAGAGTGACCAATCATTCTGGTCTCTTAGCCCAGGGGAAATTAGAATGTTTTGTCATCTGACTTTTGGATTCCATTGCTTCTGCAGAATAGTCAGCTATCAATCATATTGTGATTTCTTTGAAGAATGTTTTCTTTTTCCAACTGATTGTAAGGGGTTTTTTATTTTTATTTTTCAGTAACTTGAATGATTTGACTGTGATGTATGTAGGTAAGTTTTATTTGTTTATAACCTGCTTATGTTTTGATGAACTCCTTTAGTCTATATTTTATGTATGTCATCACATTTGAAAAAATATTCTTGGTCATTATTTCTTTAAATGATTTTCCTGCATCATTCTCTCTATACTTTCTTTTTGAAATATGAATTATGTCTATGTTGGAATGTTTGAGCATGTGATATATGCTCTGTTCTCATTTTTCCATCCTTCTTTTCTTCCAGTGCTTTAGTTTTAAATTATTTTCAATTGACATATGTTCAAATTAGCTATTATTATCTACTGTTGAATCCATCTGGCCACATAGCTTTTAATTTCTGATATATTTTTCAGTTCTAGAATGCACAATTAACTATTTTATAGTTAAATACATTTTAAATACCTTTAATATTTATTCATATTTTCATCGATTTTATCTTTTTCTCTATTTTCTGTATATATTCAACAGCTTGGTCTACTATAACAGATTCCACAGAGTGAATGACTTAAAAAAAACAAGCATTTATTTTTCATAGTGCTGGAGGCTGGGTAGTCTAAGTTCAAGGAGTTGGCCAATTCCGTTCCTCATGAGGGCACCTTTCCCTATTTGAAGATAGCCATTTTCATGTATCCTCACACAGCGGAGGGAGAGAGATAGTGAGCTCTCGTCATTTCATCCCCTTATAAGTGTACAAATATCATCATGGGGCTTCCACTCTCATAACTTCATCTAAACCAAATTACTTCCTAAAAGTCTCACCTCCAAATACCACCACACCTCCAAATACCACCATGTTTGGCATTAGGGTTTCAACATATGATTTGGGGATAACACAAACATTCAGCCCACAGCACTTTAATATAATAATCATAATTATTTTGGAGCCCTTTTATGACAACTCCAATATCTGGATAATTCCTAGTAAGCTACTATTGGATATTATTTTTTTCTTATTAATATTTTTGTGTATTTGTATATATGATAATTTATATATTTCAGATACTGTAGATGATACATTGCAGATGCTATGGATTATGTTATTTTCCTGTAGAGTGTGTTAGATAATATTGTTGCAGAAAGTCAAATTACCTCGAATCATCTTGCTTGTGTGATGTGGTTTTAGACTTTATTAAGATGATTCTCCTGGAGAGGGGCTTAACCATAAAATAGGGCCTTTCTGTGGTCTTACTGAAGACTCTGGGTGTTCATAATACCCTGGGAATGTCTAAACTCCAATTTCCATCACCCAAGAACTGTGCAGCCTCTGAAATATCCCCCTAGCATTGTCGTCTAGCAGCTGTTTTCTGATGGATCTACCAGAGTCTTACTCTGAAAATGCAATGCCTAGAAATTGGTTAAATAAACAAGAGAAATTTTATTAATATTCTCATAGCTCTTTCTTTGTAGCCATTTCTTCTCTTGGAATTACCTCTTCTTCTAAGTCCAATTACCATGGTGGCCCTGAAATTATCTTCCCAATAGGGCTGCTATCCTGTACTTCTGCTCTATTTCTCTCAACTGTGGTTTTGTGAAAAACACCCTCATGAGGAGAAAACTCAAGGTAAATTCTGAGCTCACTTCATGCATTTTCCTTTTCTCAATATTGTAGCCTTGATTGTTTTCCAGTGCTTGCAAACAGTCACTGTATATATTTTGTCCAGATTTTTTTAGTTTAGTTTATTTTTTTCTGGTAGAAGGGTAATTCTGATACCAGCTATCACTTACCGTAGCTGGTGCACTTACCATACCTCTTGCTTCCTATTTCTTTCTTCAAGATTCTTTTAATTGATAGAAATTATTAATTTATTATAATTAATTATTATAAATTCTTTTAATTATTTTTTCATGTAGGCATGCATAAACTGCAATATTTTTCTGAAAATATTCTTATTTTGTCTTTCTTAAGCTTAATAATTCTAATTCAACACATTATTTTTGTCAGAATTTAAGATACTTTTGTTCAGAATTTAAGATATTTGATTATCTTCTGACATTGTTTTGTTATTACTCTGTCATTTATTATGGTTGATTTGTCTTAATATCTAAAATAGATGTTAAGATTAGTTTATTTAACTTTGATGGTATGTATTTTCATTATTCTGTATGTTGGTATGAATGTAATTCTTTCCTTTTGTTTATTTTACTTTTTTTCTGTTGGGGATATACTTACTTTCCTGTATCAAATGATTCAAAGTTTAATTAAATTATTTTTTAAAATATTTATTTATTTATTATTTATTTATTTATTTATTTATTTATTTATTTATGACACACACACACACACACACACACACACACACACAGAAGCAGAGACATAGGCAGAGGGAGAAGGGGGCTCCTCACACGGAGCCCAATGTGGAACTCGATCCCAGACCCCGGGAACATGCCCTGAGCCAAAGACAGATGCTTAACTGCTGAGCCACCTAGGCATCCCTTTTAGCAGTTCTGTATGCCTTTTAATCACTATATTTTCAAATATTGTTTCATCTCCATTTTCACTGTTTTCACTTTTGGGAACTCTTCAATGCATGTTGAAACTTAAATTGTACATATTTTAATCTCTCTCCTATTTTTCATATCTTTCTACATAATAAATTATGGATTATCTCTTTAGATGTCTTTAATATGCATTTAAATCATCCTGTGAATGCTTAAATTTTACTTACTAAAAGTTTCTTTTCTCAAAATTCTATTTGGTTCTTTTTTTAGCTATTCCTGTTTTTTACTTGCTCTCTACTTACTTATATTGTGGGAGTTTCCTTAAACTCGTGTTTCTTTTCTTCTAATACAGTCCACTTTATGTGTAAGTGTCACCTGACTCTCTTCACATTAAGCTGTGAGAATTGGAGCTCAGGAAACTTGCCTGAGAAAATGATGGTACTGTGGATATTGCTATTGCTGCAAATATGAAAATCCATTGTCCCTGACAAGGAGTCTTATTGCTTCTGCTGAGAAGAGTGGAAGAAGACACAAATAAATGAAGAAATATATTCTTGGATTGGAGAATTATTCTTATTAAAATCTCCATATTACACAAATTATATATAAAGCTAACTCAATCCCTATCAAAATTCCAATGGCATTTTAAAAATTAAAGTATACTTCACATACAATGTTATATAAAATTCAGCTGAACAACACCATGATCTGACAATTGTATACATTATACTATGTTCACCATGATAACTGTAGTTACTATCTTTCAATATACATTGTTGTTAAAATATTATGACTATACCTCCTAAACTGTAGTTTTAATCCTATGAATTATTGATTTTATAACTGGAAGTTTGTACCTTTTAAACATATTCACCTATTTCACCCATTCCCCAAATCCTTTGCTTCTGGCAAACACCAGTTCTCTGTATTTATGACTTAGTTTCTAGTTTTTGTTTGTTTTAGATTCCACATGTAAGTAAAAAATCATATGGTATTTGTCTTTTTCCTTCTGAATTATTTTACTTAGCATGCTATCCTTTAGAACCATCCACATAGTCACAAATAGCAAGATATCATTCTTTATTATGGCTGAGTAATATTCCATTGTGTACACACACTCTCTCACACACATACCACCTCTTCTTTATCTATTCATTTATCAGTGAACACATAGGCTGTTTCCATATGCCTGCTATTTTGTAAAATGCTGCAATAAAGATGCATATATCTTTTCAAAATAGCGTTTTTAAAGATTATATTTATTTAAGGAGAGAGAGCAAGAGGAGTGGCAGGAAGGGCAGAGGCAGAGGGAAAGGAAGAGAGAGCATATTTAAAATAGACTCTGTGCTGAGTGTGGAACTTCATGTGGGGCTTGATCCCCAAGCCCTGAGATCATGACCTGAGCCAAAATCAAGAGTCAGATGCTTAACTAAGCCACCCAGGTGACCATGTTTTTGTTTTGCTTGGGTAAATACTAAGTACTGGAATTACTGGAACATATGCTCTGTTTTTAATTTTTGAGAAATCTCCACAGTTTTTCCAGAGCACATGCACCAATTTACATTCCCACTAACACTGCATAAGGATTTCCTTTTCTCCACATCCTCACCAACACTTGGCATTTCTAGTCTCTTTCACACTAGCCATTCTGACAGGTATAAGGTGATAGTTCATTCTGGTTTCAATTTCCATGTCCCTGATGATTAGTGGTGTTCAGCATCTTTTCAGGTGTCTGTCGACCATCTGTATGTCTTTACTGAAAAAAAAATCTATTCATTCCCTCTCCTTTTTTTTCTCTACCCATTTTTAAATTGGATTGTTTGTTTTTTTGGTGCTGGGTTGTATAAATTCTCTATTTTTATATTATATTTTATATTCTCTATTTTATATATCTTATCAGATATATCATTTGAAAACATCTCTCTTTTGGTAGGTTCATTGTTTTGTTGATGACCTCCTTCACTGTGGAAAAGATTTGTATTTTGGTATAGTCCCAGTAATTTATTCTCATTTCCCTTGTTTCCCTTGTCTGCAGATATTGATAAAAAATGTTGCTACAGCTAATGTTAAAGAGATAAGTATGCTTTCTTTTAGAAGTTTTATGGTTTCATACTTAGATCCTTAATCCATTTTCAGTTTAGATATATGTAGGGTGTAAGAAAATGGTTTACTTTGTTTTTTGTTTTTTGTTGTTGTTGTTTTGTTTTGTTTTGTTTTTTGTTTTTTGTTTTTTGCATGTGGCTGTCCCGTTTCCCCATCACCACTTATTGAAAAGAATGTATTTTATTTATTGTGTATTTTAGCTTTCTTTACTGTAGATTAATTGACTATATAAGTATGGATTTATTTATGGATTCTCTATCCTGTTCCATTGATCTACATGTCAATTTTTGTACCAGCACCATATTGTTTTAATCGCTATAGATATGTAGTATATCTTGAAATCTGGGATTGTGATACCTCCAAATTTGTTATTTTTTCCTCAAGTTTGTTCTAACTATTTGGGATTTTGTGGTTCTATAAAAATTTTAAGTTTATTTATTCTATTCCTGTTAAAAAATATTGGCATTTGATAGGAATTACATTTAATTTGTGGATTGCTTTGGGCAGTATGGACATTTTAACAATATTAATTCTTATGAACAATAAGCATGGTATAACTTTCCATTTGTCTTTAACTTTTTTCATCAATGTTATATAGCTTTCAGTGTACAGAACTTTAACCTCCTTGATTAAATTTATTCCTAGGTATTTTATTATTTTTGATGCAATTGTAAATGGGATTATTTTCTCAATTTCTCTTTCTGCTACCTTGTTATTAGCGTACAATAGATTTTTGTAGATAAATTTTGTATCCTACAATTTTGTTGAATTCATTCATTAGTTCTAATTTTTTTTTTTTGGTAGCATCTTTGGGATTGTCTACGTATAGTATCATGGCATCTGCAAATAGTAACAGTTATTTCTATGTTACCAATTTGGATGCCTTTTATATTTTTTATTGTTAAATTGTTACAGCTAGGGCTTTTAGTGCTATGTTGAATAAAAGTGATGAGAGTGGACATCTTTGTTGTTCTGATGTTAGATGAAAAGCTTTCAGTATCTTACCAGTCAGTGTTACATTAGCTGTAGGTGTGTCTCTCTGACTCACTTTAAGTTTTTATGATGAATGAATATTGAATTATAAAGTGCCTTTTCTGCACTTCTGAGATGATCATATGAATTCTATCCTTCATTTTAATATGCTATATGATACTGATTGATTTTATGAATATTGAACCATACTTCTATTCCTGAAATAAATCCTACTTGATCATAATGAATGATATTTTAATGTATTCTTGAATTCAGTTTTTTAATATATTTTTGAGGATTTTTCTTATGTTCATCAGGAATATTGGCCTGTAGATTTCTTTTCTTTTATAGTGTCTTTATCTGATTTTGGTATCAGGGAAATGCTGGCCACATTAAAATAATTTGGAAGCTTTCTTTTCTAATTTTTGGAATTGTTTGAGGAAAGTATGTATTAACTCTTCTTTGAATGGTTGCTAGAATTCACCTATTGAGCCATCTGGGCATGGACTTTTGTTTGTTGGGAGCTTTTCAATTATTGATCCAATTTCATTAGTAGTAATTGGCCTGTTAAAATTTTGTATTTCTTCCTGACTCAGTTTTTTTTTTTTTTGAAAATTATTTATTTCTAGGATTTGTCCATTTCTTCTAGGCTGCTCAGTTTGTTGACATATAACTTTTCATAGTAGTCCCTTATAGTCCTTTTTATTTCTGTGGTATTCTTCTCTTTCATTTCTGTTTTATTTAGTTGAGTCCTCTCTTCTTGATGAGTCTGGCTAAAGGTTTATCAATTGTGTTTATCTTTTCAGAGAACTAGCTTTTGGTTGCCTTGATTTATTCTATTGGTTTTTATTTTTATTTGTTTTCTATTGGTTTTTAATCTTTATTTATTTTTACTTTGATTTTTATTCTTTCCTTCCCTTTACTAACTTTGAGCTTTGTTTCTTCTCCTTTTTTTTCCCTTTAGGTGTAAGTTGAGATTGTTTATTTGAGATTTTCTTTGCTTCTTTTTTTTGAGATAGGCTTGTATTGCTATAAATTTTGCTTTTTGAACAGCTTTTCTTGTGTCCCAAGACTTTGGACTGCAGTGTGTTAATTCACATTTGTCTCCATGTATTCTTTTTCCTCTTGGATTTTTTTTCATTGACTCACTGGTTTGGTTTTTAATAGCATGTTGTTTAGCCTCCATGTCTTTGTGTGTTTTTTTACCCAGGTTTTTTCTCATAATTGATTTCATACTATTGTGGTTAGAAAAGAATCTTGATATGATTTCAGTTTTATTAAATTTATTGAGAATTGTTTTGTGATCTAACGATCTCTCCTGGAGAATGTTTCATGTGCAATTGAGAAGAATGTGTTTTCTTTTGTATTTGAATGATATACTCTCTATATATCTCTTGAGCCCATCTGGTCTATTGTGTAGGTCAAAGCTACTGTTTTCTTATTGATTTTCTGTGTGGACTGATGTAAGTAGTGTGTTAAAATGCCCTACTAATATTGTATTACCATCAATTTATTCCTGAATGTCTGTCAACATTTGCTGTATGTATTTAGATGGCCCTAATTTGGGTGCATAGATATTACAATGGCCATATTTTCTTGATGGATTGATCCCTTTATCATTATCTACTGTCTTTTCTTTGTTTCTTCTTATAGTCTTTGCTTTGAAGTATATTTTGTGTGATGTAAGTATTGCTATCCAACTTTATTTTTACTTCCATTTGCATGGAATATCTTTTTTGATCCCTTCTGTTTCAGTCTGTATGAATCTTTAGGTCTGGGTAGAGTATTCTTGGTTGTAAGTTTTTCTTTCTAGTACTTTGAACATATCATGCCACCTCTCTTACTGAAAAATCAGCTGCTAGCCTAAAAGATTTTTCCTCGTAACTATAGCCTCTCTTTTGCTGCTTTTAAAATTCTGTTTTTATTTTTAATCTTTGACCTTTATCTTTAACATTTTAATTATCTTGTGTCATGGTGTGTACCTATTTTGGTTCACCTTGTTTGGGACTTTCTGCACTTCCTGGATCTGGATGTCTTTTTCCTTTCCTAAATTAAGGAAGTTTTCAGCTATTATTTATTCAAATAAGTTTTCTGCCATTTTCTGTCTCTCTAATTCTGGAACCCCTATATAATGCAAATATTATTATGCTTGACATTGTCCTAGAGGTTTGTTAAGCCATGCTTCTTTTTTTGAGTTCTTTTTTTTTCTTTTTGCTGTTTCTCGTGGATGTGTTTCCTTGTCCTGTCTTTGATGTAGTCAATCTGGGTCTGAATTCTCTGATCTGTTGATTCCCTCTAGCGTATTTTTCATTTCAGTAATTTTATTTTTCAACTGTAATTGATTTTCATATTTTGTGTCTTTTTGTTGAAGTCCACAGTGAATTCATCCACTCTTTTTTCATGTTCAGTGAGCATCTTTATGACCATTATTTTGAACTCTTTATCAGGCATATTGCTTATCTCTGTTTCATTTAATTCTTTTTCTGAGATTTTATCTTGTACTTTCATTTGAAGTATATCCCTTTGTATCCTCATTTTGTTTGACTTTCTGCATTTGTTTCTATTAATTAAGTAGAATAGCTATTTCTTTTAGACTTTAGGAAATGGACTTCCCCTCTGTAGAATGCATGTGCCTAGTAGATTTGGCTGGCTTTCTGGAGCTCTGGCATGTGTTGATTAGGGTTCTTAGGGTACTATATGCTGGGGCCACCCTAGTGGGATGGCTGAAGCCAAAGGAAGCTTGGGCAAGGATATCTCAGGGTGCTCCATTCAGAAGGCAGGGGCTGAATGAGCAACAGGAGCTGAAGTAGATGTAGGCTTGGAAGTCCTAGGTCATTTCTCACTGTAAGTTCCCTGGTAAATCATACATAGCTGATGTAGGTATGGGCCTAGTGCATTCTGAGGTGCCTTCTGCCTGTGTTGCCTTGGCAAAATGACTGGGGCTCTATTGGTTGCTGTTCATGGGTGTCCTGGTGTGTTCCACTCAGGATTATCTGGGTGAGACAGCTGGAACTTGGTGGGTATTATGGAGGGGCATCTTAGGGAGATCACTGCGGGTGGTGTGAGCTAGAGACCCACACATGCCGAGGTGGCTGACTGGCTAGAGCACACTTCTGGTTACATTATCTAGTTGGAGGGGCAAAATAAACTGGCACTTGCCAGCCCCTGTGACCCCAGAGAGAGTTCCAGAAGTTCCCCCATCATTTGGCAGAGGACTAGGGTTGGGGATTATTTATAGTTTACTTCCTTCTTAAATGGCAGCTTTTTTCCCCTGTGCCCAAGGGATTTTGAAGCTACTGTGGGATAAGGGTCTAAGGAAACTCTGAGGTGGGGGGCAGGCTAGGGGACATGGATCCTGCTCCTACCTGCACTGTCAAGGTGGAAGGACAACATAAACAATGACACTCAACAGCCCCTATGACACTGGAGAGAGTTCCAGGAAGATTTTGATGTTTGGTGGAGGATAAGTTCCTTTCTTTTCCTATTGCCCTTTTAAGCCACAGCTTTTTTTTCTGTGCCCACAGAAGATGAATTTGCTCCTGGTCCTTTTGTACTCTCTCTCCCCCACTGCAGTTCACAGTACTGAAGGTGTTCCTATCATTATTGTGTCTGCATCTTTCTTGCTATTCTCTATGTTATCTCTCTAATTTTTGTTATTCTCGTGTCAGTTCCTCAAAAGGAATTTTTCTATATGTAGGCATAGATTTAGGGTATCTGTGAAGGAGGTGAGTTCAAAGTATTTCTAAACTTCATCATCTTGGAACTTCCTTCTAGTTTTTTATTTCAACCTGATAAATAACATCTACACAAACCTATACCTGAAATCATACTAATGGCAAGAAAGTAGATGCTTTCCCTTTAAGATCAGGGATAAGGCCAGGATGTCTTATCTTACCATTCTTATTCATCTTTGTACTGAAAGTCTTAGTTAAGGCAATAAAAAATGAAGTAAAAGATATACAGTTTGAGAATGAAGAAATAAAACTGTGTTTGCAGATGATATGACTGTCTATGTAGAAAAACCAAACTGACCAAAATTATTTGAATTAATAAGCAATTGCACCAATGTTACAGGATACAAAGACAATACAAAAGTCAATTACTTTCCTATATACCATCAATGAAAGATTGCAATTTGAAATATAAAAGACAACACTATTTACATTAAGAAAAAACAATATTTAGGTATAAATCTAACAATATATATGTATATATATAAGATCTATATGAGGAAAGCTATAAAGTGCAGATGAAATAAATCAAAGAAGATCTAAATGACTGGAAAGATATTTCATGTTCATGGATAAGAAGACAATATTGTTAAGATTTCAGTTATTTCCCCATGTTATCTCTAGATTTAACACAATTTCAATAAAAGTACCAGAAAGGTATATTGTGAATAAAACAAACTGATTTTAATGCTCATATGAAAAGGCAGAAAAGGTCCAGATTAGCTAACAGAGTATTAAAAAGAACAAAGTTGAAGTACTGACACTATCCAATTTCAATGTTTAATATGAAACTACATTGATCAAGATAGTATAAATAAAGTAACAAATAGATCAATGAGATACAATAGAGAGCCAAAAAACAAGCCCACACAAATATAGTCTACTGATCTTTGACAAAGAAATGTGCCAATTCAATGTTGAAAGAATATTTTCAACAAGTGGTACTAAAGCAATGGACATCCACATGGCAAAAAATAAATTTATAAAAATATAAAAGTTTTAGAAGATACAATAGACGAAACACTAGGTGACCTTAGATTTGGCAATAGGTTCATAGATAAATACCAAATGCACAAGTGAAATAGAAATGTGAAAATCAGACCTCATTAAGATTTAAAACATCTGCTGTGCAATAGATACTATTAAGACAATGAGAAGAGAAACCATAGGGTGGAAGGAAGTATTTACAAAACACATGTGATACAAAGAACTCAAAAATCTACAATAAAAAAAAACAAAGGACTCAATATAGATGTAGACAAAATATCTGGACACTTTATGTACATTGATATAGAGATGTCAAATAAACATCTGAAAAAAAAACATATATAAAAACCCATGGTGAAGATCATATTCAATGTTGAAAAACTGGGAGGTTTTCCTCTAATAAGAAACAAGACAAGAATGCCCACTATCATCACTTTTATTCAACATAGTACTGTAAGTTTTAGCTGCAGTAATTAGAGAAAAAAGAAATGGAAGGACTACAAATTGTTAAGGATATTATACATAGAAAACCCTAAAGACTCCATCAAAAAACTATTGGAATTGATAAGGAAACAGAAGGCAAGCTGAAGACAAAGCAGAAGCTGACCCTCTGCAACTACCCCCATGAAATATGTGTGACATTCCTCAGGCACTCCTCTTCCAACTCCCAAGTATATAATCAGCCACTCCTCCCGAGCGGAGGGCAGCAGCTCTTTTTGCCCACAGGTCCTGTCTCTGTGCTTTAATTAAACCAACTTTTTGCACCAAAGACATCTCAAGACTTCTTTCTTGGTTGTCTGCTCTAGATTTCACCCCACCAAACTTCACCTATATTCAAAAACTACATCAGAACTCATAAAAATTCATTAAAGTTGCAGGGTGCAAAATTAATCTACCAGAATTGCATTTCTATATAATTATAATAACAAAGTAGAATTTATATATAATAATATTTCTATAGGGAGAGGAGGGGCAAGATGGCGGAAGAGTAGGGTCCCCAAATCACCTGTTCCCACCAAATTACCTAGATAACCTTCAAATCATCCTGAAAATCTACGAATTCGGATTGAGATTTAAAGAGAGAACAGCTGGAATGCTACAAGAGAAGAGTTCGCACTTCTATCAAGGTAGGAAGACGGGGAAAAAAGAAATAAAGAAACAAAAGGCATCCAAGGGGGAAGGGCCCTGTGAGGAGCTGGGCTAAGGCAGGGGCGAGTGACCCCAGGACAGGAAAGCCCTGTCCCGGAGAAGCAGGAGCTTCACCAATCTTCCCGGGTGGAAAGGCACTTGCAGGGAGTTAGAGCAGGATCCCAGAAAGGGCGGGGATGCCCTCAGGCTCCCTGGGACACTAACAGGTACCTGCACCCCGGGGAGAGTGCGGCGAGCTCCCTAAAGGGCTGCAGTGCATGCAGGGCTGGACTGGGGAGCAGCTCTGAGGGGGTCGGGCGGAGGCTCTGCGGAGGGGGCTGCGTGCCCAGGGAGCAGCTCGGCGGAGGCTCCCGCAGAGGAAGAGGCTCTGTGCGGAGGGGGCTGCGCGGCCGGGAGCAGCTGGGAGGGGCTCGGGTGGCGGCTCCACAGAGAGGCGGCTGCGCTACCCCGAGCGCGAATCCAACAGTGCAGGCGCGGGATCACTGGGCGCCTGGGACAAGCCCAGGATCCGGCCTCCCCCCGGGAAAGGCAGAGGCCAGGAGGGCCCAGGACAGCAAGGACGCTCCTGCCCCAAGCTAAGCAGATCAGCGGCCCCGCCCCGGAGCCTCCAGGCCCTGCAGACCAAGAGCTCCGTAGTTCCTGCGGGAGCTGAATCCAGGGATCCAGAGCTGGCCGCCGCCACTGTGGTTGTTCCTCCTGGGGCCTCAAGGGGTAAACCACCCCCACTGAGCCCCGCACCAGGCAGGGGGCAGAGCAGCTCCCCCAAGTGCTAACACCTGAAAATCAGCACAGCAGGGCCCTCCCCCAGAAGACCAGCTAGATAGACAAGTTCCAGGGGAAGTCAAGGGACTTAAAGTATACAGATTCAGAAGACA
Organism: Canis lupus baileyi; assembly: GCF_048164855.1. Classification (NCBI taxonomy): domain Eukaryota; kingdom Metazoa; phylum Chordata; class Mammalia; order Carnivora; family Canidae; genus Canis; species Canis lupus. The sequence goes on from NC_132876.1 coordinate 58,646,659, forward strand.
CTCCCCGATGGTTTGTTTTTGTTTTTTTTTCTTTTTTCTTTATTTCTGTTTGATTCCCCCACCCTTTTTTTCCCTTTCTTTCTCTTCCTCTTTTTCTTTTTTTCTTCCTTTTTCCTTTTCTCCTTTTCTCTTTTATCTACTTCTTTCTCTCCTCTCTTTTTCTCCTTTTCCCAATACATCTTGTCTTTGGCCACTCTGCACTGAACAAAATGACTAGAAGGAAAACCTCACCTCAAAAGGAAGAATCAGAAACAGTCCTCTCTCCCACAGAGTTACAAAATCTGGATTACAATTCAATGTCAGAAAGCCAATTCAGAAGCACTATTATAAAGCTACTGGTGGCTCTAAAAAAAAGCATAAAGGACTCAAGAGAGTTCATAACTGCAGAATTTAGATCCAATCAGGCAGAAATTAAAAATCAATTGAATGAGATGCAATCCAAACTAGAAGTCCTAATGACGAGGGTTAACGAGTAGGAAGAATGAGTGAGTGACATAGAAGACAAGTTGATGGCAAAGAGGGAAACTGAGGAAAAAAGAGACAAACAATTAAAAGACCATGAGGATAGATTAAGGTAAATAAATGACAGCCTGAGGAAGAAAAACCTATGTTTAATTGGGGTTCCCGAGGGTGCCGAAAGACAGAGGGCCATAATATGTATTTGAACAAATCATAGCTGAAAACTTTCCTAATCTGGGAAGGGAAACAGGCATTCAGATCCAGGAAATAGAGAGATCCCCCAATAAAATCAATAAAAACCGTTCAACACCTCGACATTTAATAGTGAAGCTTTCAATTCCAAAGATAAGAAAATCCTTAAAGCAGCAAGAAACAAGAAATCCATGACTTTTATGGGGAGGAGTATTAGGGTAATAGCAGACCTCTTCACAGAGACCTGGCAGGCCAGGAAGGGGTGGCAGGATATATTCAGGGTCCTAAATGAGAAGAACATGCAACCAAGATTCAAGGCTCTCATTCAAAATGGAAGGAGAGATAAAGAGCTTCCAAGACAGGCAAGAGCTGAAAGAATATGTGACCTCCAAACCAGCTCTGCAAGAAATTTTAAGGGGGACTCTTAAAATTCCCCTTTAAGAAGAAGTCCAGTGGAAAAATCCACAACAACAAGGACTGAATAGATATCATGATGACACTAAACTCATATCTTTCAATAGTAACTCTGAACGTGAACGGGCTTAATGATCCCATCAAAAGGCACAGGGTTTCAGACTGGATAAAAAAGCAGGACCTATCTATTTGCTGCCTACAAGAGACTCATTTTAGACAGAAGGACACCTACAGCCTGAAAATAAAAGGTTGGAGAACTATTTACCATTCAAATGGTCCTCAAAAGAAAGCAGGGGTAGCCATCCTTATATCAAATAAACTAAAATTTACCCCGAAGACTGTAGTGAGAGATGAAGAGGGACACTATATCATACTTAAAGGATCTATCCAACAAGAGGACTTAACAATCCTCAATATATATGCCCCGAATATGGGAGCTGCCAAATATATCAATCAATTAATAACCAAAGTTAAGACATACTTAGACAATAATACACTTATACTTGGTGACTTCAATCTAGCGCTTTCTATACTCAATAGGTCTTCTAAACACAACATCTCCAGAGAAACGAGAGCTTTAAATGATACACTGGACCAGATGGATTTCACAGATATCTACAGAACGTTACTACCAAACTGCACTGAATACACATTCTTCTCAAGTGCACATGGAACTTTCTCCAGAATAGACCACATACAAGGTCACAAATAGGGACTGAACCGGTACCCAAAGACTGGGATCGTCCCCTCCATATTCTCAGACCATAATGCCTTGAAATTAGATCTCAATCACAACAAGAAGTTTGGAAGGACTTCAAACACGTGGAGGTTAAGGACCATCGTGCTAAAAGATGAAAGGGTCAACCAGGAAATTAAGGAAGAATTTAAAAAGATTCATAGAAACTAATGAGAATGAAGATACAACTGTTCAAAATCTTTGGGATGCAGCAAAAGCAGTCATAATGGGGAAATACATCGGAATACAAGCATCCATCCAAAACCTGGAAAGAACTCAAATACAAAAGCTAACCTTAAACATAAAGGAGCTAGAGAAAAAAACAGCAAATAGATCCTACACCCAGCAGAAGAAGAGAGTTAATAAAGATTTGAGCAGAACTCAACGAAATCGAGACCAGAAGAACTGTGGAACAGATCAACAAAACCAGGAGTTGGTTCTTTGAAAGAATTAATAAGATAGATAAACCATTAGCCAGCCTTATTATAAATAAGAGAGAGAAGACTCAAATTAATAAAATCATGAATGAGAAAGGAGAGATCACTACCAACACCAAGGAAATACAAACATTTTAAAAACATATTATGAACAGCTATATGCCAATAAATTAGGCAATCTAGAAGAAATGGACGCATTCCTGGAAAGCCACAAACTACCAAAAGTGGAACAGGAAGAACTAGAAAACCTGAACAGGCCAATAACCAGGGAGGAAATTGAAGCAGTCATCAAAAACCTCCCAAGACACAAAAGTGCAGGGCCAGATGGCTTCCCAGGGAAATTCTATCAAACGTTTAAAGAAGAAACCGTACCTATTCTACAAATGCTGTTTGGAAAGATAGAAAGAGATGGAGTACTTCCAAATTTGTTCTACGAGGCCAGCATCACCTTAATTCCAAAACCAGACAAAGACCCCACAACAAAGGAGAATTACAGACCAATATCCCTGATGAACATGGATGCAAAAATTCTCAACAAGATACTAGCCAATAGGATCCAACAATACATTAAGAAAATTATTCACCATGACCAACTAGGATTTATCCCCAAGACACAAGGCTGGTTCAACACTAGTAAAACAATCAATGTGATTCATCATATCAGCAAGAGAAAAACCAAGAACCATATGATCCTCTCATTAGATGCAGAGAAAGCATTTGACAAAATCAGCATCCATTCCTGATCAAAACTCTTCAGAGTGTAGGGTTAGAGGGAACATTCCTCAACATCTTAAAAGCCATCTACGTAAGCCCACAGCAAATATCATTCTCAATGGGGAAGCACTGGGAGCCTTTCCCCTAAGATCTGGAACAAGACAGGGGTGTCCACTCTCACCACTGCTATTCAACATAGTACTGGAAGTCCTAGCCTCAGCAATCAGACAACAAAAAGACATTAAAGGCATTCAAATTGGCAAAGAGGAAGTCAAACTCTCCCTCTTTGCTGATGACATGATACTCTACGTAGAAAACCCAAAAGCCTCCACCCCAAGATTGCTAGAACTCATACAGCAATTTGGTAGCATGGCAGGATACAAAATCAATGCCCAGAAGTCAGTGGCATTTCTATACACTAACAATGAGACTGAAGAAAGAGAAATTAAGGAGTCAATCCCATTTACAATTGCACCCAAAGCATAAGATACCTAGGAATAAACCTAACCAAAGAGGTAAAGGATCTATACCCTCAAAACTATAGAACACTTCTGAAAGAAATTGAGGAAGACACAAAGAGATGGAAAAATATTCCATGCTCATGGATTGGCAGAATTAATATTGTGAAAATGTCAATGTTACTCAGGGCAATTTACATGTTTAATGCAATCCCTATCAAAATACCATGGACTTTCTTCAGAGAGTTAGAACAAATTATTTTAAGATTTGTGTGGAATCAGAAAAGACCTCGAATAGCCAGGGGAATTTCAAAAAAGAAAACCATATCTGGCGGCATCACAATCCCAGATTTCAGGTTGTACTACAAAGCTGTGGTCATCAAGACAGTGTGATACTGGCACAAAAACAGACACATAGATCAATGGAACAGACTAGAGAACCCAGAAGTGGACCCTGAACTTTATGGTCAACTAATATTCGATAAAGGAGGAAAGACTATCCACTGGAAGAAAGACAGTCTCTTCAATAAATGGTGCTGGGAAAATTGGACATCCACATGCAGAAGAATGAAACTAGACCACTCTCTTTTACCATACACAAAGTTAAACTCAAAATGGATGAAAGATTAAATGTGAGACAGGATTCCATCAAAATCCTAGAGGAGAACACAGGCAACAGCCTTTTTGAACTCAGCCACAGTAACTTCTTGCAAGATACATCCACGAAGGCAAAAGAAACAAAAGCTAAAATCAACTATTGGGACTTCATCAAGATAAGAAACTTTTGCACAGCAAAGGATACAGTCAACAAAACTAAAAGACAACCTACAGAATGGGAGAAAATATTTGCAAATGACATATCAGATAAAAGGCCAGTTTCCAAGATCTATAAAGAACTTATTAAACTCAATAGCAAAGAAACAAACAATCCAACCATGAAATGGGCAAAAGACATTGAATAGAAATCTCACAGCGGAAGACATAGACATGGCCAACATGCACAGGAGAAAATGCTCTGCATCACTTGCCGTCAGGGAAATACAAATCAAAACCTCAATGAGATACCACCTCACACCCGTGAGAATGGGGAAAATTAACAAGGCAGGAAACCACTAATGTTGGAGAGGATGCGGAGAAAAGGGAACCCTCTTACACTGTTGGTGGGAATGTGAACTGGTGCAGCCACTCTGGAAAACTGTGTGGAGGTTCCTCAAAGAGTTAAAAATAGACCTGCCCTATGACCCAGCAATTGCACTGTTGGGGATTTACCCCAAAGATACAGATACAATGAAATGCCGGGACACCTGCACCGCAATGTTTACAGCGCCAATGTACACAATAGCCAAACTGTGGAAGGAGCCTCCGTGTTCATTGAAAGATGAATGGATAAAGAAGATGTGGTTTATATATACAATGGAATATTACTCAGCCATTAGGAATGACAAATACCCACCATTTGCTTCAACATGGATAGAACTGGAGGGTATTATGCTGAGTGAAGTAAGTCAATCGGAGAAGCTCAGACATTATATGTTCTCATTTATTTGGGGAATATAAATAATAGTGAAAGGGAATATAAGGGAAGAGAGAAGAAGTGTGTGAAATATCAGAAAGTGAGACAGAATATAAAGACTCCTAACTCTGGGAAATGAAGTAGGGGTGGCTGAATGGGAGGAGGATGGGGGGTGGGGGTGAATGGGTGACGGGCACTGAGGGGGGCACTTGATGGGATGAGCACTGGGTGTTATTCTGTATGTGGGCAAATTGAACACCAATAAAAAATAAATTTATAAAAAAATAATATTTCTATATAATATATAATTATCTATATAATACTATAATAGAATTATATTTGCACTTCCATATAATAATAATAATAATAATAATAATAATAATGTAGCAGAAAGGAAATTAAGAAAAAAAATTGCATTTACAATTTCATCAAAAAAATAAAAAAAATAGGAATAAACTTAACCAAGGAAGTGGAAGACCTATATTCTGAAAACTATAGAACTTTGAGGTTAGAAATTGAAGAAGACAAAACAAAAGGAAAGATATTCCATGCTCAAGAATTGGAAGAATCATTATTGTTAAAATATCCTTACCACAGTAAACAATCTACAGATTCAATGCAATCACCGTCAAAATATCAATAACATTTTTCACAAAACTAGAATAAATAATAGTAACATCTGTATGAAATCAGAAAGGACTCTGAATAGCCAAATCAATCTTGAGAAAGAACAACAAAGCTGGAGGTATCACAATCCCAGATTACAAGATATACCACAAGATTGCAATAAACAAAACAGTACAGTACTGGCCCAAAGGTAGACACACAGATTAATGAAACACAAGGAAGGGTTTTGAAATAAATCAACACTTCTCTGCTCAACCAATCTATGACAAAGGATGCAAAAATATATAATGGGGAAAATACAGCCTCTTCAATAATTGATGCTGAAAAACATTGACAGCTACATGCCAAAAGAATGAGGCTGGATCACTTCTCTACTACAAGTTACACAAAAATAAACCCCAAATCAATTAAAAGCCTAAGTGTGAACCCCAAAACCATAAAACTCCTAGAAAGAATGCAATAATCTCTTGGAAATTGACGTTAGCAGCATTTTTCTAGATTTCTCCTAAGGCAAGTGAAACAAAAGCAAAAATAAACTCTTGGAACTATACCAAAATAAAAAATTTTGCATTGCAAAGGAACCATCAACAACACAAAAAGGCAACCTACTGATAGGAGAATATATCTGCAAATGATATATCTGCTAAGGGGTTAATGTCCAAAATAGATATCGTATGATCCAGTAAATCCACTACTAGGCATTTATCCGAAGAAAGTGAAAACACTAATTTGAAAAGATATATACACCCCTATGTTTATTGCAGCAGTATTTACAATAGCCAACATATGGAAGCAACCATATGCTTCAATCAAGTGACCATTGATAAATGAGTAGATAAAGAAGTGGTAAATATACATAATGGAATATTACTCAACTATAAAAAAGAATGACATCTTAGCATTTGTGATAACATGCATGGACATTGAGTATATTATACTGAGTGAATTAAATCAGAGAGAGAGGGGTAGGAGGTTAATATGGTGGAATATAGTAAGGGGACCCTATGCTTGCCTCATCCATCCAACACAGACAGATAAATATCAAATCATTCTGAATACCTGAGAAACTCACCTGAGGACTTAGAGAACAAAATTCAACAAACTTCACATCTAGAGGGAGAAAAATGGCCACATCATGGAAGGTAGAGTTGGTTTGGGGGAGAAAGGAACTGTGAGTGCTATGGAGAAGCAGAAGTCCTGATAATGGAGAGAGGAGTGAAAGAAACAGAGAGAGAGAGAGAGAGAGAGTAAAACCAGGACTTTTTTGCCCAAGATAAATTCTTCTCCTAACCACTGACTAGGAAAAGGAGAGGGTCTGATTCTTGCAAGTTTTTATAAATGCAGCTCAAAGTCTGAAATTTTAGACTCTGCACCATCACCAGGTTTGTGACTGGTAGGCTTAGTAGGGTTCCTGTGGGGAAGAATGGCAGAGCCACGAATGGACAGTGTGGCCTTAGGATCCCTCTGTCATGTAGGGAGAAATAGATTCCCTTCTTGGAGTGCATTTGGATGAGGTGGCACTGCCTCTTAGTGTACAAAAGAGAAAGCAGTTGCCATTGAGCAGCTCAATTAATTAGCATAGCAGCAGAGGCAGTTGCTGAAGGCAGCTAACCTGAAAGAGAGCTTTCTGCTGTGCTTTACTTTAAAATCCTATTCCTACACAGTCATATAACTACTTTCTGGGACAAACCTGAACAGACACAGTGTGGTGAGACCCTACCCCAGAAGATCAGTGCAGATATGTGCCATGCCAGGCCCCTAAAATATGGAGCTTTGAAACTCAGCTGCATATCTGAGATAAAACATAAGAGTACTGTGCAACCAGGAAGACAGATGGCTTGGACACAGACAGGGTGAAGGGATGGTACTGACTGAAGCCTGGGACACAAGAGGGGAGATTGATCGCTCTTCTGTGAGGGCTTCCTGAATAGCAGTGAGCATGAACTCCCCTCTCTAGGGATGAAAGAATGGGGTGATTCCATTTTACCACTGTCCATCAGCATGGACAGATTTCAGTGAGCAACACAGTGCCCTTAGTGGCCGCTGGAGTGGCATATACCAAGCCCTGCCCTACTATGCCCTGCAGGTGTATCTTTATAAAGGCAAGACTCCCTGAGAACCAACACATCAGGTCCCTCTCCCAGAAGACTAGCACAAATCCTCTGCATGCACCAACTGTACTTATCATAGAATGATAAAAGCTTGAGCTCTAGTAGAAATAGGATCTATAGCATTTTCAAACAATATACATTTTTAAAACACATCTAATTAAATCTTGCCACACATTGGATCAAGTCCAAATACTCCACACTGCACGCAAGGAGAAACTCTACATAGGACTGATCTGAGGGCAAGAGCAGCCAAAACACAACAGTAGAGTGCACACAGTATATACCAAAAAAATTTCCTGAAGGGCCAGGCCCTGGACAGTATATGACCTCTTCTTAAAATAACCATTACTCTCAGTAGCAGGACATATAACAGCTTTTCCTAACACACTGTAGACAGAGGTCTAGGTAAAATCACAAGATGGAGGAATTCATCCCAAAAGAAAGAACTGGAAGAGATCATGGTCAGGGATCTCATCAGAACAGATAAAACAGATAAATTCTGTCTGAACCAGAATTTACAATAACAGTCATAAGGATACTACCTGGGCTTGAGAAAAGCATAGAAGACACTCTAGAGAATCCCTTTCTGTAGAGATAAAAGAACTAAAAATTAGTCATTACATCCAGTTGGTTTTGTATCTTGGATATAGTATTTCTTATTTAGTCAATTACAATGGGGATGGACAAAGCAAAGGAACAAATAAGTGATATAGAAGGTAAAATTATGGAAAATAATGAAGCGGAAAAGAGAAGGAGAGCTTTGGATCACAAATGCAGACTTAGGAAACTCAGCAACTCCAACAAAGTGTAGTAACATTTTTTTTTCATAGGATTCACAGTAAAAGAAGAAAAGGAGCAGAAGGGGCAGAAACTTTATTTGAGGAAATTATAGCTGAAAACTTCCCAAATCTGGGGAAGGAAATAGTCATCCAAATCCAGAAGGAACAGAGAACTTCCATCAAATTCCACAAAAGCTGGCCAATAACATGACACATCATTTTATAATTTATAAAACACAGACATAAGGAAAGAATCCAGAAAGCAGCAAGGGAAAAGAAATCCCTAACCTACAATGGAAGACAAATCAGGGTATCAGTAGATCTCTTCACAGAAACCTGGCAGACCAGAAAGAAGTGGCAAGATATATTCAACATGCTGAAGGGAATAAAATATGCAGCCAAGAATACTTCATCCAGCAAGGCTGTCATTCAGAATAGAAGAAGAGATGAAGTGCTTCCCATACAAACAAATCAGACAAACAAAACAATGAAAAGACTTTGTGACCCCTAAACCAGGACTGCAAGAAACATAATCCTTTAAGTGGGAAAGAAGACCAAAAGTGACAAAGACAAGAAATGAACAGTGACAATCTCCAGAAACACTGATTTTACAGGTAAAACAATGGCAAAAAATTCTTATCTATCAAGAATTACCCTGAATGTAAATGGACTAAATGCTCCAATCAAAAGATATATGGTATCAGAATGGATAAAAATACAAGACTCCTCTATATGATGCTTACAAAAGGCTCATATTAGACCTAAAGCTGTCTCCAGATTGAAAGCGAGGGGACGGAGAAACATCATTCATTCTAATGGACATCAAAAGAAAGCCAGAGTAACCATATTTACATGACACAAAATAGATTTTAAGCCAAAGACTGTAACGAGAGATGTGGAAGGGCATTATATCATAATAAAGAGATCCATCCAACAAGATATAACAATTGTAAATATTTATGCCCCCAAATTGGGAGCAAATATATCTCAATAACATACAGAAACTCATTGATAATATTATAATAATAGTAGATTCTTTACCACCCCACTTAGAAGAATAGACAGATCATCTAAGCAGAAAATGAGCAAGGAAATAGTGGCTTTGAATGACATATGAGACTAGAATTGAACAGATATATTCAGAACATTTCATCCTAAAGCAGCAGGATACATATTCTTATTCAAATGCACATGGAGTATTCTCCAGAATAGATCACATACTGTGTCACAAATCAGCCCTCAAAAAGTACAAAAAGATTGAGATCATATTATGCACACTTTCAGACAACAACGCTATTATGCTTAAAGTCTACCACAAGAAAAAACAGGAAAGACCACAAATACAGATTAAAGAACATCTTACTAAAGAATGAATTGGTTAACCAGGAAATTAAAGAGGAAATAGAAGCATGAAAAGTCTCAAATGCACAAATTAAACTTATACCTAATGGAGCTAGGAAAATAATAGCAAATAAAGCCTAATACCAGCAGAAGAAGGGAAATAATAGAGCAAAAATAAAGGATATAGGAACAACAACAAAAAAAGTCAGTAGAACAGATCAATGAAAGTAAGAGTTGGTTCTTTGAAAAACTTAATAAAATTGATAAAGCCCTGCCAGACTTCTCAAAAGGAAAAGAGAAAGGACCTAAATAAATAAAATCATGAATGAAAGAAAAGAGATAAAAACAAATACCACAGAAATACAATTATGAGAGAATATTATGAAAAATCATATACCAACAAACTGGGCAACCCGGAAGAAAAGGATAAATACCTAGAAACATATAAACTCACAAAACTGATACAAGAAGAAGTAGAAAATTTTAACAGATGCATAACCAGCAAAGAAACTTCCAACAAACAAATGGGCCAGATGGCTTCCCAGCAGATTTCAAACATACATTTAAAGAAGAATTAATATCTATTCTCCTCAAATTGTTCCAAAAAATAGATATGGAAGGAAAATATCCAAGCTCATTCTATAAGGCCAACATTACCTTGATTCCAAAACCAGACAAAGACCACACTAAAGAGGAGAATTACAGGCCAATATCTCTGATGAACATGTATGCAAAAATTCTCAACAAAATACTAGGAAATTGATTCCAAGCCTACTTTAAATGAGTTATTCACCACAATTAAGTGGAATTTATTCCTGGGCTGCAAGGGTGGCTCAATCCACAAACCAAACAGTGTGATATACAACATTAATAAAAGAAAGGGGAAAGCCTGGGTGGCTCAGTAGTTTAGTACCACCTTCAACCCAGGGCATGATCCTGGGGACCTGGGATTGATTCCTGCATCAGGCTCCCTGCATGGAGCCTGGTTCTCCCTCTGCCTGTGTTTCTGTGTGTGTGTGTGTGTGTGTGTGTGTGTGTGTGTGTGTCATGAATAAATAAATAAAATCTTTAAAATAAATAAAAATAAAAGAAAGGATAAGAACCATATGATACTCTCAATTGATGCAGAAAAATCACTTGACAAAGAATGGCATCCATTCTTGATAAAAACTCTCAACAAAGTAGGGATAGATGGAACATACTCTGACATCATAAAGGCCATATACAAAGACTTATAGCTAATATCATCCTCAAAAGCTGAAAAGCTTTCAGCTTTTCCTCTATGGTCAGGAATCAGACAGGGATGTCTACTTTCACCATTGTTATTTAAAAGTACTGGAAGTCTTAGCCTCAACCATCAGACAACAAAAAGAATAAAAGGCATCCAAATCGGCAAGGAAGAAGTCAAAATTTCACTATTGGCCAACAACATGATACTGTAGGTAGAAAACCTGAAAGACTACACCAAAAAGAGGAGGGAAGATGGTGGAAAAGTAGGGAATCCTCCTTTCATCTGGTCCCTTGAGTTCAGCTAGATATCTATCAAATCTTTCTGAACACCCATGAATTCAACCTGAGATCTAAGAAAAAGAATTGCTGCAATTCTACAAATAGAAGATTGACCAATTTTTGCAAGTTATGTGAAAAAGCCTTCAGGGAACAAAAGTCACAAAGAGCAACCCCAAATCAGCTTACACTAAGCCCAGCCCCCTGACAAGAGGCAGTGCATCTCCACCCAGGCAAAGACACCTGAGAATCAGTGCAACAGGGCCCTCCCCTAGAAGACCAGTAAGAATATCACTCAAATACCAAGTTTATGGATAATTCAGAACTGAGAAATTCCTGTACTAGGAGAAAATAATATATAGAATTTGAGGTTTTTTACAATGAGTCTTCAGTTTTTTGTTTAAATTTTTTTCTTTTTCCTTTTTTTCTCCTTTTCAACTAGATCTCATTTTGCCAACTTATTGTTTTTAAGGCTTTTTTAATTTTAATTTTCAATTTTACAGATATATTCTTCACTTTTGGATTCTTTCACTGTGTTCAAAAACATATATATAGTTTTTTTTTTTGTCCTTCCATTCTGATTGCCAGCCTACCTAGATAAAGTATTCTTGGCTGTATACATATACATAACATTGTTCTTTCATTACAATTTTGGTATGTAGTGTTTTCTAACAAACAGACCAAAATACATGCAAGGACAAGTGAATCATCCTGTTTTGTCCACGTGGGAAATTATATTCTCTTTCCTCACACCTTTTTTTCTTTTCTTTTTTGGTTTCTGACCTCTTCAGGTATGTCTAGTGTGTGTTTTGCTAGGGTCATGGTTGATATTTTTGATTTTGTTCACTCATTCATTTATTCTTCTCTGGACAAAATGACTAGAAGGAAAAATTCACAGAAAAGAAAGAACCAGAGGTAATATTGTGGCATATATCTAATTGATATGAATATAAGTAAAATGTCAGAAACTGAATTCAGAATAATGATTAAAAAGCTACTAGCTTGGCTTGAAAAAAGCATAAAAGACACTAGAGCAACTCTTAGTGCAGAAATAAAATCCAATCAGCCTGAAATTAAAAATGTATAACTGAGATGCAGTCTAAAACAGATGTTGAAACAGCTAGGGTAAACGAGGCAGAAAAGAGTGAAATAGAAGATAGGATGATGGAAGGGAAGCCGAGGAAAAGAGAGAAAAACAACTAATGGACCACAAATGGAGGCTCTGAGAAATCAATGATACCATAAAGTGAAATAATATTAGAATTATTGGGGTCTCAGAGGAAGAGACAGAGAGAGACAGAGACAGAGATAGAAAGAGAATGAGAGAGGAACAGAAGGTATATTTGAGCAAATAATAGCTGAGAATTTCCCTAATCCGGGGAAGGAAATAGGCATTCAAGTCCAGGAGGTACAGAGATTGCTCCTCAAAATCAATAAAATAGATTAACATCCTAAAATATAATAACGAAGCTTGCAAATTTCAGAGACAAAGAGAAAACCCTGAAAAAATCTCAGACAAGAATTCCATAATCTACAAGGTTAGGAACATTAGACTGGCAGCAGACCTATCTACAGAGATCTGGCAGGCCAGAAAGGTCTGGCATGATATATTCAGGGTACTAAATAAGAAAAAACATGCAGTCAAGAATACTGTATCTAGCTAGGTTGTCAATCAGAATGGAAGGACAGAAAAAAAGCTTCCAGAACAAACAAACACTAACAGATTTCTAATCACTAAACCAACCCTGAAAGAAATATTAAAAGAGATCCTGCAAGTGAAGAGAGAGCCTAAAACTAACATACACCAGAAAGGAACAGAGACAATCTACAGAAACAGTGACTTTACAAGTAATATAATGGGACTAAATTCATATCCTTCAATAGTTACTCTGAATGTAAATGGGCTAAATGCTCCAATCAAAGGACACAGGGTATCAGATTGGCTAAAAAAGCAATACTCATCCATACACTGTCTACAAGAGAGTCATTTTAGATCTAAAGATAATTCCAGATTGAAAGTGAGGGAGTAGAGAACCATTTATCACATTAATGGACCTAAAAAGAAAGCTAGGGTAACCATTATCATATCAGACAAATTAGATTTTATTTTATTTAAAGATTGTATTTATTTATTCGTGGGAGACAGAGAGAGGCAGAGACATAGGCAGAGGGAGAAGCAGACTCCCTGTGGGGAGCCTGAAGCAGGACTTGATCCCAGAACCTGGGATCATGACCTGAGCCAAAGGCAGATGCTCAACCACTGAGTCACTCAGGTGGCCAGACAAGTTATATTTTAAACCAAAGACTGTAGTAAGGGATGGAGAGAGATACTATATCATATTTAAAGGATCTATCCAACAAGAAAATCTAACAATTGTAAATATTTATGCCCCTAACATGGGAGCAGCCAGTTACATAAGCCAATTAATAACAAAATTAAAGAAACACAATGATAATAATACAATAATAGTAGGGGACATAAACACCCTACTCACAGCAATGGATAGATAATCTAAGCAGAAAATCAACAAGGAAACAAAGGCTTTGAATGACACACTGTACCAAATGAACTTCACAGATACCTACCAATCATTCCATCCTAAAGCAACAGAATACACAATCTTCTCGAGTGTACATGGAGCATTCTCCAGAATAGATCATATTCTGTGTCACAAATCAGGTCTCCACTAGTACCAAAAGATTGGGATTATTCCCTGCATATTTTCAGAGCACAACACTTTCAAACTTGAACTCAATCACAAGATAATGGTTGGAAGGAACTCAAATACTTGGAGGATAAAGAGTCTTCTACTAAAGATGAATGGGTCAACCTGGAAATTAAAGAACTTAAAAAATTCATGGAAACAAAAAAAAAGTGAAAACTGTTCAAAACCTCTGGGATGCTGCAAAGGTTGACCTAATAGGGAAATAAAAAGCAATACAAGCCTTTTTCAAAAAATTAGACAAGTCTCGAATACACAAGATAATCTTACACCTAAAGGAGCTGGAAAAAGAACAACAAATAAAGCCTTCTCAAGTAGGAACATAGAATTAATAAAGATTAGAGCAGAAATCAATGAAATGGAAAACAAAAGAACATAGAAAAGAACAATGAAACTAGAAGCTGGTTCTTTGAAAGAATTAATAAGATCAATAAACCTCTAGCCAGACTTACCAAATGAAAAGAGAAAAGACCCAAATTAATAAAATCATGAATAAAAGAGGACAGGTAACAACCAACAGCAAGAAATAGAAACAATTTTAAAAACATGTTATGAGCAACTATGTGACAACAAATTAGGCAACCTGGAAGAAATGGATACATTTTTGGAAACTATTAATTACCTAACTGAAACAGGAAGAAACAGAAAACCTGAGGAGACCCATAAACAGGGAGGAAATTGAAACAGTAATAAAAAATCTCCCACAAAACAATAGTCCAGGGCCTGATGGCTTCCCAGAGGAATTATACCAAAAATCTAAAGGAGAATTAATACCTATACTTCTGAAGATTTTCCAAGACATAGAAATGGAAGGGAAGCTTCCAAACTCAAATCTATGAGGCTAGCATTACCTTGATCCTAAAACCAGACAAAGACCTCCACCAAATAGGAGAATTACAGATGAATACCCTTGATGAACATGGATGCCAAAATTCTCACCAAGATAGTAGCCAACAGAATCCAACAAAACATTAAAATGATTATTTACCATGACCTAGTGGGATTTATTCCTGGGCTGCAAGGCTGGCTCACTATTTGCAAATCAATCAGTGTGATATGTCACATTAATAAAAGAAAGGACAAGAATCATATGATCTGGGATCCCTGGGTGGCGCAGCGGTTTGGCGCCTGCCTTTGGCCCAGGGTGTGATCCTGGAGACCCGGGATCGAGTCCCATGTTGGGCTTCAGTGCATGGAGCCTGCTTCTCCCTCTGCCTGTGTCTCTGCCCCTCTCTCTCTCTCTGTGACTATCATAAATAAATTAAAAAAAAATAAAAAAAGAATCATATGATCCTCTCAATTGATGCAGAAAAAGCATTTGACAAAATACAGCATCTTTTTTTGATTAATTCTCCAATGTAGAGATAGAGGGAACTTACCTCATTATCATAAAAGCCATCTACAAAAAGCCCACAGTGAATATGATTTACAATGGAGAAAAACTGAGAGCTTCACCCCTAAGGTCAGGAACAAAAGAGGGATACCCACTCTCATCACTATTGTTCAACATCATACTAGAAGTCCTAGCCTCAGCAATTAGACAACAAAAATAAATAAAAGGCATTCCCATTGGCAAAAAGGTCTCTCACTCTTCACAGATGATATAATATTTTACATGGAAAACCGAAGAGAGTCCACCCCAGAATTGCTAGAACTCAGACAGCAATTCAGCAACATGTCAGGATATAAAATCAATGCACACAAATCATTTGCATTTCTATACACTAACAATCAGACAGAAGAGAAATTAAGGAATAGATCCCACTTACAATTGCATCAAAAGCCTTAAGATACCTAGTAATAAACCTAACCAAAGAGGTAATGACTTGTAGTCTAAAAATTACAGAAAGAAATTGAGGAAGACACATAGAATGGGAAAACTATTCCATGCTCATGGATTGGAAGAATAAACATTGTGAAAATGTCTATGCCACCCAAAACAATCTGCACATTCAATGTAATCCCTATCAAAATACTATCAATGTTTTTCACAGCACTGGAATAAATAATCCTAAAATTTGTATGGTACTAGAAAAGACCCTGAATAGACAGAGGAATATTGAAAAAGGAAACCAAAGCTGTGCCATCACAATGCCAGACCTCAAGCTATATGACAAAGCTGTAATCATCAAGATAGTATAGTACTGGCACAAAAATAGACACACAGATCAATGGAACAGAGTAGAGAGCCTAGAAACTGACCCTCAACTGTATGCTCAACTAATATTCAACAAAGCAGTAAGAATATCCACTGGAAAAAGAATAGTCTCTTCAACAAATGGTGTTGGGAAAATTAGATAGCCACATGTAGAAAAATGAAACTGGACCATTTTCTCACACCATTCACAAAGACAAACTCAAAATCCATCAAAATCCTAGAGGAGAACACAGGCAGCAACCTCTTTGACATTGGCTGCAGCAACTTCTTGCTAGACATATCTCCAAAGGCAAGGGGATCCAAAGTAAAACTGAACTACTGGGACCCCATCAAGATAAAAAGCTTCTGTTCAGCAAAGGAAACAGTCAACAAAACTAAAATGCAACCTAAGAAATGGGAGAATATATTTGCAAATGACATATCAGATAAAGGGCTAATATCCAAGATCTATAAAGAACTTATCAAACTCAACACCCAAAGAACAAGTAATCCAGGCAAGAAATGGGCAGATGACATTAACAGACATTTCTCAAAAGAAGACATAAAAATGGCCAACAGACGTGGAAAAATGCTCCACAGCACTTGGCATTAAGGAAATACAAATCAAAACCACAATGAGATACCACCTCACACCAGTCAGAATGGCTATAATCGACATGTCAGCAAACAACAAATGTTGGTGAAGATTCAGAAAAAGAGGAACCCTGCTACATTGTTGGTGGGAATGCAAACTTGTAAAGCCACTCTGTAAAACTGTATGGAGTTTCTTCAAGAAGTTAAAAATAAATGTACTCTAAGGCCTAGCAATTGCAATACTAGGTATTTACCCCAAAGGTACAAATGTATTGATCCAAAGTGGCTTCTGTATCCCAGTGTTTATAATACTAATGTCCACAATAGCCAAACCATGGAAAGAGCTGAGATGTCCATTCACAGATGAATGGATAACAGATATGTGATGTATACACACCAATGGAATATTACTCAGCCATCAGAAAGGATGAATACTTATTATTTTACATCAACATGAATGGAACTGGAAAATATTATTCTGAGTGAAATAAATCAGAGAAAGACAATTATCATATGATTTCACTTATATGTAGAATATAAAAAACGTGCAGTGGATTAAAAGGGAAGGGAGGGAAAACTGAATGGGAAGGCATCAGAAAGGGGAACAAACCATGAGAGACTCTTAAATCTGGGAAACAGAGTTTTTGGAGGGGAAGTGGAAGGGGGACGGGGTAATTGGGTGATGGGCATTAATGAGGGCATGTGATGTGATGAGCACTAATTGTCATATGCAACTGATATATTATTGAACTCTACATCTGAAACTAATGATGTATTATATGCTAGATTATTGAATTTAAATTTTAAAAATACTAGACCAAATATTGCTAGAACTAATACATGAATTTGGCAAGGTCACAGGATATAAAATCAGTGTACAGAAATCTGTTGCATTTCTATACACCAAAAATTAAAAAGCAGAAGGAGAATTCAAGGAATTGATCCCATTTGCAATTGAACCAAGTACCATAAGATACTTAGGAATACATTTAACAAAAGGTAAAAGAGTTGTACTCTGAAAAGTATAGAATACTTATGAAAGAAATTGAAGTGGACACAAAGAAATGGAAAAACATTCCATGCCCATGATTTGGAAAAAAAAAAAACACATTAAAATGTCTATACTACCTAAAGCAATCAACACATTTAGTTCAACCCCTATCAAAATACCACCAGCATTTTTCACAGTGCTAGAACAAATAATCCTAAAATTTGTATGGAACCACAAAAGAACCCTAATAGCCAAACCAATACCACAAAAGAAAAGAAAAGCTGGGGCAGCCCAGGTGGCTCAGTGGTTTAGCACCACCTTCAGCCCAGGTCGTGGTCCTTGAGACCCGGGATCGAGTCCCACGTCAGGCACCCTGCATGGAGCCTGTGTCCCTCTGTCTGTGTCTCTACCTCTCTCTCTCTCTCTCATGAATAAATAAATGAATTAAATAAAAGCAAAGCTGGAGTCATCACAATTCTGGACTTCAAGCTATATTACATAGCAACAATGATCAGGACAGTATGTTACTGGCACAAAAACAGACACATAGATCAATGCAACAGAGTACAAAACACAGAAATGGACTCACAACTATATGGTTTTCTAATCTTGAACAAAGCAGTAAAAAATATCCAATGGGGAAAAAAAGACAGGTTTTGTTTTTTTTTTTTTTTTTTCGCAAATGGTGTTGGGAAAATTAGACAGCAACATGAAGAAGAATGAAACTGGATCAGTTTTTACACTGTACACAAAGATAAACTCAAAAAGGATTAAAGACCTAAATATGAGACAGGAATCCATCAAAATCCTACAGGAGAACACATGCAGTCACCTCTTTGTTCTTGGCCATAGCAACTTCTTGCTGGATACATCTCTGGAACCAAGGGAAAAATGTAAAAATGAACTCTTGCGACTTCATCAAGATACAGAGCTTTT
This sequence comes from Canis lupus baileyi, assembly GCF_048164855.1. Classification (NCBI taxonomy): domain Eukaryota; kingdom Metazoa; phylum Chordata; class Mammalia; order Carnivora; family Canidae; genus Canis; species Canis lupus. The sequence goes on from NC_132876.1 coordinate 58,665,327, forward strand.
GCACAGGAAGGAAACCATGAACAAAACTAAAAGGCAAACTATGGCATGGGAGAAGATATTTGCAAATGACATATCTGATAAAAGTTAATATCCAAAATCTATAGAGAACTTACCAGACTCAATACTCAATAGATAAATAATACAGTTAAAAATGGGCAGAAGACGGGATCCCTGGGTGGCGCAGCGGTTTGGCGCCTGCCTTTGGCCCAGGGCGTGATCCTGGAGACCCGGGATCGAATCCCATGTCGGGCTCCCGGTGCATGGAGCCCGCTTCTCCCTCTGCCTGTGTCTCTGCCTCTCTCTCTCTCTCTCTGTGTGTGTGTAACTATCATAAAAAAAAAAAAACTTAAAAAAAAATGGGCAGAAGACATGAATAGATATTTTTTCAAAGAAGACATACAGATGGGTAACAGATTCATGAAAAGATGTTCAGCATCACTCATCATCAGGGAAATGCAAATCAAAACCACAATGAGACACTGCCTCCACCTATCAGAATGGCTAAAATTAACAATACAGGAAACAACAGATGTTGGTGAGGATGTGGAGAAAGGAGAACCTTCTTAAACTGTTGGTAGGAATGGAAACTGGTGCAGCCACTCTGGAAAGCAGTATGGAGGTTTCTCCAAAAGTCAAAAATAATAGAACTACTCTACTACCTAGCAATTTAACTACTAATTATTTACCAAAAGATACTGATTTAAAGGGATACATGCACCCCCAGCGTTTATAACAGCATTATAAACAGTAGCCAAATTATGGAAAGAGCCCAAATTTCTATTGACTGATGAATGGATGAAGAAGCTGTGTTTTATATATATATATATATATATATATATATATATATATATATATATATATATAAAATGGAATGTTACTCAGCCATCAAAAAGAATGAAACACAAGTGGAGCTAGAATATATTATGCTAAGAAAAATAAGTTAGTCAGGGAAAGATAAATACCAAGAGATTTCACTTATATTTGGAATTTAAGAAACCAAACAAATGAATATATGGGAAGAAAAAAGAAGAATGAGAGAAACCCGTCATAAGAGACTCTTCACAATAGAGAACAAACTGAGGGCTGATGGAAGGATATGGGTTGAGGATGGGTGAAATGGGTGATGGTTATTAAGTAAGGCATTTGTTATGATAAATCCTAGGTGTTATATGTCACTGATGCATCCCTAAATTCTACTTATGAAACCATTAATACCCTATATGTTACCTAACTAGAATTTAAATAAAAATTTGAAAGAAAAAATAAGTCAGACAGTGAGACCAATAACTGTATTATATCACTTATATGTGGAACCTAAAAAACAAAACAAGTCAACAAACAGAAACAAACAACAAATCAAATCATTAAATACAGAGAACAAACTGGTGTTAGCCAGATGGTAGGTGGATTGGTGGATGAATGAAACAAAGGAGATTGAGAGGTACAAACTTCCAGTTACAAATAATTAAATCACAGGGCAGCCCAGGTGGCTCAGCGGTTTAGCACCACCTTTAGCCCAGGGCATGATCCTGGAGACCAGGGATCGAGTCCCACATCGGGCTTCCTGCATGGAGCCTGCTTCTCCCTCTGCCTGTGTCTCTGCCTCTCTCTCTCTCTGTGTCTCTCATGAATAAATAAATAAAAATCTTTTAAAAAATAATTAAATCACAGACATGAAATTTATAGCATTGGGAATAGATTCAATAATACTGTAATAATGTTTTATAGTGACAGATGGTGACTACACTGATCATGGTGACACTCTTATTATATACACAATTCTTGAATAAATATGTGTCATACCTGAAACTAATATAACATTATATGTTAATTATACTTAAATGAGAAAAAAAGGAGACAAAACATCTGAATAGACACCTCGCCTGAGAAGATATAGAGATGGCAAATATATATATGAAAAACTGTTCAATATTGGCATATGTTATTGGGGAATTGCAATTCAAAATAATGAAATAGCACTAAACACCTATTAAAATGGCTTATATCCAAATAACTGACACTGCCAAATGCTGGTAAGGATATTGAGTGACAGGGACTCTCATTCATTGCTGCTAGGAATGAACAATGATATAGCCACTTTGAAGCAGTTTGGAAGTTTCATAAAAACAAACAAACATAATCTTAGCATATGATCCAGTAATCACACACTGAGGCATTTATCCAAATTAGTTGAGAACTTATATCCACACAAAAATTTATATACAGATGTTTATGAGATCTTCATTCATAATTTTCTAAAATTGGAAGCAAGAAAAATGTCATATAGTAGATTAATGGATAAACAATCTGGGCACATACACACAATGACATATTGTCCAGTATTAAAAAATATTTATCTATCAAACCCCAAATAGACATGGAGGAACCTTAAATGCATATTGCTAAGTGAAAGAAGCCAGTCTGAAAGGTAGATACAGCATGATTCCAACTGCATGATATTCTGGAAAAGGCAGAACAATAAAGTAAAATATTTAGTCATTGTTAGGGGCTAAGAGGGGAAGTATATAGGAGGAAATGATGAGTAGATATAACACAGGTGATTCTGGGGGGATGAAACTATTCTATATAAATCTGTGATGGCAGATACATGACATCATGCATTTGGCAAAACCCATAGAAATGTACAACAGTAAAGACTGAAACTTAATATAAAATATGGACTTAGTAATAATCATATTTTCTATATTGATTCATAAATTTTAAGAAATGTACCATAGCAACTTGGAAGGTATAGGGCATATGGAACTTCTGTTTACATCAGAATCATCCAGAGGGTTTCTGGGCCCTATCCTCAGAGTTTTTAATTCATGTAGTTTCTGGCAAGGCCAGATAACTTGCATTTCTAACAAGTTTCCAGGTGATGCTGATGAGAACCATTGCCTTAGGGAATCACTGTTAAATTTCACATTTGAGACCATAATTATGAAAACAGGCATTATTTTTGGTAAAATTATTTCTGCTTTATTTATTTTAAAGATTTTATTTATTTATTCATGAGAGACACAGAGAGAGGCAGAGACAGAAGCAGGCTCCATGCAGGGAGCCCTATGTAGGACTTGATCCCAGGACTCCAGGATCACACCCTGGGCTGAAGGCAGGCTCTCAATGCTGAGCCACCCAAGCATCCCTATTTCTGCTTTAAATACTGTTTATTCATATCGTTAGTGAGATTTAATTCACTGAACTTATTGCACTGATATGTTTGCTCAAGCAACTCTCTTAACTGCTTTGATATTTAATAAAACAATTCACTGAAGTTGTTGCCCAAAGTGTGAGCTCCTTAAAAGAGTATTTCAAATAATCCTTTATGCTAAGTTAGTCATAACAAGCATTAATTTTCTCTTTGGTAGTTTTTTTTGTGATGGCTTTAACCATAAAAACCAACCAACAAACAAATCAAGCTTAAAAAAAAAACAACAACAACCCTTATACCTGAAAAAATGATCAGTATTTTTTCTAAATATTGCATATATGTCATGATCAACAAGCAACTTTCATTCTTCGGGGAAAGCAGTCTCTTCAATATTTTAAATGACATTTACTAACTAAAAGGGCGTTACTGGGGGCACCTGGGTGGCTCAGTTTGTTAAGCACATGACTCTTGATTTCAGTTCAAGGAATGATATCAGGGTTGTGAGATTGAGCCCTGCAATGGGCTCTATGCTCAGCGTGGGGTTTGCTTCAGGTTCTCCATTTCCATTTCCCTTTTCCCCCATCCCCAACTCTCACCTCAAGTAAATAAACAAATAAATAAATAAATCTTTAAAAAATAGCATAACTGTAAAAATGTGTTAGTTTTTTAAATTTCAGAAAAAGCTTTACAGCTCTTTTCAGCCTTACATTTTGTTACTCAACATTTCTAAAACTTAGGGCTGTACAATTCTATAGGTATTATGCAAATGACATATATTAAATTATTTTTATAATAACTTTCTTTTGAAGCAGAATTTAGTGCCATATAGATGTGAATTCGATTTCTCACTGCAGCATTTCTGTGTATTAACACTTATGCTACGAGATGATACATGGCATCACAATAAGAAATTTATAGGGCAACACAGAAATAGAAGTTTTATAAAAGAAAGCAATGAATTGAATGTGAGAATTGAAGAGGGGGAAAATTGTAGTGATAATGATATTGTAATGACTCTGTTGCTTCACTAAAAGCTGACATTGGCTTCTAGATGTTGGCATTGGCTGTGTTGAAATCTATAGTTTACTAAATGATAGTAAAGTGATTTCTGACACTGATAAATGCAAATATAAATTATGTTTGCCAGGCATAGAATGGATTGTACAGAGAAACTAACATAAGAAAGATCTATAGTCATTCGTCTTCTATGGCTAAGTAGAAGTGCGTCGGGAAGCCAAACTAGGGACGCCTGGGTGGCTCAGTGACTAAGCGTCTGCCTTTAGCTCAGGTCGCGATCCTGGAGTCCTAGGATCGAGTCTCGCATCAGGCTCCCTATATGGAGCCTGCTTCTCCCTCTGCCTCTGTGTCTCTCATGAATAGGTAAATTAAATCTTTCAAAAAAAGGAAGCTAAACTAATAGATGTTGAGCCTGATATTTTAATATTTTCCAGGTTGAAAGCTGATTGTCAATACCTTAGAATTGAAAAAGGGAAAGTGTGAAGACAAACGTGAATTCTAAAACCAAAATGTAAATAGTTCACTCATACCAGAGACCTCACAGTCACAAACTCTGATTGCATCATTATGGAATATTTGTTATGTGTCCAAATGTAAGAACATATAACAGAAATGAAAGGAAACCAAGTTCTATCCCAATATCAGATGGAACCCTCCAAAAAACTAGCTGTTTGTCGAGACAAATTTTAGTCTTTAATGAAAATTAACTAATTAATAAATTTAGGTTTTTCTTTTGTAAGCCTGTAATTTTGGAGGAAATTCAAGCCCTATGAGAAATGAAAAAGAATCCTTGAGGCAAAAATATGTATATCAGTAAAACAAGGAAGAATCTGGCACAAAGAAGACAATTATACTATATAATCTACGTTATGAGATAAATTCTTCTTTCCATAAGATTTCTGCTGCCATGGTAATTTGTAAAATAAACTATATGCAAATAAAAGACACTTCTTTATAACACATCTTGAAATTTGCAGGTATGTTTTCCTGTCCACGAATGCATAATTACTTCTCCCTGCAAAGCAGGTATTACTTCACTAGTCATTTTTCCATTACCCAGCATTAAGAGGCTGCAAACAACTGTGTTCTGTTACAATACAAATTCTGCTGCTAATCTTAAAAAAAGTTTTTGGTTTGTATAGTTATTTGTACTTCTAAGTATGTTATATAAATTATATTTATATAATAACGTAAGATAGAAAATATGACTTCTAGAATTAAAATATCTCTGTATTGATAACTGGTTTGGACCATCTATGCTGCTTTTCATAATTATGATAATTGAGTTATAATAAATAGTAGAGGCTTGTTTGGAAGTCATAAACCACAGAGCACCTCATAAATGTAGTACTTAGGATAGCACGTTTGTGATATGTTGAATACACAAATTCACCTAGTAATATACAAAGTATATTAAAAGCATCAGTTTCACTTAGAGGCTGTTACTTTAAAAGTAGACTTATATAAGAGCCTGGTTCCCATTCCTGGATGCACATTATAATTACTTGGAGAGCTTTTGGAAGATAACAATAGCCAGGCTCCATTCATAATTTCAATTAAATCTTAAATATCTGGGGCTGGGAATGGGCATCAGTATGTTTTTAAAAATCCGTGGGTAATTTTAAAATGCAATTAGGGTTGAAAATTAATGATAGTGAACCAGAATCTCTGAGGTGAGACCTAGGAAGTGAGCTGTATTAGCTTCCTAGGTGATAATTTGCACTTTATGGTTTGAGGACAATTGTAGAAGTTCTGACTTTTTCTGTGAGGAAGATTTTGCCCTTCACAGATGACTGATTGATCCAAATATTAGTCTACTTTTGATCTTCCTCTCTCAGCAGAGATGCTGAGGAACATTGTGGTCCATATTTCTGGAAACCACATAAAATATTTTTAATCAAGCTCTCTTGATCTCTTGATTGTTCCCCTTCAAGGTCAAGATTGATTGATCAAGAACTGTGGCTTTTTTTTTTTTTAGAACTGTGGTTTTTATGAGTTTTATTCACTTCTTTTTAAAAAATATTTTATTTTTTATTTTTTGTGTATTTTTTATTGGAATTCGATTTGCCAACATATAGTATAACACCCAGTGCTCATCCCATCAAGTGCCCCCCTCGGTGCCTGTCACCCAGTCACCTCATTCCCCGCCCACCTCCCCTTCCACTACCCCTTGGTCGTTTCCCAGAGGTAGGAGTCTCTCATATTCTGTCACCCTCTCTGATTTTCCCCCTTAATTCTTCTGCCATAGACTTAGAATTTCCTCTTCTAAGCTCATTGTGGATTGTGCTTATTTGCACAGCCCAAAACATGGTTCCCTTATTTTTGAAGTGGCTATTACCAAACCTCTTTACCTGAGCTATCCCTTTTGCCTTGATAATTTATCACTACTTTTTTCTCCATCTGGCAGATTTAGGATTGTTTAGGATTTAATCATTGTTTACCCTATGTGCTAGGTTTTGTAATATGAGATTTTATTCTAACCTCTGCATGGATTATAATAACAGACAAATTGATACTTAGAAGAAACTGGTTTCTTGTGATATTCCCGACTGAATTAAATTTTTTAAACTGAGGTTTAAGTGAAAAAAAAAAGAATGGTTATTAAAAGGGAAATTAGGAGTAGAATGGCAGGATAAGGTATGAACACTTCCCAGATAGTACAGAGTCCTCATCAGGGGTAGGTCTCTACAAATTATATTCTAAGATTTAAAGAAGATGAAAATGAGATAAAATGAGAGTTTATAATTTATTTTTCTTCTAAACACTCCATATTTTCAATATTAAAATATGTTTGAATCCTAAATTAAGCTATTTGGAGATATTAAACTAACATAATCCTCCCAAAGATAAATGAAGCTATGTAATCTTTGAGTAATTTACTAGATTTTATTATTACTTTAGAGCTGCTATGAAATTGTGATTTTGATGACTGAATGAGGATTTAAGCATCAAGTTAACTTCTGTAAATTTTTTTAAAACTATTGGTGAGGGACGCCTGGGTGGCTCAGCAGTTGAGCACCTGCCTTCATGCCCAGGGTGTGATCCTGGAGTCCTGGGATCCAGTCCCGCGATCGAGTCCCGCATCGGGCTCCCTGCATGGAGCCTGCTTCTCTCTCTGCCTGTGTTTCTGCCTCTCTCTCTCTTTCTCTGTTTTTCATCAGTAAATAAATAAAATCTTTAAATAAAAGTAAAATAAAACTATTGGTGAGTATTAGGAGAAATGAGAGGAAAGGATCAAGACTGGGAGGGGGGAAGGAAAAATAGGGAAGTAAGGTAAATAGGACTGTAAGGGGAGATTATTCTTATTTTAATTCTTTTTTTTCTTCCTTCCTTCCTTCCTTCCTCTCTTCCTTTCCCTCCTTTTGTAATTTAGCCTTGAGTGAGATACATCCTTTTCATTTTAACCTTTGTCCACCTTTAAAAAAATTAATCTGAGGAAAGAAAAAGAAAGCAGTAGGCAAAAACACCTAAGTCTTGGTATTTCATTATTATGTCATAAACAGAGTTAGAGTAGACATCCCAATCAGAATATTCTTCTACACATTATGGGCAAAATTGGAGTTAAAGCTAAGTAATCTTATGAATTAGGAAGGGTGGAGAGATTAAAACTATTTGAAGATGGTCACAGGGGCTGTTTTACTCTAAATAAACCAAATGGAACAGATTAAATGAAGATTTTGCAAAGCCAGTTACTCAATCTCTAGGAGGGACTCAAAAGATAATGGAAAACAGCAGTTAACAATGAATCCAAATAACATCAACTTGTAATTTCAGCCACAAGTGGAATCTTTAAAAAAATGAATAAACAAAAACAAAATCAGACCTACAAATAGAACTGATAGAGGGTAAGGGGGTTAGGTGGTTGGCAAAATGGGTGAGGGGGAGTGGGAGATATAAGCTTCCAGTTATGGAATTAGGTCACAGGAATAAAAGGTACAGCATAAGGAATACAGTCAATGATACTGTGATAGTGATGTATGGGGACAGATGGTAACTACACTTATGGTGAACACAACAAAATGTATAAACTTGTCCAGTCACTGTTGTACACCTGAAACTAATGTAACATTATGTGTCAGCTGTACTTATTTTTTTAAAAGTATTGAAAAATATACTTAAATGTTTTATTTGTATGAATATACAGTCACTGGTGTAGCAGTATAAACTTACTAAATAAATAGCCATCAAGATAGAGGATTTTAAAATACTCTATAAAGGCAAGAGTTCAGACTCTGGAGCAATGGTTCTTAATTAGAGGCAATTTGGTCCCACAGAGGAAATTTCACAATGTTTGGAGACATTTTGAGCATCCCTCTATGCACAAGACCATCCCCTCAACACCAAAGAACTATCTGTCCCAAAATGTCTATAGTGCTGAGGCTGAGGAATTGTGTCCTAAACAAGACCACCTGGGTTCAAAATCTTGGCCCTACTACTTAATAGCTGTGTGACCTCAAGCTTTACTCCTCTAGGATTTTTAAGGTTTCATGTCTCACACTTTTCATGTCTCACACTTCCAAACTCATAGGTTTTGAATTTATTTTGGTATTTGTTGTAGGAAATTGGTCCAGTTTTATTCTTTTGCATGTTACTCTTCAGTTTATCAACATTATTTTTTTATTGGAGTTCAATTTGCCAACATATAGCATAACACCCAGTGCTCATCCCGCCAAGTGCCCCACTCAGTGCCGATCACCCATTCACCCCAACCCCCTGCCCACTTCCTCTTCCACTACCCCTTGTTAATTTCCCAGAGTTAGGTATCTCTCATGTTTTGTCACCCTCCCTGATATTTTCACGCATTTTCTCTCCTTTCCCTTTATTCCCTTTCACTAATTATTATATTTCCCAAATGAATGACACCATATAATGTTTGTCTTTCTCCGATTGACTTATTTCACTTAGCACAATACCCTCCAGGTCCCTCCATGTCGAAGCAAATAGTGGGTATTTGTTGTTTCTAATGGCTGAGTAATATTCCATTGCATACATAGACCAAATCTTCTTTATCCATTCATCTTTCGATGGACACCGAGGTTCCTTCCACAGTTTGGCTATTGTGGACATGGCTGCTATAAACATTGGGGTGCAGGTGTCCCAGCGTTTCACTGCATTTGTATCTTTGGGGTAAATCCCCAGAAGTGCAATTGCTGGGTCGTAGGGCAGATCTATTTTTAACTCTTTGAGGAACTTCCACAGTTTTCCAGAGTGGCTGCACCAGTTCATATTCCCACCAACAGTGCAAGAGGGTTCCCCTTTCTCCACATCCTCTCCAACATGTGTTGTTTCCTGTCTTGTGAATTTTCCCCATTCTCACTGGTGTGAGGGGGTATCTCATTGTGGTTTTGATTTGTATTTCCCTGATGGCCAGTGATGCAGAGCATTTTCTCATGTGCTTGTTGGCCATGTCTATGTCTTCCTCTGTGAGATTTCTCTTCATGTCTTTTGCCCATTTCATGATTGGATTGTTTGTTTCTTTGCTGTTGAGTTTCAGTTCTTTATAGATCTTGGATACTAGTCCTTTATCGGATAGGTCATTTGCAAATATCTTCTTCCATTCTGTAGGTTGTCTTTTAGTTTTGTTGACTGTTTCTTTTGCTGTGCAGAAGCTTCTTATCTTGAGAAAGTCCCAATAATTCATTTTTGCTTTTGTTTCTCTTGCATTCATGGATGTATCTTTCAAGAAGTTGCTGTGGCCAAGTTAAAAAAGGGTGTTGCCTGTGTTCTCCTCTAGGATTTTGATGGAATCTTGTCTCACATTTAGATCTTTCATCCATTTTGAGTTTATCTTTGTGTGTGGAGTAAGAGAATGGTCCAGTTTCATTCTTCTGCATGTGGATGTCCAATTTTCCCAGCACCATTTATTGAAGAGACTGTCTTTTTCCCAGTGGATAGTTTTCCTGCTTTGTCGAATATTAGTTGACCATAAAGTTGAGGGTCCACTTCTGGATTCTCTATTCTGTTGCATTGATCTATGTGTCTGTTTTTGAGCCAGTACCACACTGTCTTGATGACCACCGCTTTGTAGTACAACCTGAAATCTGGCATTGTGATGCCGCCAGATATGGTTTTCTTTTTTAAAATTCCCCTGGCTATTCGGGGTCTTTTATGATTCCACACAAATCTTAAGATGATTTGTTCCAACTCTCTGAAGAAAGTCCATGGTATTTTGATAGGGATTGCATGAAACGTGTAAATTGCCCTGGGTAAAATTGACATTTTCACAATATTAATTCTGCCAATCCATGAGCATGGAATGTTTTTCCATCTCTTTGTGTCTTTCTCAATTTCTTTCAGAAGTGTTCTGTAGTTTTTAGGGTATAGATCCTTTACTTCTTTGGTTAAGTTTATTCCTAGGTATCTTATGCCTTTGGGTGCCATTGTCAATGGGATTGACTCCTTAATGTCCCTTTCTTCAGTTTCATTGTTAGTGTATAGAAATGCCACTGATTTATGGGCATTGATTTTGTATCCTGCCACACTGCCAAATTGCTGTATGAGTTCCAGCAATCTTGGAGTGGAGTCTTTTGGGTTTTCTATGTAGAGTATCATGTCATTGGCGAAGAGGGAGAGTTTGGCTTCTTCTTTGCCAATTTGAATGTCTTTTATTTCTCTTTGTTGTCTGATTGCTGAGGCTAGGACTTCTAATTCTATGTATCAACACTATTTTTGAAGAGACTTTTTTCCATTGAATATTTTTTCCTGCTTTGTTGAAGATCAATTAACCATGTAGTTGTGGGTTAATTTCTGGGTATTCTATACTCTTCTATTGGCCTGTATCTCTTTTTGTGTTATTTTCTTACTATTTTTATCACCACAACTTTGTAATATAACTTAAAGGCAAGAATTTTGATTCCTCCAGCTTTGCTTTTCATTTTCAAGATTGCTTTGCCTACTCAGGGTCTTTTGTGTTTCATACAAATTTTAGGACTGGTTGTTCTAGCTCTGTGAATAATACTGGTGGTATATTGAGAAGGATAGTATTAAATGTGTAGATTGCTTTGGTTACTATAGACATATTAACAAAACCTTTCTAATCCATGAGCATGGAACTTCTTTCAATTTCTTTGTGTCATCTTCAATTTCTTTCATCGGTGTTTTATAGTTTTCAGAGTACAGGGTTTTCACCTCTTTGCTTAGGTTTATTCCTAGGTATCTTATGGCTTTTGGTGCAATTATAAATGGACTTATTTCTTAATTTCTTTTTCTGCTGCTTCATTATTGGTGTATAGAAATGCAACAGATTGCTGTACATTGGTTTTGTATACTGGAACTTTACTGAATTCATTTATCACTTCTAGCAGTTTTTGGTAGAGTCTTTTGCATTTTTAATATATAGTTATCATGTCATCTGCAAATAGAGTTGTACTTCTTCCTGCCAATTTGGATGGCTTGTATTTTCTTATGTTCTCTAATTGCTATGACTAAGACTTTTGGTACTATATTGAATGAGTGGTAAGAACAGACATTTTTGTCTTGGTCCTGACATAAAGAGAAAATTTCTCAGTATTTCCACCATGATAATGATGTTTGCTGTTGGTTTTCATATAAGGATTTTATTATGTTAAGATATGTTGCCTATACACCTACTTTGCTGATGGTTTTTTATTATGAATTGATGCTGTTCTTTGTTAAGTGTTTTTTTATGACTCTATTAAAATGATTTTATAGTTATTATCTTTTATTTTATTAATGTGATGTATCACATTGATTTGCAAATACTGAACCACCCTTGAAACTGATGAAAAAAATCCCATCTGATTGTGGTGAATGATGCCAACAGTATTGTTGGATTCAGTTTGCTGGAAATTTATTGAGAATTTTCACATTCATATTCATCAGAGATATTGGCCTGTAGTTCTCTTTTGTAGTACAATCTTTGTTGGGTTTTGGTATCACGGTAATGCTGGCCTCATATGGTATGGTACTGGCCCAGAAACAGACACATAGATCAAAGGAACAGAATAGAAAACCCAGAATTGGACCCACAAATATATGGGAAATTAATCTTCAACAAAGCTGGAAAGAATATCCAATGGATAAAAGACAGTCTAGTCTCTTCAACAAATTATGTTGGGAAAACTGGACAGCAACAGGCAAAAGAATGAAACTGGACCACTTCTTTACACCATACACAAAATAATTTCAAAATGGATAAAAGACCTGAATGTGAGACAAGAAACCATCAAAATCCTAGAGGAGTACACAGGCAGGAACCTTTTGACATTGGCCATAGCAATTTCTTACTAAGTATGTTTCCTGAGGCAAGGGAAACCAACACAAAAATAAAATATTGGGGTTTAATCAGATAAAAATCTTCTGCACAATGAAGTAAAATATCAACAAAACAAAAAGGCAATCTGTGGATTTGGAGATGATATCTACAAATGACACATCTGATAAAGGGCTTGTATCTAAAATATGTAAAGAACTTATCAAACTCAACACCTATGAAACAAATAATCCAGTTAAAAAATGGTCAGAAGGCGGCACCTGGGTGACCCAGTGGGTTAAGTGTCTGCCTTCAGCTCAGGTCATGGTCCTGTGGTCCTGAGATTGAGCCCCATATTGAGCTCCCTGTTCAGTGAGAACCTGCTTCTCCCTCTCCCTCTACTGCTCCCCCTGCTTGTGCTCTCTCTCTGTCAAATAAATAAATGAAATCTTTAACAAAAATGGGTAGAAGACATGAATAGACATTTAACCAAAGAAGATATACAGATGACTAACAAAGACATGAAAATCCCAACATATCTGATAATCAGGGATTATACAAATCAAAACTACAATGAGCTATCGCCTCACACCTGTCATAATGGCTAAAATTAGCAGAGGAAACAACAGGTGATGGCGATGATGCAGAGAAAGGGGAACCTTTTTACATTGTTGGTGAAAATACAAACTGTCGCAGCCACTGTGGAAAAGAGCATGGAGGTTCCTCAAAAATAGAACTTCCTTATGATCCAGAAATTGCACTACTAGTTATTTACCCAAATAATACAAAAATACTATTTTGAAGGGATGTATGTATCCCAATGTTTATATCAGCATAATCAACAATAGCCAAATTATTCATTGACTGATGAATGGATAAAGAAAATGTAGTATATGTATATACAATGGAACATTATTCAGGTATAGCAAAGAATGAAATCTTGCCATTTGTAATGATGTGTATGGAGCTAGAGTGTATTAAACTAAGGAAACTAAGGAAAATAAGTCAGTCAGAGAAAGACATATACCATATGATTTCATTCATATGTTGAATCTAAGAAACAAACATATGAACATAGGGGGAACAAAAAGAGAGGCAAATCGTAAAAGAGACTCTTAACTATAGAGAAAAAACTGAGGGCTACTGGAGAGGAGGTGGCAGGGGGAAGGGTTAAATATGTATTAAGGAGGGTACTTATGATGAGTACCGGGTTTGGTATGTTGGTGATGAATCACTAAGTCCTACACCTAAAACTAGTGTTATACTATGTGCTAACCAACTAGCATTTAAATAAAAACTTGAAGAAAAATAAATAAAAACATTTATACCTTTTAAAAGAAAATTTATATCTTAAAAGAAAAAAGAATTATTCTGATAGCAAATGCAGGCAAAGGTATGACAAGGAACCTATAGACCTATGACTATAAAAATTAAATAATAAATGAAATATGAGTACCCAAATCCTCCAGCGTGTAAACAAAGTATATGCCATGAACAAATGGGATTTGTCCCAGGAATACAGAATTGGTTTCACATCAAAAAATCATTCAATGCAATATAAAATATCACCAGAATAAAAAAGACATAGATTACAATACATGACACAGATAAAGCATTTGATAAAATCCACCACCTTTTTCCGATAAGCAACACTCAAAAAGCTAGGAGTAGAAGAGAACTTCCTTAATCTCATAAATGGTTATCTAGTAAAAATCTCATAGATTACATCATAAGAATGAGTGCTTCTTGCCTAAGATCAGAAAAAGTATTTTGACTCTCAACATTGCCATTTAACATTGTACTGGAGGTTCTAGCCATGTAAATCATGCAAGGCAAAAAATACAAAGGATCAATGTTTAAAAGGAAGAAATAATACTATATTTGCAGAAGGCATGACCTTGTATATAGAAAATCCTAAGGAATCCACTAAAAAAAAAAACTATTAGAACTAATATATGAGTTCATCAAGGTTGCAGGTACAAGATCAATATAGAATCATCAACTGAAAGAGGTGAAAGGAGTTAAGAGGTACAAACTTTAAGTTATGATGATGTAATGTAGAGTAGAGAGAATATAGTAAAAAATATAATAATTTTGTACAGTGACAGATGGTAACTAGACCCATTATGGGAATCATTTTATAATCTATAAAAATATCAAATCACTATGATATATACCTGAAACTAATAAAATGTTGTATGTCAATCATACTTCAATAAAATAAGTAAATAAAAATAAAATTTAAAAAATCAATTGTATATTTTTACACAAGAGCAATGAACAATCTGAAAATAAAATTAAGAAAACAATTCTGTTTAATATAACATCAAAAGGAATAAAAATATAATAAATACTTTTAAAAAGCATAAGAAAAGTGTAAGACACGTACACCAAAAACTATAATAATTGTTAAAAGAAATTATATAAGATTTAAGTAAATGTAAAGTTATTTCCTGCCTATGGAATGAAAGCCTTAATTGTTAAAATGGTAATACTATTGAAAGTGGTCTATAGATTCCAGAAAATCTCTGTCGAAATCCTAGCTACTTCTCTCTCTTTTGCAGAAATTGATGAGATTATCACAAAATTCATATGAAAATGCAAATATAGAATAATCTAACCATCTTTAAAATGAACAAAGTTGTGGAATCATACTTAACCAATTTTTCAATGTACTACAGTGCCACAGCAGTCAAGCTATGTATGGTACTGGCATACAGGTATACATATGGATCAAGAGACTAGAATTGAGAGTTCATAAGTACACTCTTACATTTATGGCCAACTGATTTTTGACAAGAGTACTATGACGATTAAATATAGAAATCATAATCTTTTCAACAAATGGTGCTAGAACAACTGGTATCCACATGCAAATGCATGAAGTTGGACTCCTACCTCACTCACACCATACAAAATACAACTTATCATAAATTTAAATATGAGAGCTACAGTCATAAAATTATTAGTAGAAAATATAGGCATAAATTTTTATGACCTTGGGTTAGGAAATAGCTTTTAAGATCCAAAAAAAAAATGCAAACCAAAAATATGAGTAGCAAAGGAAAAAAGAAAATTGGACTTCAGCAAATTTAAAAACCTTTGTTATCAAAGGACACCATAAAGAGTGAAAAGAAAACCTACAGAATGGCAGAAAATTTTTTCAAATCTTGCATTTGATAAAAGACTTGTATCCAGAATATGTAAAGGACTCTTACGACTCAATAATGAAAAGACAAACCAGTTGTAAAATGACTGTGATCAAACATTTCTCTAAGGATGATATAAAAAATGGCTAAAAGTGCCATTATCATTAACCAACAGGGAAATGTAAATCAAAATCACAATGACATAACACTACATAATCTAACAATGGATGCTATAATGAAAACATCATATAACAACAAGTGTTGTCCGGGATATGGAGAAATTGAAACCTGCAAACACTGCTGGTGGGAATGTAAAATGATATAGACAAATTGGAAAACAATCTAACACTTTTTTTCAAAAAGTTAAACATAGAGTTAGCATTTGACCCAGAAATTCCTCTCCTAGGTGTATATACCTAAGACAGACAAAATCATATGCCCATGTTGTACATGAAAGCTCACTGCAGCATCATTCATACACTAAAGGGTAGAAACAACTCGTATGTCTTATCAACTAATGAGTGGATAAACAAAATGTAGTTCTCTGTATAATGGAATATTATTTATCAATAATTAGGAATGAAGTATTAGTGTATGACATAACATGAATAAACTGAATTTTTTAATCCTAAGTGAAAATAGCTAGTCAAAAAAGACTACATACTGTGTGATTTTGTTTATGTGAAATGTGAACAATAGGAAAATGTATAATGACATGATGTAGTTTAGAGGTTACCTACAGCTGGGGTGGGCATGGTAATAGTGGTGGTTGGGGAAATGGGGAGTAACTGATAATGAAGATGTGGTATTTTGAGGGGTGGCAAAAATATCCTAAAATCGATTGAGGTAATGATGACAGAACTCTCAATATACTAAAAAAACACTGAATTGTTCTATTTAAATTAATAAATTGTATGGTATATAAATTATATTTCAATTAAGTCATTTTTTAAAAAGTCCTCTGTACAAATTATTCATACCTAATACAGGAATCTTATTCTTCAACTAGACAACCCTGAACAATGTTATTACATTGTAATAATGGCTTGAAACACACTTGGAAATTTCCAATTTTATTTTAAAGATTTTGTTTATTCATGAAAGACAGAGAGAAGCAGAGACATAGGCAGAGGGAGAAGCAAGCTCCGGTGGGGAGCCCAATGCGGGACTTGATCCCAAGACCCTAGGATCATGACCTGAGGCAAAGGCAGAAGCTCAACCACTGATCTACCTAGGTTCCCCCAAATTCCCACTTGTATGGTCAATTAATCTATGACAAAGGAGGCAAGAATATAGAATGGGGGCAAGACAGTCTCTTCAATAATTGCTGCTGGGAAACTAAACAGCTACGTGCAAAAGAATGAAACTGGTCCACTTTGAACACAATACAAAAATTAAAATAGTGGGCAGCCCCGGTGGCGCAGCGGTTTAGCGCCTCCTGCAGCTCAGGGCCAGATCCTGGAGACCCTGGATGGAGTCCCACCTCCGGCTCTCTGCATGGTGCCTGCTTCTCCTTCTGCCTGTGTCTCTGCCTCTCTCTCTCTCTCTCTCTCTCTCTCTCTCTCTGTGTGTGTGTGTGTGTCTATGAATAAATAAATAAAATCTTAAAAGAATTAAAATAGTTTAGAGATCTAAATATAAGACCAGGAACCATAAAAATTCTAGAAGAGAACACAGGCAGTAATTTCTTTGACATCAACCATAGCAACATTTATGTAGATCTGTCTCCTAAATAAATGGAAGCTAAAGCAAAAATAAGCCACTGGGACTACATCAAAATAAAAAGTTTTTGCACAATGAAGGAAACCACTGACAAAACCAAAAAAGAACCTACTGAATGAGAGAATTTGTTTGCAAATATGTCTGATAAGGAGTTAATATCCAAAGTATATAAAAATGTATACAACTCCACATAAAAAACCCACCAAATAGGGATCCCTGGGTGGTGCAGCGGTTTGGCGCCTGCCTTTGGCCCAGGGCGTGATCCGGGAGACCCTGGATCGAGTCCCACGTCGGGCTCCCGGTGCATGGAGCCTGCTTCTCCCTCTGCCTCTCTCTCTCTCTCTCTCTCTCTTTCTCTGACTATCATAAATAAATAAAAATTTTAAAAAAATTTAAAAAAAACACCAAATAATCATATTAAAATACAGGCAGAGGGCCTTAATAGACATTTTTCTGAAGAAAACATACAGATGCCCAACAGACACATGAAAAAATGCTCAACATCACTAATCATCAGGAAAATGCAAATAAAAACCACAATTACATGCTACCTTACATATTTTTAGATGGCTAAAATCAAAAAGACAAGAAATAAGAAGTGTTGTTGAGGATGTGGAGAAAAAGGAACCCTTGTACAATGGTGGTAGGAATGTAAATTGGTACAGCTACTGAAGAAAACAGTATGTAGTTACCTGAATGAAATAAAAAATAGAAATAGCAGGGCACCTAGGTGGCTCAGTCAGTTAAGCATCTGACTCTTGATTTCAGCTTATGTCATGGTCTCATGGTTGTGGGATTGAGCTCCTCATTGGGTTTGTGCTCAGTGAGGAGCCTGCTTGAGATTCTCTCTGTCTTCTCCCTTCCTCTCTGCCCCTCCCCACCTCCAGGCTCTCTCTCCATCTTTCTCTTACATAAATAAATAAATCTTAAAAAAATAGAAGTACCATATGATCCCTGAATTCCATTATTGGGTATTTATCTTAATAAAATGAAAACACTAATTTAAGAAGATACATGTAACCTCCTATGCTTATTGCAGCAGTATTTGCAATAGCCACAGTATGAAAGCAGCCCAAGTGTACATAAAGAGATGAATGGTTAAAAAGTGGAATTTGTATACAATGGAATATTGTTCAGTCATAAGAAAGGATGAGATCATGCCCTTTGAGATGACATAGTTGGATCTTGAGAGTATTATGCTAAGTGAAATAACTCAGACTGAGAGAAATACCTTATGATTCACTCATATGTAAAATCCAAAAACACAAAACAAATTAATAAAACAACAGCACAATCAGATTTATAAACACAGGGAACAAACCAATGGCTGCCAGAAAGGAAGGGTTGGGGGATGGGCAAAATGGGTGAAGGGGAGTGGGGGATACAGGCTTCTAGTTATGGAATGAATAAGTCATGGTAATAGAAGGAATAATATATGGGATATGGTCAGTGCTACTGCAATAGCATTGCATGCTGACCAATCGTAGCTACTCTTGTAGTAAGCACATCATAATGTATAGAGTTGTTGAATCATGATGCTGCATTCCTGAAATTAACATTGTATATCAACTATACTTAAATTATACTTACATTAATTTGAGTGTATTGCTTTCAATATTTCTGTAGCCTTTTACTGATGTGTCCATTTTGCCTAAATCTCTGATACTTAAAATCAGAGAATTTATTTTATTTTGTTAATATTTTCTGATTTTTCTCAGTGTGATATTTGGTCCACTAAGAATCTGGAGTGACTTTGCCAAACACAGCAATCTAATTTTGACACTTTCCATAAGACATATTTCCCATAATGATTTCTGCCATAGTAAAACAAGAAATAACAGATATTTGATAAGAGGACACTTGAATCAAAAGCCCCATCTCTAGATTAATGCAGAAAATAGATGGACCCCAGTGACCCCTATTCTTCTCAGTCTTCTCATTCACCCTGACTTGAAGAAATTTCAGCTAGTCAATGTACTTGAAATGATTTGAAAATTAAAAGTTATATCTAGCACTTAGAACAGCACCTGACAAGTAGTAATTTCTATATAAGTATTGTTATTATTGAATGTTCTCACATATAACTAGTCTGTGACCTCATTTCTGCTAAAACAAATATGATTCACATGGACAAATACCTGTGATAATGAATCTTTTCTTTTCTTTCAGGATTTCTTGGTGTGTTTAATCAATGTTAAATCAATGTTAATCTTGGTGTGTTTAATCAATATGGAACATTTATTAGATACTCACTATGTACATAAAAATGTTAACAAAAAATTATGTTAAATAATCTTAATATATAATAATGTAGGATAATCCCTGACTCCAAAGGACTTAAATGACTATATATATATATATATAAAGTTACACATTACTTGTTTAAATATATCATTATTCTATTAAACTTTGAGGAAAAGAATTCTGTCTTATTCATGTGTTCTCTTTGAACCCTAGTATACATATATGCATGTAGCCAACTCTCAAATGATTATGGAGTTAAGACAAGCTTACAAAATATCATATACTAAATTCTAGAAAATTATAACTACAAAAGGAATAACCTTGTTTGAGTGATAAATGGATAAATTAGTGAATGGAAGTATAAATAAATAAGTGAACTAAATAATTTTCAATAGAAATGCATGGATAAACAAGATATATGTATATACACACAATGGAATATTATTATTCAGCTGTAAAAAGAATGAAATCTTGCCATTAACAATAACATGGATGGAGCTAGAGAGTTTTATGCTAAGTGATATAAGTCAGTCAGTGAAGGACAAACACCATATGATTTCACTTATATATGTGGAGTTTAAGAAACAAAGGAACAAAAAGGAAGCAAAAGAGAGAGGCAAACCAAGAAAGAGACTCTTAACTATAGAGAACAAATTGATGGTTACCAGAGTGGAGGTGGGAGGGAGGATGGGTAAAATAGGCGATGAGGATTAAGTAGTGCACTTGCTATGATGAGCACCAGGTTTTGTATGGAAGTGTGACTCATTATATTGTACACCTGAAACTAATACTACACTGTATGTTAACTAACTAGAATTTACATAAAAACTTTAAAAGAGAAGAAAAAACCTGCAACCAAAAAAAAAAAAAACCACTTATCAACTCACACACAAAAAAAATAAGGGAAATATATTACTCAGATAAAGGGAGAAGTCATGGTAGTAAATTCTAGGTAGAGAAAATAATATGATAAAAAAGATAGAGGTAGAATTGTACATGAAACATTTAAAGATGAATGAGTAAAATATTTTAAGTAATATAAGGATCATATAGAACAGAAGGATAATAGATGATTATGGACTAAGGAGGGTTGTGGATGACAGCTTAACAATGTTAGACTATGTTGACTGGATAATAGTAAGCATTTAAAGGTTTCTATTCAGTTTAATGTTATTTTACAATAATGCAGCAATAATGGTAAATTCTAATTGAGCAGAAAAGATATTTGAGTCGACAAATCAATTGCATAGCTATAAAAATATTCTATCTGTATATAAAAAATATGGACCTGAAATTCAGTATTGGCATTAGAAATGGTAAACAGGGGATGCCTGGGTGGCTCAGTAGTTGAGCATCTGCCTTCAGCCCAGGGTGTGATCCTGGAGACCTGGGATCAAGTCCCACATCAGGCTTCCTGCATGGAGCCTGCTTCTCCCTCTGCCTGTGTCTCTGCCTCTCTCTCTGTGTGTCTCTCATGAATAAATAAATAAAATCTTTAAAAAAAAAGAAATGGTAAAGAGATTAGCTATATAGGTGTTATTGAAAATAAATTTACAGGATTTGATAAATAAATACATATAAGAATGTATGGAAAATATCACAACAAAACCATGTCTTACCTGTTCAGAAAAATGTTTCAGTAATGTGATAAGTTTAATGAGGTGGCTTTTCAAACTGGAAAATTCTGACATACAGTCAAATGGAGGCCTGCCAGGGAAGGATGACAAGAGATTCCATCAATCTCAGTTTCATTGAATGTCACAGCTTTATACCTTAGGAAATTGAAAATTATAACCCACAATATATATACCTTTGGATCACTTTAAAAATCTGCCAAGGGTCAGCTAAATTTTAGACATCATGAAGTTATATAAAAAATAACAGAAAACTTATACAGAAGCTGATCAGTGTAATATATCTATGTTCTCAGTAGCTGGTAGGATTGTAGGTGCACAATTTACAACAGTTTTCCCTATTTTCAAGTTACTATGAAAAGGTGGAAGGCAGAGTAAGTAACTTTTTAATTTCTTTTTCCTGAATGAGTACATAAAAAGAATAAAAAAGAAAAATACGTATAAAATATTAAGTATGTAATCCACAAGTAGATAATCCATTCCTTGAGAAATAAAGATTGGTGGTATCTAGTAATTAATTTTGTCACAAATGAAAAAAAAACGTATTTTACTTAGGATACTATAGCCAATTGAAAATTTTGGGCTGTATTATTTTTACTTAGTGTAGCTTTCAGGCTTCTGTGGTTTTGGAGAACTATAATCACAAGTAGGAATTTGAATGAGGTGATAAAACTTACATAGCATTGTTGTAAAATGATCACCCCCTTCATCTATTTTATTACATTCCAAAAATGAAGAACAATTTTCAAAATGTTATTTGTAAAACAAATTAACAAGCATTGAAGTGCTGAAAATATACTTATTTTCACATGAAAAATGAAGTTTTAGCTTTAAGAATTAGCAATAAAAGTAATTCATAAGAACCCCCCTCTCCAATTCCTAGAATATTACAATCTCTGGTGCTTACATGAAAGTGACATTTTTTTGGAAGTCTATTTCTAAAGCACATCTGAAAAAAATTTTAGGCATTTTTCCCTTTTCATCCATTTCTAGACTTAAAAAAATGAGCAAATAGGCAAGAAAACATTTGGTCAATGTACACCCTATTACCTCATCCTATCCTATCCTTTAATAATCAACATGAAACATGCTCAATTTATGTTTCCTTACAAGTAGAGCATTGGGTTATTATGCTTGGATAAGTTGTCTTGAATTACTATATTGCTCTCTTCAATGAAATTTGTCATAAATTCTACTTCAAATCAATAGGCAAATTAAAATTGTAATGACTAATGGAAATGCAATGTAATCAGAGAAGCCCCTATCAACAGATCTAAGATTTCCATTTATTATCATAATTAAGAGCTTTTTAAAACCCATAATGCCCACAATTAATTTTAAAATGTTACTTCTATTACCAATAAAATGACACTTAAATAAAGCTCTATCATATATAAGCATATAATGTTTGTGAAGTCATTCTTTTGTATACTGTAGGTCAGTTGAAAAAGTTCATACAACTCAGTAAAAAGTCTAAATACTTTAGAAAAATATAAAAAAGGAAGAACAAACTTTATGGGAAGAGATCATACAACTACCTTTCCAACTTTTTGCCATGATTACATTTTGAATTAAACTCTTGAATTAACATAAACTCTCAAAAATACTTATTATCTCTATTTCCAAGATGACTTACTAGATTTATATTCTTTTTAATAAAACAAAAATAAGTTTTAGGCCTGAAATTATAGATTTAATTAAGCCAAGTCAAATAACAGCTTGAATCATAATTTGAGAAAAATTCAATATTCAAACTAATAATGGAAAATTTACATTTTAACAGCACCTTTCTCATATTTTGTTTTAGAAACACAAAGATGAAGCTAATTTTAGGATAAACCATAGAAATAATTTTCTTGCCAACATAGTTATTTAATTTCAGAGAGAAAAGAAACAATTTCTCCAATTAGCACTCTAACCAGATATTATATAGGAGAAGATTAATTATTATGTAGGAAATCCAATTAGGCTAAGCCTCAAACATTTTTTTGAGCCCCAAACCTTCTTAAAACCCATGTTACTACATGATCAGAATTGAGCCAGTTGAGTCTCTAACACAACTTTCAAAACACATGGTCTTTACTAGGAAGTCTTTGGAAAATCAGAAGTGACTAAAGCTAAGAAATTTATAGTACTGAGGTGTTTTATAGCAACTATTTCCACTGAAAGGTATATTATTGTGTCTTTTATGTGTTTTATTCATAACATTTTATGCATTCAAAGATCATATTTAGAATATTCAATACGTTTAATTAGTATGAATACATCTTATTCCGTTGTTACTAGTTCTTAAGCAAGAACTATGAGAATCTGCAATGTTTTACAGTTTAAAATATTCAAGCAGGTAAAAAGAAAGTGCTAAGATGAACCATAAATTTGCCATTTTCAAAAGCTGTTATATGAGGTCATTTTGTATAGATTGTATCATTTTTGAAAGAGAAGTCTAATTGCTCACTACAAAATATTAAGGACTATTTACTACAAAATATTGCAATAACAGTATAAACACTTTTAATATTTTTTTAATTTATTTATGATAGTCACACACAGAGAGAGAGAGAGGCAGAGACACAGGCAGAGGGAGAAGCAGGCTCCATGCACCGGGAGCCCAACGTGGGATTCAATCCCGGGTCTCCAGGATCGCGCCCTGGGCCAAAGGCAGGCACCAAACCGCTGCGCCACCCGGGGATCCCTAAACACTTTTAATATTATCTGGTTCCACTGATCAGAGCAAAGAAGCCTTCAAATTGGTGATGTAATGAAAATTTGCTAAAGCATGCTTGTTAATACTGTAACTGTGATGAGAATTTTGTAATGAGACTAATATACAAGAAAATCTAATACTGTGAATTATCAACTATCAGTGAAGCAGATTATATTCATTTGGGGTTCTTTTGTTGCCAACTCAGTTCTGTGGCTTTGTTGTATACCTATTATTCCTTTCCCTATTTTCCTTAATTCCAAAGATCTCAATTATTTTGTTTCAGCTTGTTGCCAGATAAATAAGTGTAAGGGGCTCAGAAGAGAGGAAGTAGAGGAACAGATGAATTTCCTATGTTTTATCTAACATTCAATTTGAAATTTCTTTGAAAAAGCAGGTCAGATATTTCATCCCGTCTTCATATGAACAAAATGGGCTTGTCAATCAAGTATCAATTGAAATGAAAACAGGTGTTAAAAACTAAGAGAACAGATAACAAAAGGAAAAAGTATTATGACTTCTCCCTCTTATACTCCTCTCGTTGATTATAAAACCATGCCTCCCTCTTACTATTTAACCTCTCTATCTTTGGGATATAATACTTTCTGATAACAGATGCAAAAGGCGTAGGAATAAATATCCATGATGTTTCATTTGTGTGTAAAATATAAAGTTGAGGGGCAGCCTGGGTGGCTCAGCGGTTTAGCGCCTGCCTTCAGCCCGGGGCATGATCCTGAAGTTCCGGGATCGAGTCCCACGTCATCCTCCCTGCATGGAGCCTGCTTCTCCCTCTGCCTGTGTCTCTGCCTCTCTCTCTTTCTCTCTCTCTCTCTCTCTCTCTCTCTCATGAATAAATAAATAAAATCTTAAAAAATATATAGAGATGACTATAATCTTTGATTAAAATAGCAATTAGGAAACTTAATTTTTTAAGAAACTGAAATATTAATGTTACCTAAAGGTTATTATCAAAAGAAGATTAGAAATCATTAGCCTTTGATTTCTAAAGACTTCTCTTAGTAACAGAGTTTTAAAGGCATTACTGACTCTTGTTTATGAAAAATCCCTAATATAATTAATATGTAAAGAAAAAAATCACTATTTTGTTGCTGTAAATAGTCCAGATGTGGTATTTTAGAACTTTGGTGTAACTTTTGTGCATTCCTAAAAGACTGTGTAAAAAAACAAGTGTCTCTAATGCAGCAGCAGAGTTTGATCTATAAAGGAAGCCCAAAGTGACTCCCTTGTAAAACAAATACTAATTCTATAAAGTGATTTGTTTCCATAAAAAGTCAGATGATCAAATATTGGCTTATTTAAAAGTCATTATGTAAATATATTTTTCACCCTAGGGAGATATTCAGAGCATCAATTAAAATCTATAATTATATCTGAAAGATACTGTGGAAATAAAATCCAATCCATTTATAAGTTTTCTGAAGAGGGAAAAATGCAACTATCTTAAGATTTTACAGATCAGATATTAGGAATTACCTTTCCAGAATGTTTAGTATCATCTTGACCATATTAATCAGTTCAAGAGCAGCTGTAAGAATGTTATGAGGTGGTTTTTCATTAGTGCCATGTAGAGAACGGGCCCTTCTTCTTTCCGATATCATGACAAGAACACGATCAATAGCATGCTCAAGATGTTCAGTTTGTTTTCTGAGTCTGGTAGGCATCTTTTTGTCATTCTGAAATTAAAGTGGGAGTTTGGGGGAAGAAATGAGGCAGCACTTATCTAACATACTATAAATATGGAGTAGGCTTAACAGCAACACCATTTAACCAAAGTAACATAAGAGGAATGCAAAATTACCATCAAACACTTTTCATTCTTTACATACTGCTTCTGGTAATCTTATGCCATTCATGGTAGTAGTTACAGAAAGGACACGAAAGGAATAAGGTTCAGCCATGTGAATACTGAGGTATGTAATTTTATAATGTGACAACTACTTGCCTAAAATTAGCACATGTTAATTCTGGTACTGCCTTATTAGTATATCTATCTCATTTTATTATTACAATACCATCTACTGAGAGAAAACTCCATATTCCTTTGTATTCTGCATAGGACTGGGTATAGATCTAAGAGACAGGAAAGAAGATCCTTAATTTCACTTATCTCAGAGCCCTGGAAACTACGTATAGTCTGAGAGCTGATAATTTAAATATACAGGAACCCTAAGAATATTAATTTGGCACTGATATTTAGATGTATCAAGTGATTAGACACTTGCCTTGTATATATGTATTTTCTTCGCATGAACATGCATCCACACACTCCCATTCATCATGCTTTTGTCCAAGGCCTCATCAAATGGCTATCAGAAATAATGACAGGGTTGCAGTAATGGCTTCATGCAACCTTTTATTGGAAGAAGCTACTCTAGCTTCCTGCTTTAATGTCAGGGAATAATCTGTGATTTACTAAGTAGTAAAGAAATTTCCTAAAAAAAGGACCTGCCTCCTTTAGTTTTTGAAATTCTGAGGTGCAGGGAATTTTATTTAATTAAGTAAGAAATGAGTTTATGATTATTTTTAGCCTAGGTCCAATAAGATATGTGAAAAGATCATATTGATAGGACTTCAACTAAATCAGAGAACCAAGTACACATCTCTTCAATAATTACTTCTTCCTGTAGTAAAATATATTATGTGATATGTTTAAATGTTCACTCTTAGTGTTTCACTTTAAAAATCACAAACCAACCTAAAAATAGGCCCTTTCAGATTTCTGATGAATGGCTTTGTTTCAATAGCATCTGCCTCCCTCAAATAAGCTTGCTTTACATTTGCTAATTGGAGAAGTAAGATATATATTTGGGCATTTTTCCTTCTTTTAAAGGGTTTTAGAATATGAAAAAGAAAGTAATGAAAATGAAGGATTCTACTTTTCTTATTTACAGATGTCATAATGAAATTATCAGTGCCAGCATTTAAAATATAAACATTGGTCATATTTTTACTTCTATCTTCTGCTTCCCAGCATTTTCCAGATTTTATGGATACTATCTGAGATTTTAGATACAAATTATCATTAATATTAAAATAAATTAATATTATTAAGATATATACTTTATCTTTCCAGAATTTTTCAAAACTTTGTGTTAAGTGTATAATCATATTAACGAAGATTATTTTGACAAACTATGCCTTATATTTTTATTGCTGGATCTTTTATACTACAACATATCTGTAGTTATTTATTTTTATTCATTCTCTGGCCACCTAAAGTATGTCTTCCAGTAATTTTAAAGAATTAATTGGTAATATATTCCCTGACCTTGTAGTCTTCAGAATGTTTTTCAGTTGCCAACTCACATAAATGGTTTCTCAAGGTCATATAGCTAATTATTAGCCAATATTATCCTGGAAACAGAAGCCTCCTGTTACTGCTCTTTCTGATACATTATTAAATGTATTTTCCCCTAGAGAGATAGGGAAATATGGGAATTTTTGGTGTGGGCTATGCTTTTGTCAGTGCGGTGAAATGGAAAGACATTTAGGTCTGGGGTGAGATATGAAATTATGCAAATCTCTTAATATCTCAGAGCCTCTATTTGTTTCTTTCTCTCTAAAATGTAGAAATTAATACCTGTTTTATCCATGCATAGGATTCTTAAAGATATCAAATATATAAATAAGAGCTATTATTATTTATATATAATTAGTATATACCAAAAAAAGTCACAATTTTTAAGTAATTCTTAACAACCAGACTGTATATACTGGACAATCTCTTCATAATCCTAAAGAAACTTCAAAGAAATTAAACAGTTTAGACCATCTGACATTCTAAGTATGTTTGAATTGATTTTGAAGATTCCATTAAGATTAAACAATTGACAAATATTATCCTTGTTTTGCTTGATACTTCACTAGAACGTCTTTAAAGAGTGAAAATCAGATAATGTCTTCTCTTTATTTTTTGTTTTAAAATCATTTTGCAGTAGGCAAACATTATTTTTCAGTAAACCCAAAAACAATTAGGTCAAGGAATTATACTCTGAGAATATTTAGAAATGAGAAATGAAAGCCCAGGAAGGCCATAACAGTGAATATTTTAGCATGAATATCTAACAGCAAATAATGTCATTTAAATTGTAAAAAAAAAAAAAAAAGGGAGTACTGTTGAAATTTTTAAAAGCCATATATATTAGCATAATAATGGGAAATTTTCATTATTACACATATCAATAAGTCACAAAGGTGTCCAACAAAAGTGTTTCCCAAGTGTTAGCTTGCCCTCAATATTGAATCTTTTTTTTTAAATTTTATTTATTTATTCATGAGAGACACAAAGAGAGAGAGAAAGAGAGAGAGAGAGGCAGAGCACAGGCAGAGGGAAAGGCAGGCTCCATGCAGGGAGCCTGACGTGGGACTCCATCTGGGGTCTCCAGGATCACACCCTGGGCCGAAGGCGGCGCTAAACCGCTGAGCCACCTGGGCTGCCTTTGAATTTCTTTTAAAAAAAAATTAAGTAATCTCTACATAGGGCTGGAACTTATAACACCAATATCAAAAGTCACATTCTCCACTGATAGAGGCAGCCAGGCACCCCTTGAATTTCTTCTGAAACCATGAAGGTCATAGTGCACCAAAAGAGATATTTGTTTCTATAAACCTCTTTGTGATCTGCTGACAGATAAGCATGCTGACAGCCAAAATGAACACCTCATGTTTTCATTAAAATTTGAATTACAGACTTCTCAGATTCTATTATGATTGATGAAATTAAATAAATTCACTTTTCTCCATTTGACAATTAATTATTTTTGTTAGTATATAATCTTCATTGGTTTTACAGAGCTTTCAAAAACTAACAACAGTGGGGCATCTTGGTGACGCAGTCAATTAAGTGTCTGCCTTTGGCTCAGGTCATGATCTCAAAGTCCTGGGATTGAGCCCCAATTCAGGCTCCCTGCTCAGTGGGGAGTCTGTTTCTTCCTCCTCCCTCTACTTCTCCCCCTGCCTGTGCTCTCTTTGTCATTAATTAATTAATTAATTAATTAAGAGAAGAACTGATGATAGTAACAATAATAGAAAGAAATGTCATGTGTACATCTTTTACATTTCAGAAACACATTTTATTCCATCAAAGCCATCAGTGGAGTCTATTTTCTGTGTACCACCAGCTTCCTCCAAATATTCTTGATATTTCTAGTCGATTATGTGTGCTGCATGTTCTAACATTATTCTACCTAATGTATATGGTGAAGGAATAACATCTTAATATGTTTATTGTAGCATGCACAGTCAGAATTTAATAATGGAACAGATCAATTTAAAGAATATTCACCATCTGTATATTATGTGTGTATAAGTGATAGCTACAATATAGGAATTTTCTCGAGGGTTTATGCAAAAGGGCACTGAGAATTTGTGTGATTGAAAATAAGCTAAATATTATATCAAATCTTTGTTTTCATTTAGATACCATAGTCTTGTAGAAAGGTAGAGGAACCATTTTAAATTCCATACTATGGACATTGCTTATTGCTAAAGTAAGGCTCCAATATATATTTGTTTATATTCTGCATCATAAATAATATCTACAGATCTTCTTATTTGGCCTTACATAAATTATACAAAAAACAAAATGTTTGTTTGTACTTTCTGCTTAGTTCTTCTGCTATCCATTGAATGGAAGCATCCACCTACTTTGCCATTTGCTTAAAATCAGCCATGAATGCACAAAGATTAAAGTCAAAACATGGAGAAATATTTTGTTCCTATGACCCTGTAGAAAAATATATAATTTTGAAAGTCTCCTACTGTGATGCAAATGGAATTATATAGGAAATTTTTTTCCCAAAGAACATAATGTCTTAATATACATGATGCTAGGAAATGGCATATTCTGATAAAAAATTCCTACATAGCTTAGTGATTATCTGACACAAGCTCCTGATTAAAAAAGAACACATCCACAACAGTTGTATTTTCCAAAAGCAATACATTTCTTGCTTTCATTAACAGAAGTATAAGCAATATAAAAGAGTTCCCAAGCACTCAGATACTCTTTTCCAGGCTCTCTGACTCATAGTCAGAGATCCTTACAATTTACTAGCCATATAATTGATCCATTCAATAATTATCTTATTTATAAAATGGGATTCTTCATGAAAACTCTAGGTTGTAATCTAAGAATGAATGTTAAAAATGCTGTTACACTTGAGAATAAAATGGATTAACAATGTGAAGTAACTCTTCAAATTGTAAGTAAATTTAGAGATGTAATTTATTATTTTCATGACTACTGTCATTAATAATTATGACACTAATAATCACATATCACAAAAAGTAACCTAAAAGTTTTATGATTAAACAGTGTTAAAAACAAAAATATTTTTAAAAAGAGAGAGGGGCAAACCAGAACCAGTCCCTACATACATTTTTGTGCACACATTTTTCAATCAAATTCTTCCTTACATGAATCTGTCTGGTGTATTATACATCTAACTCATAAAAACATCATGTTTCATTTAACCACTCATATTTTACATTTTTAAGGGGGAATGGGAGAGGAAGAGGGAGAGAATCTTAAGCAGGTTCCATCCCTAGCGCAGAGCCCAACACTGGGCTTGATCTCACAACCCTGAGATCCTGACCTGAGCCAAAATCAAGAGTAGGAAACTTAACTGACTGAGCAAACCAGGCACCCCTCTTATTCTACATTTTATAGCAAACTATGTATTTTTAAATATTTTACCCAATATTGCAACCTTTTACAAGTCTTTTGTTAGCTATCTGAAAATCTATATTTCTGGAAGGTATAAACTCAATAAGGGCAGGAACCATGAGTTTTTGGCTCACCATATCCCTAGCATCCAGAATGCCTCACATGTGGAAGGTGTCAAACATATTTATTTATTGAGTGAATGAAGGCTAACATAAATGTAAAGGATCAGGAGACTCATTCTCTAGTCCTATCACTTCCATTACCTATCTCTATATTTTTAATTTTTAAATTCCAGAATAGTTAATATACAGTGTTGTAGGAGTAATTTCATGTGTACGATGCGGTGATTCAACAATTCTCTATGTTTATTGCATTATTTACAATAGCCAAATTATGGAAGCAGCCCAAGTGTCTGTCTATCAATAGATGATGTATAAAAACACATGGTTTTTACTAACTGTAATTTTGGGCAAATGATTTAGCTACTGCATCTCAGTTTCCCAATTTGTCAAATAGAAATAACAAACTGTTCTACTTCACAAAATTACTGAGTTGATGAAAAGGAATAATGGAAAACAGAAACAATATTTGAAAATCATTTTACAATACATAATGTATAACAATGTACATGCATATACATTGTTACTCATAATATATTCCATATCCTATATTTGCTGTGGAATTCAAAAGTAGACTCTAGGTATGAAAAGGTAATTGTTTTCCAATAAACTTTTACTTAACAAAAATAAAATGATTTGAAAACTGCCTCCCTACACTCCCTTTAGAAGCTCATGGTGACATGTCATTTGAGTGTTTAATTTATATTCAATAAAGGTCACTTTAAATTCTGATTCTGGGGCACCTGGGGGCTCAGTTAATCGTCTACCTTCAGCTCAGGTCATGATATCAGGGTTCTGGGATCAAGCCCCACATTGCATCTTGCATCAGGCTCCCTGCTCAGCAGGGAGTCTGCTTGTCTCTCTTCCTCTGACCCTCCCCCTGCTTGTGCTCTCTCTTTTGCTCTCTCAATTAAATAAATAAAATCTTTTAAAAATAAACAAATAAATAAATTTTGATTCTTTATTCTAATCAGTTACCAGTAAACCATATCTCAACATATTACAGTTTAACATTTTCTTAGGACTTAATGAATTTTCTCATTACTTTGTATCAAAGTCTAATGAAAACATTTAAAGAACAGTGAGCACAGAGAATAATCCTTGTATTTTCTCCATGTTGACTGAGAAGCCATTTTCTGGGTATGTCACCTTTATTCCCATTGTGCATCTACTTCAGATTGTCTGAAAGATACATGAACTAAAGGATAATATTGCCTAAATATAAGGCATACCTCATTATATTGTGCTTTTCTTTGTTGCATTTTTAAATATTCCATTTTTATATAAATTAAAAGTTTGTGGTAATCCTTCATCCAGCAAATCTATTGGCACCATTTTTCCAACAGCAGTTGGTTACTTCATATCTCTGTGTTGCATTCTGGCTATTCTTTCAATATTTCACATTTTTCATTGTTATTATATTAGTTATGGTGACCTGGTATTATTGTAGTTGTTTCAGGGGTCATGAACCACACCCATACAGGACAGCAAACTTAACTGATAAATGTATATGTTCCAACTGCTCCACCAACCAGCCATTCTCCCATCTTTCTCCCTCTCCTCCAGCCTCACTATTCCCTGAGACACAACATATTGATGTAAGGCCAATTAATAACCCTACAATGGCCTCTAAGTGTTCAAGTGAAAAGAAAAGTTACATGTCTCCTACTTTAAAAGCTAGAAATAAAAAACTTAGTGAGGAAGGCATGCCAAAAGCTGGGATAGTTTGAAAGAGAGGCCTCTTACACCAAACGACCAAGTTGTGAATGTAAAGGAAAGGTTCTTGAAGGAAATTAAAAGTGCTACGCCACTGAACACAAAAAAATGATAAAGCAAAACAACCTTATTGCTGATACGCAGAAAGTTTTACTAGTCTGGATAGAAGATCAAACCAGTCACAAATTCTGGTAAGCCAAACTCCAACCCAGAGCAAAGCCTGGATTTCTTAAATTCAAGTTCTTCAATTCTATGAATGCTGAGAGAGGTGAGGAATCTCAGGAAAGAAATATGAAGCTAATAGATGTTAGTTCATGAGATTTAAGGAAAGAAGCATTCTCCATAACATAAAAGTGAAAGTGAGGTAGCCAGTGCTGATGTAGAAGTGGCAGGAAGTTAACCAGAAGATCTAGCTAAGTTAATTAATGAAGGTAGGTAACAATAGATTTTCAATGTAGATGAAACAGCCTACTACTGGAAGAATATGCCATCTAGGACTTTCATAGCTAGAGAGAAGTCAATGCCCGGCTTCAAAGCTTCAAAAGATACACTGACTGTCTTGTTAGGGGCTATGCAGAAGTTGAAACCAATGCTTTTTTACCATTTCAAAAATCCTAAAATCCTTAAGAATTGTGGTAAATCTACTCTCCTTATGCTCTATAAGTAGAACAACAAAAAGCCTGGGTAACAGAACATTTGTTTATCATATTGTATGCTGAATATTTTAAGCCCACCATTGAGGATTACTGCTCAAAAAAAAAATAAGACTCCTTACTGCACATTGACAATGCACATAGTAGTCTAAGCAATGTTAGTTGGCAAAGTAAATTGAAAACCTTCTGAAAAGGTTTCACCATTTGAGATAGCATTAAAAATATTAGTGATTCATGAGAAAAAAGTCAAAATAGTGACATTAACAGGAGTTAGGGAGAAATTGATTCCATTGCTCCTGGATGACTTTGACAGCTTCAAGACTGCAGTGGAGGAAATATTTGCAGATTTGATAGAAATAGGAAGACAACTAAGTAAAATTAGAAGTGGAACCTGAGGACATCACTGAATGGCTGCATCTCATGTTAAAAGGTCGACAGATGAGGAGTGGAGGTTCTTATGGTTGAGTAAGATGCAATCTACTCCTATAAAGAGTTTTCTAGATGAACAAAAGTTAAAAGAATTTTTGACCACTAAACCAGTCTTGTGAGAAATGTTAAGGGTGACTCTGAGTGGAAAACAAAAACCACAAGAGAAATAGAAAATACAACAGCAAATAAATTAAGTATACATGCAAAAATCAGTCAAGAGAAGCATGAAATAAAAGAATATAATATATGATATCAAATATCAGAAATGTGGAGGGGGAGAGATGTTAAGAATAGGTTCAAATTTAAGCAATCAAAAAAATTTAAGCAATCATCAGCTTAATATAGACTGCTACCTGCAAAAGATATTATATGTAAAGTGAATGGTAACTACAAATAAAAAAACTAATAAATATGTAAAGAATAAAGAATTAGGAATTCAAGTCTATCACTAAAGAGAACCAGCAACTATGAAAGAGAGAAAAAAAAGGATCACAGAAAAACTACAAAAACAACCAACAACTAAGTAACAAAATGTCAATAAATACATATCTATCATTAATTACGTTGAATGAAAATAGACTAAATATTCCAATAAACAGAGAAATGGTGACAGAGTGTATTAAAAAGAGTTATTTATGTGCTGCCTACAAGAGACTCATTTCAGACCTAAAGTCACCTGTAGATTGAAAGTGAAGGGATGGAAAAAGAATTTTCATGCAAATAGATGTTGAAAGAAAGCAAAAGTAGCAATACTTACGCTGGGCAAAAGACCTTGAAAACAAACTCTGTAAAAAGAGACAAAGAAGTACACTATATAATAATGCAGGGGACAATCCAACAGGAAGATATAACAATTGTAAGTATTTATGCAGCCAACATGGAAGCACTCAGATACATAAAACAGTTAATAATAAACATAAAGAGACTAACTGATAATAATACAATAATACTATGGGACTTTAACACCACACTTACACTGATGAAAAGATCATTGAAGCAGAAAATCAATTAGGAAACAGTGGTTTTGGTTGATACATTGAATAAGATGGATTTAGCAGATATATTCAGAATATTCCATCCTAAAACAGCAGAATACACATTTCTTTCAAGTACATGCAGAATATTCTCCAGAATAGGTCACATATCAGGCCACAAAATAAGCCTCAACAAATAGAAGATCAAAGTCATACCATGCATCTTTTCTGATCACAACACTATGAAACAAGAAATCAATCATAAGAAAAAAAATCTGGAAATACCACAAATACAAGCAGGTTGAATACCATGCTACTAAAAAATGAAGGCATCAACCAAGAAATCAAAGAAGAAATAAAAAATTACATGTAGAAAAATGAAAATGAAAACACATCTGTTCAAATCCTTTAGGTGTCTCTCATGAATAAATAAATTTTAAAAAAATCTTTAAAAAAAATCCTTTGGGATGCAGCAAAAGCAGTTCTAAGAGGAAAATTTATAGCAATACAGGAAGCAAGAAAACTCTCAAGAAGCAAGAAAAATCTCAAGAAACTACCTTACAATTATAGGAACTAGAAAAAGAACAATAAACAAAACCCACGCCAGGAGAAGTAAAGAAATAATAAAGATTAGAGCTGAAAAAATGATATAGAAACTAAAAGAACAAAAGAACAAATCAATCAAACCAAGACCTGGTTCCTTGAAAGATCAACAAAATTTATAAACCTCTAGCCAGAGTAATCAGAAAAAGAAAGGACTCAAACAAAATCCCAATGAAACAATAGTAATAACAACCAACACCACAGAAATACAAACAATTGAAAGAGAATATTATGAAAACTTATATGACACCAAATTAGACAACCTAGGAAAAATGTATAAATTCTTATAAATATTTAACCTACCAAAACTGAAGCAGGAAGAAATAGAAAACTTGAACAGGCCAATTACAGCAAGGAGATTGAATCAATATATATATATATATATATATATATATATATATATATATTCCCCCAACAAACAAAAATCCAAGAGCAAATGGCTTCACAAATTTTATCAAATATTTCAGAAAGAGTTAATACCTATTATTCTCTAAATATTCCAAAAAGTGGAAGAAGGAAAATTTCTCAATTCATTATAGGAGGCCAATATCACCCTGATACCAAAATAAAGACACCACAAAAAAGATACCAGATAAAGACACCACAAAAAAAGATAACTATAGGACAATATCTCTAATGAACATAGACACAAGAATCCTTAACAAAGTTTACCAGCAAACCAAATCTAATAATACATTAAAAATTATTCACCATGATCAAATGAGATTTAGTCCTAAGAGGCAAG
This sequence comes from Canis lupus baileyi, assembly GCF_048164855.1. Lineage (NCBI taxonomy): Eukaryota > Metazoa > Chordata > Mammalia > Carnivora > Canidae > Canis > Canis lupus. The sequence continues at coordinate 58,701,087 of NC_132876.1, forward strand.
ATGTATTTCAATATTCACAAAACAATCAATGTGATACATCGATAATAGAAAGGATAAATACCATATGATCATTTCAGTAGAGGCAGAAAAAGCATTTGGCATTGATTCATGATAAAAACCCTCAACAAAGTGGATTTAGAGTGAACATTCCTCAACATAATCAAGGCTTATATGAAAAATCCACAGAAAACAACATACCCAATAAGGAAAATCCCAGAGCTTTCCCACCAGGGTCAGCAATAAGAAATGGATGTCCATTTTCATCATATTTCAACATAGTACAGGAAGTCCTAGCTACAGCAATCAGAAAACAAAAAGAAATAAATGGTATCCAAATCAGCAAGGAAAAAAGTAAAACATTCACTTTTTTGTAGATTACATTATACTATGTATAGAATAGTCTGAAAGACTCCACCAAAACACTATTAGAACTGATAAATGAATTTAGTACGGTCTCAAGATACGAAATCTGTTGCATTTTTATGCACTAATAATGAAGGAGCAGAAAAAGAAATTTAAAAAATCTCATTTACATTTGCACCAAAAATAATAAGAGTCCTAGAAATAAACTTAACCAAAGAGGTGAAAGACTGTACTCTGAAAATAAAACATTGATGGAATAAATTGAAGATAACACAAAAAATGTTTTCATGCTCATGGATTGGAAGAAAAAATAATGTTAAAATATCTATACTACCCAAAGCAATCTACACATTTAATACAATCCATATGGAAATACCACCAGCATCTTTCACAGAACTTGAACAAACAATCCTAAAATTTGTAGGATCCACAAAAGACTCTGAAAAGCCAAAGTAATTTTGAAAAGCAAAGCAAAGCTGGAGGTATGACAATTCCAGGTTTATAGTTATACTACAAAGTTGTAGTAATCAAACAATATGGTAGTGGCACAAAAATAGACACAGAGATCAATGGAACAGAATAGAAACCCAGATATAAACTCAAATTTATATGGTCAATTAATCTTCAACAAAGGAAGAAAGAATATGCAATGGGAAAGGACATTCTCTTTAAGCAATGGTTCTGGGAAAACTGGTCAGCTACATGCAAAATAATGAAACTTGACCACTTTATTAAACTACCTACAAAAATAAACTCAAAATGGATTAAAGAACTAAATGTGAGATTTGAAGCCATAGAACTCCCAGATGATGTCTCTGACATCAGCCATAGCAACATTTTTCTGTGTATGTTTCCTGAAGCAAGAAAAATAAAAGCAAAAATGAAAACTATTGGAACTACATCAGAACAGAAACCTTTTTGCACAGTGGAGGAAACAATCGACAAAACTAAAAGGCAACCTATGGGAAAAAAATGTTTGCAAATGACATATGTGATAAAGTGTTAGTATCCAAAATATATAAAGATCTGATACAACTCAACACCTGAAAAACAAATAATCCAGTTTAAAAAAGGAGCAGAAGACGTGAACAGACATTTTCCCAAAGACATACAGGTGGCCAACAGACACATGAAAAAAATGCTCAACATTACTCATAATCAGGGAAATGCAAATCAAAACTAACAATGAGATTTCACCTCACACCTGTCAGGATGGCTAAAATCAAAACCAAAAGAAACAATAGGTGTTGGCAAGGATGTGGAGAAAATGGAACCCTTTTGCACTTCTGTGGGAATGAAAACTGGTATAATTACAGTGGAAAATAGTATGGTGGTTATTCAAAAATGTGAACTGGTGCAGCCACTCTGGAAAACTGTGTGGAGGTTCCTCAAAGAGTTAAAAATAGATCTGCCCTATGACCCAGCAATTGCAGTGCTGGGGATTTACCCCAAAGATACAGATGCAATGAAACGCCGGGACACCTGCACCCCGATGTTTCTAGCAGCAATGTCCACAATAGCTAAACTGTGGAAGGAGCCTCAGTGTCCATTGAAAGATGAATGGATAAAGAAGATGTGGTTTATGTATACAATGGAATATTACTCAGCCATTAGAAACGACAAATACCCACCATTTGCTTCAACGTGGATGGAACTGGAGGGTATTGTGCTGAGTGAAATAAGTCAATCGGAGAAGGACAAATATTATATGGTCTCATTCATTTGGGGAATATAAAAAGTAGTGAAAGGGAATAAAGGGGAAAGGAGAAAAATGAATGGGAAATGTCAGAGAGGGAGACAGAACATGAGAGACTCCTAACTCTGGGAAACGAACTAGGGATGGTGGAAGGGGAGGTGGGCGGGGGGTGGGGGTGACTGGGTGACGGGCAATGAGTGGGGCACTTGATGGGATGAGCACTGGGTGTTATTCTATATGTTGGCAAATTGAACACCAATAAAAAATAAATTTATAAAAAAATATAAATAAAAATAGAAGTACCCTATGATTTAGTAATCACACCACTGGGTATTTACCAAAATACAGGTGACTATATTTTACTTATAGCAGCATTATTTACAACAGCCAAATTATGGAAATATCTCAAGTGTCCATCAATAGATGAATGGATAAAGAAGCTATATACACACACAATGGAATATTACTCAACCATAAAAAGAATGAAATCTTGTTTCAGGAACAATGATAGAGCTAGAGAGTATAATGTTTAGTAAAACATGTCACAGAAAGACAAGTAACATGATTTTACTCATATGTGGAATTTAGTAAACAAATCAAAGAAGCAAAGGGGAAAAAAGAGAGAGAGAGAGAGAGAAAGACAAAGCAAGATAACAGACTCTTTACTACAAAGAACAAACTGATGATTACCAAAGTGGAGGTGGGTTGGGGAATGAGTGAAATAGGTGATGAAGATTAAGGAGTACACTTGCCATGGTAAGCAGTGGGTGATGATGCATGGAGTTGTCAAATTACTATATTGTACACCTAAAACTAAAATAATACTGAATGTTAATTATACTGGGATTATAATAACATTTTTAAAATCTGGTATAGCCAAAATGAAAGTTGCAATCCACTCCTGGGTATGATGCTGTGAAGATTGTTGAAAGGACAAAATATTAGATAAACTTAGTTGTCATAGCCATGGCAGGGTTTGAGAGAATTGACTTCAATATTGAAAGAAGTTCTACTGTGGGTAACATGCTATCAAGGATATCACATACTACAGAAAAATTGTTCATGAAAGGAAGAGTCAATTGATGCAACAAACTTCATTTTTGTCTTATTATAAGAAATTGCCACAGCCACCCCAACCTTAAGAAACTGATCAATCAGCAGTCTTCAACATCGGGGCAAAATTCTCTAGTAAAAAAGATTATGACCTGCTGAAAGCTCAGATGATGATTACCATTTTTCAGCACTAAAGTATTTTAAACTGAGATATATACATTGTTTTTAAAGATATAATGCTATTGCACACTTAAATGACTATAGTATACTGTAAAATACTTTCATATGTAAATGGAAAACCAAAACATTCTTTTGACTCACTTTATTGTAGTATTTGCTTTATCACAGCTGTCTAGAACCAAACTCACAACATGTCCCAGGTATGCCTATAGGACATAGTGAGTTTTAAATGTAACTTATTTCCAAGAAGGCTCTGTGCATGGCAGGGCATAATGTATTCAGATAATGCAGTAGGTGGTGGGAACCCAAGTACAATGCATGCTTTTACACTAAATGTTGGGATGAGAACCAGAGCAAGTATTAAGGAAATTGCCATCAATAATCACAATTCAAAACATTTAACTTCTTAGTGTGAGTTGATTTTACTGTACCAAGATCAGCAAATGGTGCCTAATAAGGAAATGGAAATGTCTGTAGAGCTAAGCACAGAGCCTATGCAGCCATCAAATGTGAATGGAATAGTTCTAAGGAGCAAATAACATATGGCCAAATATGTTATATAGAAGAAATTAGTATAATGATAAGAACTGATTAATGTAAGTTAGAAGAAAAATAAAGTAACATGTTGAGATGATATAGATTAGGAGAGAATCGAGGAGTCTGAGAATGCCTTGGTAGCTGGTGGGTAGCTGGTGGGGTGGTAAGGACTGCTTGGGTTATTAAAATACAGCCTTGATGGAATGATATCAACAAGATGACAAGATGGCTGAATTAAATATTCTCCATTCATATCCCCCCTCATCAATAGTTATTTTATATCCATCCATGGAAAAATGTGTCTTTATAGGAGCTTTGTGATCCAGATAGAAAATTATGAAACCCAGTTCAGTCCAGGACCTACAAGAGTCATATTGAGAAAGCAGAAGGCAGGCCCACACCCAGATGGTAGACCCATCAAACATAGTTCTGGCTATAGACGCATAAATAGCTTCATACCCCTGAGAAGTTAACCAAAGCCTGTATACGTTTGGTCTGGGCAACAGTACCATATACTAAAAGACCAGGAAGAGTCATGCCCATCTGTGATTTGGGTAATAGGTATACGGATGTTGGTCCTGGTGTGGATCCTGATGTGGCCAGCTCCGGCCCCTCTTGGCTGCAGTCTGATAGCCCCTGGAGGTAAGATCACCAAACTCAATCCAAATATAGATTCTGAAAGGGCCTTTTAATGGCTCCAGCTCCCTCTAGCTTCAGTGTGCAAACAGTACTGGTAGCACAGTGATCCAGTGGGAAATATTCCTATCTGCAACCCCAGAGATCTTGAAATGGCCCTATACTTGGCTCTAGCCCCTCAATACTACAGTATATTAGCAGACATGCCAGCCATGAGACCAGGCAGGAGACACTCCTGTCTGTGCCCCTGGAGATACTGAAAGGTACAGAAATTTCGCTCTAGCTCCCTTGCAGACATAAACTACCAGCAATCCTATGAGTCCAGAGACTTAGTTGGAGACAATCCTGTCTGCAAGCCAGATCCTAAAAAGGCTCCAGGCATACTCTACCAGCAGACTTGCTAGACCAGAGACCCAGCAAGAGATAAACTCATTTTTGCTCCCCAAAGATCCTGAAAGGGTCCTTTACTCAGTTCTAGTCCCTACTAGCCACAGTTTATGAGCAGTAATATCTCAGGGACCCAGTGGGAAACATTTTTGTCTGTGCTCCTCAAGATCCCTAAAAAGGTCCTGAGCTCAGTAACAACTCCTCTTGGCTTCAGCCTGAGAGCAGTTCTGCTAGCACAGGGACATGGGCTACACACATGTATGCCCTTCAGGAGTACCTGAAACAGACCTCTCCTAGGCTCCAGCACCTCAACTTATAGTCAGGGAGAAGTTCTGCCTACCCAGGGAATTGTGAGATAAGCAAATCCATGTTCTCCAAAGCTAGGTTTGCAGACTCACAATATTGGTTGTGAAACCTGAAATAGCCACAGGGCTTGGTTCCAGAACTTCTCAACCATAGTTGAGGGCCAGTCTTCCTCATTCAGCTATCCATCCAAAAACCAGATAGGTCCCAGGCACCTGGCAGGAGCCACAAATGTGGGCACATCTGGTAATTAGCCTATTTTCTGAAGCAGACCCTTGCCCCAGCACCACCCTACTGAACAATGTACTGAAGACAATCTTATCTACCCAGGGTCAAGATCCATGTTTTCCCGAGCCCCTGGTAACAAGCTTAAACAATGGTGAAATGCACTGTAGACCCAGAGATAATTTCATAATTGGCTCCAACAGAGAACAACTGTGAGTTTGGAGATAATCCTATCAGAAAAGGGAACTATTATGAAGTCTTTACCTGTGGACCAGTGTTAGAGACTGAAAAAGGTTTTTGATCCTTGAAATGCAAAATACCAATGCAAAGCTACATAGATCACAAAGAATCAGGAAAGTGGGACACCACTAGAGGAAAATAATAAAATTAAATAACTAATCCTGAAAATATAGAGACCTATGATTTGTCTGACAAATTATTCAAGATATTCATCTTATATTAATTCAGTGAAATGTAAGAGAATGCAGACAACTAAATTAATAAACTGAGAAATTTAATAAATTAATAGAAATTATAAGAAAACCAAATAGAAATCCCAAAGCTGAAGAATATAATGACAGAACTGAAAATTTCGACAGAGCTTCAATAACAGCCTTGATCATACAGAAGACTCCGTGAAGTTTAAGATAGACCATTTGAAATTAGCTAATTAGAAAAACAAAAAGAAAAAATAATAGAGAAAAGTAAAGAAAGCCTACATGAAATATGAGACACCATAAAGCGAATGAAGATTCATATCATGGGTATCTCAGGAGAAGGGGAGGGTGGAAAGTTTAAAGAATCACAGATATTGATATAAAAGCTAATGTGAGGGGAGGAGTTAGGTTGGTAGAGGAGTCAGTGAACCTAAGTTGGTCTGGTCCTTCAAATAGCTAGAGAGTTATCAAATCATTCTGAACACCTGAGAAATCAATCTGAGATCTGAAGAAACAAATGCTATAATTCTACAAGTAGAAAAGTGATCACTTTTTGGAAGTTAGGAGTTATGGAGACATTAATCGGGGGGATACATCTGAGGATACGGTGGAGAGAAGAGTCCTCTGAAGGAAGCTACTGCAAAGTATGATAAGTAGCAGAGCACAAAATTGAAACTTTTAGAAGTCTACTAGAGTAGAGTACTTCCTTGGCTTAATGGTGCTCAAGTGGAAAAGTGAGGTATAATCCCAGGAGTGAAAGCATAGTCTCAGGCTCCCTGGGGTTACAAGAAGAATAGGGGTGATTTATGTGACAGAGTTCCCAGGCACAAGAGTGGGGAAGCCAGCTGAGAACAGCAAAGCTAGGTGCCAGCTTTCTGCTCCATGTTGCCATAAACTGTAAATTGCTGCACAGTCCTGTGACCACTTTCCTGGCAGGAGTCCAGCAAAAGGTAGAAGCATGGCAATATTTCTTCCCTCTTCCTGGAGGAACAGTGTGGGTCCTCTCTGCAGGAGTCTGTAAAATTTTGAGTTTTGAAATTCATTATGTGCCTGAGATAAAAAAAAAAAAAACTGGATAAAAATGCTGTGAACACAGAGTTTTGACAGAAACAGGAGAGAAAAGAGTGATTGGCTGTTTTTCTGTGAGGGCTCACTGAAGAGCGGGGCAAACTTTCAGCTCCAAGGCTAGAAAATGGGGTGCTGTCATATTCATCCAGCCAATCAGTGCTGAAAGCCTTCAGGGAGCAAAACAGTGCAATAGCAGAATCTGGAGCTGCTTACATTGAGCCTGACCTCCCTGTGCACTGGAGGCACAGTTCCAACAGAGCAAATGCACGTGAGAATCAAGCAAAAGGCCCCACCCCCACAAGACCAGTATGAACAACCAGCTCATACCAAGTTTACTGATCACAGGGGGCAGCAAAGCTTCAGCACTTGGGGAAAACAGTATATAGCTTTCACTGTTTTTTATTATTATAATTATTATTCTTTGGATTTTAAGTATTATTTTTTTCAGTTATATACTTATTTTTCAACTACTTATTCTTTTAAAATTTATATTTATATATTCTTAATTTTTCCTTTCATTGTATTTTATTTTATTTTTGTATATATATGTTTTTCTTTTTTCCATATTTTAGGATCTAGTTTCTTGTACCAAGCAGACCAAAACCTTCATAGGATCTACTTTTTAATTTTGTTTTGTAAATTGTTTTATTTCTTGTTTTGTTTTTTTGGGGTTTTTTTGTTTTTTTTGTTTTTTTTGTTTTTTTTGCTTTGTTGGTTGCTGTTCTGTTGTCATTGTTGTTATTGATCGTCTTTTTTTTCTCTTTCTTCCTTCTCTTTTCTGGACAAAATGATGAGATGGAGAAACTCGAAAGAAAGAACAGGAGGTAGTACTCACTGTCAGGGATTTAATCAGTACAGATATAAGATGTCTGAACTAGAATTTAAAACAATGAGTATAAAGATACTAACTGGGCTTGAAGAAAGCATAGAGAACACAAGCGAATCCTTTACTTTAGAAATAAAAGAACTAAAATCTAGTCAGGCCAAAATTAAAAATGCTATTACCAAGATGCAGTCTGAAATGGAGGCTATAAAAATGAGGATGAACAAGGAAGAAGAGTGAGGAAGTGATAGAGAAGGCAAAATGATGGGAAATAAGGAAGCTGAAAAGAACAGAGAAAGAAAACTACTGAATCATGAATGGAGACTTAAAGAAATCAGTGATTCCTTAAAGCAAAATTATATCCAGATAATAGGGATTCCAGAAGATATAGGAGGGGGAGAGAGGGTCAGAGGTTTATTTGAACAAATTATAGCTGAAAACTTCCCTAATCTGGAGAAGGAAACAGTCATTGAAGTCCAGGACGCACAGAGAACCCCCCTCAAGATAACCAAAAAATAGGTCAACACTTCACCATATTATACTGAAGCTTGAAATTTTCAAAGATAAAGATAAAATCCTGAAAGAAGCTCAGGAAAAGAGATCCTTAACCTACGATGGAAGACACATAAGGCTGGCAGCAGACTTGTCCACAGAGACCTGGCAGGACAGAAAAGACTGGCATGACATATTCAATGTGCTAAATGGGAAAAACAAGCAGCCAAGAATACCTTATTCAGCAAGGCTGACATTCAGAATAGAAGGACAGATAAAGAGTTTCCAGGACAAACCAAAACTAAAGAAATTTGTGAACACTAAAACCAATCCTGCAAGAAATATTAAAGAGGATCCTTTGAGTAGACAGAGAGCCCAAAAGTAACAAAGACCAGAAAGGAATAGAGACAATCTACAGGAACAGCAACTTTACAGGTAGTACAACATTAAATTCATATCTTTCAATAATTACTCTGAAAGGAAATGGACTAAATGCTCCAATCAAAAGACACAGAGTATTAGAACAGATTTAAAAAACCCCACCCATCGATGTGCTGCTTATAAGAGACTCATTTTAGACTGAAAGACACCTCCAGATTGAGAAGGTGGAGAACCATTTACATGCCAATGGATGTCAAAAAAGCTGGAGTAGTCATCCTTATATCAGATAAACTAGATTATAAATCAGAGACTGTAATAAGAGATGAAGACACCATATCATAATAAAGGAGTCTATCCAACAAAATGATCCAACAATTATAAATATTAATGCCCCTAACTTAGGAGCAGTGAAATACTTAAAGCAATTAATGACAAGTTAAAGAAAATCAATGATAATAATGCAATAATAGTAGGGGAATTTAACACCCCCTCATAGCAATGGACAGATCATCTATGTAGAAGATCAACAAGGAAACAAGGACTTTGAATGAAACACTGGACCAGATGGACTTAACAGATATAATTCAGAACATTTCACCCTAAAGCAACAGAATACACACATTATTTAGGAGTGCACATGGAATATTTTCCAGAATAGATCACATACTGGGTCACAAATCAGGCCTCAACTGGTACCAAAAGACAGGGATTATTCCCTGCATATTCTCAGACCACAATGTTTTAAAACTTGAACTCAATCACAAGAAGGAATTTGGAAAGAACACAAAAATAGGAGAAGTTAAAGAACATCCTACTAAAGAATGAATCAGACAACTAAAAATTAAAGAAGAATTAAAAATATTCACAGAAGCAAATGAAAATAAAAACATAACAGTTTAAAACCTTTGGGATTCAGCAAAGGCAGTCCTAAGAGAGAAGTATATAGCAACACAGTCCTTCCTCAAGAAACAAGAAAACTCTCCAATACACAAACTAACCTAAACACAGCGGGGAAAGAAAAATAATAAATATTAGAGCAGAAATCAGTGAAATAGAAACCAAAAGAAAAGTAGAGCAAATAAACAAAACAAGGAGCTTGTCCCATGAAAAAATTAATAAGATCGATAAACTCCTAGCCAGAATTACAAAAAGAAAAGAGAAAGGACCCAAATTAATAAAATCATGAATGAAAGAGGAGAGATCACAAACACCAAAGAAATACAATTATAAGAGAATATTATGAGCAATTATATGCCAACAAATTAGGCAATTTGGAAGAAATGGAAAAATTCCTAGAAACATATAAACTACCCAAACTGAAACAGGAAGAAATTAAAAACATGAACAGACACATAACTAGCAACAAATTGAAGCAGTAATCAAAAACCTCCCAACAAACAAGACTCCAGGGCCAGATGGCTTCCCAGGGGAATTCTACCAAACATTTAAAGAAGAATTAATATTTATTTTTCTGAAGCTATTCCCATATAGAAATGGAAGGAAAACTTCCAAATTTATTCCATGATGCCAGCAATACCTTGATCTCTGAACCAGACAAAGACCCACCAAAAAGGAAAATTACAGACCTATATCCCTGATGAACATGGATACAAAAATTCTCACCAAGATACTAACTAATGGGATCCAACACTACATTAAGATGATTATTCACCACAACCAAGTGGGATTCGTTGCAACCCCTGGGTTGCAGGGGTGTTTCAATGTCCACAAACTAATCAATATGATAATACCACATTAATAAAAGAAGGGATAAGAAACATGATCCTCTTAATAGGTGCAGAGAAAGCATTTGACAAAACATAGCATCCTTTTGGGATAAAAACTCTGCTGGGTAGAGATAGAGGGAACATACCTCACTATCATAAAAGACATATGAAAGACCCACAGCTGATGTCATCCTCACCATTGAGAAAAAATGAGAGCTTTTCCAAAAGGTCAGGAAAAGGACAGGGATGTCCCCTCTCACCACTGTTGTTCAACATAGTACTGGAAATCCTAGCCTCAGAAGTGAGACAACAAAAAGCAATAAAAGGCATTCACATTAGCAAAGAAGTTAAGCTTTCACTCTTTGCAGATGATATGGTACTCTATGTAGAAAACCCAAGAGAATCCACTCAAAATTGCTAGAACTGATACAGGAATTCTGCAGTCACAGGATATAAAATCAACACACAGAAGTCAGTAGTATTTCTATATAATAACAATGAGGCAACAGAAAGAGAAATCAAGGAATCGCTCCCATTTACAATTGTAGTAACAACCATAAGATAACAGGAATAGACCTATCCAAAGAGGTAAAGGATCTGTATTCTGAAAACTACCGAACACTTACAAAAGATATTGAGGAGGACAGAAAGAAATGGAAAAATATTCCATGCTCATGGATTGGAAGAACAAATATTGTTAAAATGTCTATGCTATCCAGAGCAATCAATACATTCAATGCAATCCCTATCAAAATACCATCAACATTTTTCACAGAACTGAAACAAATAATTCTAAAATTTGTATGGAACCGGAAAAGACCCTGAATAGCCAAAGGAATTTTGATAAAGAAAACAAAAGCTAGAGCTATCACAGTTCTGGAGTTCAAGCTGTATTACAAAGCTGTAATCATCAAGAAAGTGCTGACACAAAAACAGATGTATAGGGATGCTTGGGTGGCTCAGTAGTTGAGTGTCTGCCTTCAGCTCAGGGTGTGATCCCAGAGTTCCAGGATTGAGTCCCAAATTGAGATCCCTGAAGGGAGCCTGCTTCTCCCTCTGCCTATGTCTCTGCCTCTCTCTATGTATCTCATGAATAAATAAATAAATAAATAAATAAATAAATAAATAAATAAATATTTAAAAAAAAACAGATGCATAGATCAATGAAACACAAAGAGAACCCAGAAATGGACCCTCAACCCCATGGTCAACTAATCTTCAACAAAGCAGGAAAGAATATCCAATGGAATAAACACAGCCTCTTCCACAAATGTTGCTGGGAAAATTGGACTGCCATAGGTAGAAGAATGAAACTAGACCATTTTCTTATACCACACACAAAAATAAACTCAAATGGATGAAAGACCTAAATGTGAGAAAGGAATCCATCAGAATCCTAGATAGGAACATAGGCAGCAACTTCTTTGACCTCAGTCACAGCAACTTCTTGCTAGTAAATTCACTAATGGCAAGAGAAACAAAACCAAAAATGAACTACTGAGAATTCATCAAGATAAAAAGTTTTTGCATAACAAAGGAAACTTTCAAGAAAACTAAAAGGCAACCTATGGAAAGCAAGAAGATATTTGCACGGGTCTTATCAGATAAAGGGCTAGTATCCAAGATCTATAAAGAACTTATCAAACTCAACACCCAAAAAACAAATGATCCAGTCCAGAAATGGGCAAAAGATATGAACAGACATTTCTCCAAAGGAAACATACAAGTGGCTAACAGAGACATGAAAAAAATGCTCAACAACACCTGGCATCAGAAAAATACAAATCAAAACCACAATGAGATAGCATCTCAAAACAATCTGGATGGCTAACATGAACAACTCAGGAAAGAACAAATGTTGAGGATGGGGAGAAAGGGGAAACCTCTTATACTGTTGGTTGGAATGCAAACTGGCATAGACACTCTGAAAACAGAGTTTCCTCAAAAAGTTAAAAATAGAGCTACCCTTTCCCTTTGACCCAGCACTAGGTATTGCACTACTATATATTTATCCAAAGGACACAAACATAGTGATTTGAAGCACACTTGCACCCCCATGTTTATAGCAGCAATGTCTACAATAGCCAAAATATGGAAAGAGCCTAGATGCCCATCAACAGATGAATGGATACAGAAGAGGTGATATATATACAATGGACTATTACTCAGCCATTAAAAAGAATAAAATCTTTCCATTTGCAATGATGTGGATGGAACTAGAGGGTATTATGCTAAGCAAAATAAGTCAGTCAGAGATAGACAAATATCATATTATTTCACTCATATGTGGAATTTAAGAAACAAAACAGATGGACATAGGGGAAGGGGAGGATAAATAAACAAGATGAAAATAGATTGAGGCAAACCATAAGAGATGCTGAATCCTAGGAAAAAAAACTGAGGGTTGCTGGTGGGTAGGTATATGGGGGGAATGGGTAAGTTGGTGATGATCATTAAGGATGGCACTTTTTGTAATGAGCACTGGGTGTTATATGCAACTGACGAATCACTAAATACTACCCCTGAAACTAATAACACAGTATATGTTAACTAAATTAACTTTTTAAAAGAATTTATTATTTCAAAATAAATATATAAATAAAAACACCATAAAGAAAATGAGGAAATAATAACCAAAAACCTTCCCAAGTTTTAGAAGGTATGACATTGCAGTAAAGGAATCTCAAAACCCTAAGCAAGATCCACCTAACTAAGATTACTCTGAGGCAGACGAAAACCAAAATCTTAAAAATCAAAGACAAAGAGAATTTTGAGATCATCAAGAGAAAAATGACACTTCATATAGTAGGGAACCATTATAGGCTTATCACTGGATTTCTCTGTACAAAACTTCCAGGCCAGAAAAAAGTGGGATGAATAAATAAATAAAACCTTAAAAAAAGATTTTAAAAAGGGTAATGTGGGGACTGCTGTTAATTCTACAGACTTCAACCACCTAGTTGTTGGTTTCACAATGCTGGGGACACTGGTTGTCCCCCCTGATGCCCCCTTTTCCCACCAGAGGAACTTGAGGCTCAGGGGAGACCTCTCCACATGATTCTGTGCTGCTGGCTTGTGGGAGGGGCACTGTGGTCACTGTATAGCCATTTCTCTTACCCTTCTAATTCAGTCTCTCTTGATCTCAGACTTGCTTCATCCTCACCCCTGTGTTCCAGGATTCTCTCAGTGGTGTCTTGTTCATGAGTAATTGTTAGTTGTTCTTCGTGGGAGAGGAAATAAAGTCAGGATGACCTAAGTCACCATTTTGGTGACATCATTCCTAATTGATGGAGTATTCTGAATTTGACTATATATTTACCTTCACCAGTGAGTTTTATGATTTTTTATGTTTTCATGTTGTTACTTAGCATCATTTTACATCAACTTGGAGAGCTCTCTTGCATTTATTTTAAAAAATGATGGCCTCATAGAATGAGTTTGGAAGTTTTCCTTCCATTTCTATTTTTTAAAATAGCTTCAGATTCTTCATGGGAACCCTTAGTCTGGTCTTGCATTATATAAATTTCAGGGGAGTCTTCAAGGCTCAGACACTATGAATCTGTGAAGAAGTGATGGGGGCTTGAAGAATCCAGCATATGGATCTTGGCAGACCAAGTTCATACCTACACTGCCTAAGTAGTAATCCCAGCTAAGTGGCTTTGTGCATCTGCAGATTGAAGTAATTGATACACTCTGACTAAGAAACTCATTGGGATGCATAACTGTCTGATTCAGGTCTTTAAACAAGGATTTTTTCTGGCCCTGGTGCTTGGTTTGCCCATGCCCAGGCAAGGAGCTGAGTCATAGCCCCATCTGATGGTTAGAGTATCTCTCATCCCTATCTGACCAAAGAGGCTGGTGAGAGTACCTAGAAACTCTGTAACAAAAATGTTAAAGCTGAGAAATAAGTGGTTGGCACTGATCACCCCTGAGCAGTCAGTACTGAGCATAGAGAGTTCCCTTGCTATAGCCAAGTAAAGAGATTAGTTCATAGCCAAAGCTGAGTATATCTTCTGACACCTCTTGACTCAAAAGCGTACTTGAAAAAATTTGGGAGTTGCTTGGAGTGGTTTCTCACCATTCTGCTCTCTAAGTGAGCAGAAACATAGCCTTAACCACTGTGATTCTTGGGCTCCATTAAACCAGAAGGACTGGCAAGAATACCTAGAAACTTTGTAACCAGCAATACTCAAGCTAAGAGTGAGGAAGGCAATGCCAATCACACTCAAATCATATAAAGGAACCCTTCTGCACTATTGGTCAGAATACAAACTGGTACAGCCACTGTGTAACAGTATAGAGTTCCCTCAAAAGATTAAAAATACAACTACCCTATGATCCAGTAATTGCACCACTGGGTATTTACCCCAAAATACAAAATACCTATTCAAAGGGATATATGTACCCCTATGTTTATTTGCAGCATTATTTACAATAGTCAATGTATGGAAGCAGCCCAAGTGCCCATCCATAAAAGAATGGATAAAGAAGAAGTGGTATATATGTACAATGGAATATTATTCAGCCCTGAAAATAATGAAATTTTGCCATTTGCAACAACATGGATAGAATTAGAGAGTGTAATGATAAGCAAAGTCAGCCAAAGATAAATACCATATGATTTCACTCTTATGTGGTATTTAGTAAACAAAATGAAGGAGCAAAGGAGAAAAGAGAGAGAGAGAGCAAGAAACAAACTCTTAGCTACATATAACAAACCGATGTTTACCAGAGGGGTGGGGGGATGGGTGAAATAGGTGATGGGGATTAAATAGTACACTTGTCATGATGGAAAAAACAAAATTTCAAAAATAAAGGAAAATGATTAATGGGGAAAAAAAGACAGAATAACTAAATGAGTTAAAAAACCAGTTTCTAACTCTGATACCTACATAAGACTTGCTATAATTTTAAGGACACAAATAGCCAGAAAGTAAAGGGATGGAAAAAGATACTCCATGCAAATAGTAACTCAGAGAGTAGAAATGGTAATATTTCTATCAGATAAAATACTTTCAGTGAAAATTAGTCACAAGAGACAAAGAAAGGCATCAATTCATCAGAGAATATAAAATTATAAATATATATGCACCCAATATTGGAGTACCTAACTTTTTAAAGCAAATATTAACAGAACCAAAGAGAGAAATGGATAGCAATAGAATAATAGTAAAAGACTTACTTCAATACCACACTTTCAAGATTATACAGATAGATCATTTAGACAGAACATTATTAAGGAAACAGGAGACCTAAATAACACTATAGACCAAAGGGACTCAATAGACATACACAAAACATTCTGTCCAATAGCACTGGAAAACAAATTCTCAAGTGCACGTGGAATATTCTCCAAGATAGATAGCATGTTTAGCCACAGAGCAAACAATAACAGATGTAAAAAATATTTAAATCATATCAATTATCTTTTTCAGGCATAATGGTATGATACTGGAAATCAGTAAAAGGAAGAAAACTCAGAAATTTTTAAAAAAATATGTGAATTAAAAAAAAAACCACATACTCCTAAATGAACAATGGATCAAAGAAAAATCAAAAGGGAAATCAAAGTATCTTAAGACAAACAAAAATAAAAGCACAACATACCAAAATCCTTGGGATACAGGAAAAGTAGTACTAAGGGGAGTATATAGTGATAAATGTCTACTTTAATAAAAAAAAAAAGAAAGCTATGAAATAAACATTCTAACTATACAACTCAAGGAACTAGAAAAATAACAAACTATACCCAAAGTTAGCAAAAAGAAGGAAATAAAGCTTAGAAAAAAAACCAAAATATATCCTGGAAAGACAATAGAAAAAAATCCATGAAACCAAAAGATGTTTTAAAAAATAAATAAATAAAACTAACAAGACTTTAGCTAAAATACCAAAGGGAAAAGAAAGAAGGAGGACTCAAACAAAATTATAAATGAAAGGGGAGACATTACAACTAATTCCACAAAAAGACAAAAGCATATGAGGGTACTAATAACAATTATATGTCAATAAATTTGATAACATAAAAGAAATGAGTAAATTCTTAAAAACATATTACCTACTAAGAAGAGTCACAATGAAATAGAAAAGCTGAACAGATCAATAACAACAAAGTAAGTTAAGGCATTAATTTAAAATTTCTCAACTAAGAAAAGTCCAGGACCAAGTGGTTTCATGGGAAAATTCTACCAAATATTTAAAACAGAATTACTGCCAATTCTTCTCAAACTCATCTACAAAACTGAAGAGGAGGGAGCACTCTTAAACTCAATTTGTGAGGCCAGCATAGCCCTGACACCAAAGCCATATAAAAATACTACAAATAACACGACATTTCCACAAAGTAAAACTAGAAGCCAGTACTGTGGATGAATATGGATGTAAAAAGTCACAATAAAATATAGGCGAGTCAAACTCAACATCACCTTAAAAGGATCAGAAAACATGAACAAGTGGCATTAACCTCTGTGATGAAAAGATCATTCAACATATTCAAATATATAAACATTTTGTATTACATTAATAAACCATAAAATCATATCATCCTCTCAATAAATGCAGATAAAGTTTTTGACAAAATTCAACACTATTTCTTGTTAAAAGCTCTCAAAAACTTGGGCATAGAAAGACCATATCTCAACATAATAAAAGCTATATATGACAAGCCCACAGGTAACCTGATACTCAACCTTTGAAAGCTGAAAGCCTTTTTTTCTAAAATCAGGAACAAGACAAGGATGTTCACTCTCAGCCCTCCATTTCAACATAGTACTGGAGTAGGTGCTAGCTCCTGGGATATGGAGTGGCATATGTGGGGGCATCCTGTCATGTAGTTATGAAGTTGAATCCTATTCTAAGAAATTGGGCATTCAGGTATCCACCATGGGGTTCGGGACTGAACAGAAGATGCCAGATGATGATGCTTCTAGAGACCATGAGGAATCTGCCTGTCTTGATATCTTCAACCCTGCCTACAACAGGATCTCTTCCACCGTCCACCAGGCATTCACAGGAACATTTCACCATCTATTTTGGTGGGATGATCACCATTCCTGAGGAACAGTATTCTTGTTTTAGCTTCATAAACTCTGGGCTTTCACAGGACCCGACTTTCTTATGAGCACTGCCTACCTGGATCCAGAAAACATTGAATCTTATTTGTAGTCTGGAACAGTGGCTGGATTGAAGTTGCTGTTGGTTTTTCTGTTGGCCACCATCATGGGGCTCCTGCTCCAGCATCATGCAGCTGGACTGGGGGTGGTGAGGGGTTTGCCTATTGCTGAAGTATGTTGCTCTCATTATCCTAGGTACCCACAAATTAGCCTATGGTTCATGGTAGAGTTGGCTGTTTTTTTGCTCAGATATACAAGAAGTTATTGGTTCAGTCATTGCCATCAATTTTCCGTCTATAGGAAGGGTACCTCTGTTGGGTGGAGTTCTCATGACCATTGCAGACATTTGTATTTCTCTTTTTTTGTACAAAAAAAAGGCTTGTGGAAACTAGAAGCATTTTTTAGGTTTTCTCATCACTATTATGACCCTCATATTTGGACATGAATATATTTACAGTGAAACCCAGAGTACCCAGAGCCGGGTACTCTAGGGCATATTCCTGCACTTGTGTTTGGACTGTCATATCTCACAGATTAAGCAGGCTGTGGGCATCATGGAAATTGTCATCATGCCCCACAATATGTACCTGCATTCTGCCTTAGTCTGGTCCAGACATGTAAACCAAGCCAATAAGCAGGAAGTTCAAGAAGCTAGTAAGTACTTTTTCATTGACTCCTGAGTTGCTCTCTTTGTTCCCTTCATCATCAACATATTTGTTATCTCAGTCTTTGCTGAAGAATTTTTTTTTGAAAAAACCAACAACTAGGTGGTTGCAGTCTGTGGAAATAACAGCAGTTCACACATTACCCTTTCTCCTGATGATAACTCACAACTGGCTATGGACATCTACAAAGCAGGTGTTGTGCTAGGATGTAACTTTGGGCTTGCTGCACTCTATATCTGGGCAGTGGGGATCCTGGCTGTAGGACAAAGCTCCACCGTGGCAGGAATGTAGTCTGGACAGTTAGTCATGGAGAGATTCCTGAACCTAAAATGGTCATGTTTTTCCTGAGTGATTCTGACACCATCTTTTGCTATCATCCCCATTCTGCTTGTTGCCATCCTCCAAGATGTAAAGACTATGAAGCACTTCTGAATGTTCTACAGAGCTTCCATCTTCACTTTCCTCCCATACCCATCCTCACATTTATGAGCTTATGGCCAGAAATGAGTGACTTTGCCAATGGAATAGTCTGGAGGATTATAAGGCCAGATCTTTGTCCTTATCATCTGTCCCATCAACATGTAGTTTGTCATGGTTTATGTCCAGGAACTAGAGCATTTGGCATTGCATGTGATGACCACTGTGGTCAACATGGCTTATATGAGCTTTGTGTTTTACTTGGATTGGCAATGTTTGATTGTACTGGGCATTGTCCTCCCTGGACTGTAGGAATATGTACCCATCTGGGATTGACTTCTCAGCCTAAATTCTATTTTCTCAACACCATGGATGCTAATTCACTTGTGCCTAAATGATTGACAGCCTGAGAGACTGTATAAGAATCACTTCCTCTTAGTCCTTTTATGCCAGGTGTCCTGTTAACATATCCCTGTTAGTTCAGAGATGAATTTTGTTAAGATGCTTTGAACAGAAGGCAAATATTCCCTCATGGGAAGGGTGTTTAAAGATGGCAATTGTAAATATAGGACAGAGCTCCACACATGTCAAAACAGTCCTACAATAGCCAGAGTTAAATGATTGGCCTACAATGGCCACACACCCCATGGCCTTGTGTCTTCATTTCTGGAATTTAAAAAAATATATATGTTTATATATTTATGTAAACATGAGCATATCAGCTTTAAGGTTAAAGCTGTTTAGTTTCTATCAGTTTTAAAGTTATTTAAAATTGATATGTTTTTCTTATTTTTAAAAAAATATTGTTCAGATACATCAGATATTCGTCTTATCTGGGTCACATGTAAGAAAGGAAAGGGAATAATGCTCTTTTTCAGGATGAACTGGTTAAATTGACTTATTTTTCAAAGTGATATTTGACTATGGCCAGTTAAATTCCACTTCAATTTTAATGAACCAGACCCTTAGCAACTACTTAATTATTACATCATTTCTAAAGCAAACATTTCTTCTATCCAGCTGTTATATTTAATCCTGGTTATTGATGTGCTTTATAATTATTATTCTCTTTGTTGCTTTTCTTGGAATATTTTTAGAGGCATGGTGGTATTTTCCAAAAAGCTTAATATCTCATAAGAAGATCCAGAAACCATACTCTAATCAATAATCAGTTTTCCATCCTATGTTGTAACTCAGCCCATACTAACATTCAAGTTTTAGGTATAAAAAGAAGAAACTTCTTTTGTTTTTTGAAACTTCTAACATTTAACTTTGTAAGTCTCAGTAGAAGATGATGGAGGTAGTTGTTTTCTTTCTAATGTTTGTAGAGTCCTACCATGTCCTTTCTTCCAATTTTTCCCATTAAAACTCCAGACACCAATTCTAGATCCAAAGTCTATTTCCAGGAGTGGGAATATTTCTAATGTTGAATCTCCTTAAATGCTAAGTAAGCATTTTATTTTAAGATATTTGTACCAAGTATAATATGAGATCAGAATTAGACTAGGATTTGGATGACTAATTCACATGTCACTAATTGCCTGCCCACATATGGGTTAGAAATTTTTCTTTATTTCTCTAACTAGAACTTTTTTCCTTAAGATTTTTACTATAAAAAGGTTAATATGGGGTGATCCCTGGGTGGCGCAGCGGTTTGGCGCCTGCCTTTGGCCCAGGGCACGATCCTGGAGACCCAGGATTGAGTCCCGCATCGGGCTCCCGGTGCATGGAGCCTGCTTCTCCCTCTGCCTGCTTCTCCTTCTGCCTGTGTCTCTGTCTCTCTCTCTCTCTGTGACTATAATAAATAAATAAATAAATAAATAAATAAATAAATAAATATTAATACCTTTGAACTGTACACTTAAAAATACTTAAAAAAAGTTAATATGTAAAAATTGAAAAACTAATACTGGAAGTACTAGCCACAGCAATTAGGCAAGAAAAAAAATAAATGGCATTCAAATAGGAAGATGTAAAATTATCTCTACATCAAGCTTGATCTTGTTTATAGAAAACCCTAAAGATTCCATCCCTAATTTTTACAAATACTACATGAATTTAGTAAAGTTGTAGGATACAAAATCAACATACAAAATCAAGTACATTTCTTTACAATGAAATATCTAAAAGAAAAATAGAAAATAAACCTATTTATAATAGTATTGAAGATAATAAAATACTTAGAAATAAATTTAACCAAGGAGGTAAAGGAGCTACATGCTAAAAACTATAAGATATAGATAAAAGAAACTGAACAAGACATGAATAAATGGAAAGATATCTTATGTTCATGGACTGGAAGAGATTATATTGTTAAAATGTCCATACAACCCAAAGGCATCTACAGATTCAGTGCAATACCTACAAAAATTCCCATGGAGTTTTTCACACACACAAAAGAAATCCTAAAATCTGAGTGGGACCACAAAAGACCCCAAATAGCCAAAGAAATCTTGAGAAAAAGAGTAAAGCTAGAAACATCAAACCTCCTGGTTTCAAACTATATTACAAATCTACAGTAATAAAGCAGTATGGTTTTGGAAAAAAAATAGGCACATGGAATGATGGAGCAGATTTGTAAGCCCACAGACCCAAACATATATTGTCAACCAGTTTTTGACAATTGAGAAAAAAATACTCAAAAGGATAGTGCCTTCAATAAATGGTGTTGGAAAAATTACATGCAAAATAATGAAATTGGACCTCTATCCCATACCACCTATAAAAATTAAGTCAAAATGGATTCAGAACTTCAATATAAGACTTCAAATTATAAAACTCTAGAAGAAAACATAAAAGAAAAAGCTCCTTAACAATAGTCTTAGCAATGATTTTTTAAATTTAACACCAGTAGTACAAACAACAAAAGGAAAAATCAGAAGTTAGACTACGACAAACTAAAAAGCTTCTGCAGAGCAAAAGAAATAATCAACAAAATGAAAAGGCAACTTATGGAATGGGAGAAAATATTTGTCAACCATATATCTGATACAGAGTTATTATTCAAAAAATATATAAACAGCTCATACAATTAAAAAACAAAACCCCATACAATTCAATAAAAAAGGGGTGGAGAATTTTAACAGATATTTATCGAAGGAAAACATATAAATGGCCAAAAAAGTACATGAAAAGTGCTCCATATCACTAATCATAAAGAAATGTAAATCTAAACCACAAAGACATATTACATCTGTTAGTATGGCTATTAAAAATCAAGAGACAATAAATGCTGGCAAGAATTTGGAAAAAGGGAAAACTTTGTACACTGTTGGTGGGCATATAAATTGGTGCCAACGCTACAGAAAACAGCATAGAGATACCTTAGAAATTAAATATAGAAGTACCATATAATACATGAATCCACCCTTGGTATACTTTCAAAGAAAATGAAAACACTATCTTGAAGACATATCTGCATTCCTGTTTCCACCGCAGCATTATTCACACTAGCCAAGACATGAAAGCAACTTAAATATTCCTTGGTAGATGAATGGATAAAGAAATAGAAAAATATGCAATCATAAAAAAAAGAAGGAAATCTTTCCATTTGTGACAAATGATGGACCTTGAGGACAATATGTAAAGTAGGTCAGACAGAAAAAACAAATATTGCCTGATCTTGCTTATATGTGGAATCTAAAAACATCAAACTCATAGCAACAGAGAGTAGGACAGTGATTACAAGAGCTGAGGGGTGGGAGAAATGCGGAGATGTTGATCAAAAGATACAAACTCTTACTTATTAAATGAATACTTTGTGGGGATTTAATTTATAGCTTGGTGACTACACTTAAAAATATATATTTGAAAGCCATCATGAAAGTAGAGCTTTAATGTCCTCATCATAACAACAAGATGGGAATTATGTGGGGTAACGGATATGTTAACTAATTTCATTGTGGTAAACATTCTGCAATATATATGCGTATCAAATCATCATAGCATACACTTTAAAGCTACACAATGTTATATGTCAACTACATCTCAATGAAACTGGAAAAATGTTCTGCCATAATATTTATAAGTTTAATATTCATTTAAAGGGAAATAAAACTTGGGTTATTTATAAGATCCTGAACAATTTGAGAAATTGGAGTGAACAAATATCAACACTTTGGTATTTGATGTGACCTTTGGTGTAAAAACACGATCTCCATGATTGAATGCATATTCTGTGAAAGGCGCCTATCTTTCTTAGCTATAATTATTTTATCAGGTGTTTTCTTTCATAAATTTGACATTTCACACTAGAGATTGAGACTCAAGGTACACAATTTAATATGTTCAAAAGATTTAGCTGGAGGGAGGGGCAAGATGGCGGAAGAGTAGGGTCCCCAAATCACCTGTCCCCACCAAATTACCTAGATAACCTTCAAATAATCCTGAAAATCTAAGAATTAGGCCTGAGACTTAAAGAGAGAACAGCTGGAATGCTACAGTGAGAAGAGTTCACGCTTCTATCAAGGTAGGAAGACAGGGAAAAAAGAATTAAAGAAACAAAAGGCATCCAAGGGGGAAGGGCCCCGCGAGGAGCCAGGCTAGGGCCAGGGCTTGTGCCCCCAGGACAGGAAAGCTCCCTCCCGGAGAAGCGGGAGCTTCACCAATCTTCCCGGGGGAAAAGGCACTCGCAGGGACTTAGAGCAGAGACCCAGTAGGGCAGGGATGCCCTCAGGATCCCTGGGACACTAACAGAGCACCTGCTCCCCGGGGAGAGTGCGCCAAGCTCCCTAAAGGGGGGCAGCGCACACACGCATTGACCCGGGAGCAGCTGAGAGGGGCTCCGACGGCGGCTCCGCGGAGAGGGCTTCTCAGCCAGGAGTGAGAATCCAACAGCAGAGGCCTGGGACCACAGGGTGCCGGGGACACAGCCCAGGATCCGGCCTCCCCGCAGGACAGGCAGAGGCCAGGAGGGCCCAGGACAGCAAGGACGCTCCTGCACGGAGCTGAGCAGATCAGCGGCCCCGCCCCGGAGCCTCCAGGCTCCTGCAGACGGAGAGCTCTGGAGTTACTGCGGGGGCTGAATCCAGGGCTCCAGAGCTGGCCGCCGCCACTGGGGCTGTTGCTCCTGGTGCCTCACGGGGTAAACAACCCCCACTGAGCCCTGCACCAGGCAGGGGCACAGCAGCTCCCCCAAGTGATAACACCTGAAAATCAGCACAACAGGCCCCGCCCCAAGAAGACCAGATACACAGACAAGTACCAGGGAAAGTCAAGGGACTTAAAGTATACAGAATCAGAAGATACTCCCCCATTTGTTTTGTTTTGTTTTGTTTTGTTTTGTTTTTTATGCTTTTTGATTTCTGTTTGCTTCCCCCACCCTTTTTTTTCCTTTCTTTCTCTTTTTCTTCTCTTTTTCTTTTTCTCTTTTCTTTCCTTCTTTCTCTCCTCTCTTTTTCTCCTTTTCCCAATACAACTTATTTTTGGCCACTCAGCACTGAACAAAATGACTAGAAGGAATACCTCACCCCAAAAGAGAGAATCAGAAACAGCCCTCTCTCCCACAGAGTTACAAAGTCTGGATTACAATTCAATGTCAGAAAGCCAATTCAGAAGCACTATTATACAGCTACTGATGGCTCTAGAAAAAAGCATAAAGGACTCAAGAGACTTCATGACTGCAGAATTTACATCTAATCAGGCAAAATTAAAAATCAATTGAATGAGATGCAATCCAAACTAGAAGTCCTAACAACGAGGGCTAACGAGGTGGAAGAACGAGTGAGTGACATAGAAGACAAGTTGATGGCAAAGAGGGAAACTGAGGAAAAAGGAGACAAACAATTAAAAGATCATGAGGATAGATTAAGGGAAATAAATGACAGCCTGAGGAAGAAAAATCTACATTTAATTGGGGTTCCCAAGGGTGCCGAAAGTGACAGAGGTCCAGAATATGTATTTGAACAAATCCTACCTGAAAACTTTCCTAATCTGGGAAGGGAAACAGGCATTCAGATCCCCCCCTAAAGTCAATAAAAACCGTTCAACACCTCGACATTTAATAGTTAAGCTTGAAAATTCCAAGATAAAGAGAAGATCCTTAAAGCAGCAAGAGACAAGAAATCCCTGATTTTCATGGAGAGGAGTATTAGGATAACAGCAGACCTCTCCACAGAGACCTGGCAGGCCAGAAAGGGCTGGCAGGATATATTCAGGGTCCTAAATGAGAAAAACATGCAACCAAGAATACTTTATCCAGCAAGGCTCTCATTCAGAATGGAAGGAGAGATAAAGAGGTTCCAAGACAGGCAGGAACTGAAAGAATATGTGACCTCTAAGAGGTCCAACCAACTCTGTAAGAAATTTTAAGGGGGATTCTTAAAATTCCCCTCTAAGAAGAAGTCCAGTGGAACAATCCACAAAAACAAGGACTGAATAGATATCATGATGACACTAATCTCATATCTTTCAACAGTAACTCTGAACGTGAATGGGCTTAATGATCCCATCAAAAGGTGCAGGGTGTCAGACTCGATAAAAAAGCAGGACCCATCTATTTGCTGTCTACAAGAGACTCATTTTAGACAGAAGGACATCTACACCCTGAAAATAAAACGTTGGAGAACTATTTACGATTCAAATGGTCCTCAAAAGAAAGCAGGGGTAGGCATCCTTATATCAGATAAACTAAAATTTACCCCAAAGACTGTAGTGAGAGATGAAAAGGGACACTATATCATACTTCAAATATTTATCCAACAAGAGGACTTAACAATCCTCAATACATATGCCCCAAATGGGGGAGCTGCCAAATATATCAATCAATTAATAACCAATTTAAGATATACTTAGATAATAATACACTTATACTTGGTGACTTTAATCTAGCGCTTTCTACATTTGATAGATTTTCTAAACACAACATCTCCAAGGAAACAAGAGCTATAAATGATACACTAGACCAGATGGATTTCACAGATATCTACAGAACTTTATATCTAAACTCCACTGAATACACATTCTTTTCAAGTGCACATGGAACTTTCTCCAGAATAGACCACACATTCTGAGTCACAAACCGGGTCTGAACCGATAGCAAAAGATTGGGATCGTCACCTGCATATTCTCAGACCATAATGCCTTGAAATTAGAACTCAATCACAACAAAAAGTTTGGAAGGACTTCAAACACGTGGAGGCTAAGGACCATCCTGCGAAAAGATGAAAGGGTCAACCAGGAAATTAAGGAATAATTAAAAAGATTCATGGAAACTAATGAAAATGAAGATACAACCGTTCAAAATCTTTGGGATGCAGCAAAAGCAGTCCTGAGGGGAAAATACATCGTAATACAGGCATCCATTCAAAAACTGGAAAGAACTCAAATACAAAAGCTAACCTTACACATAAAGGAGCTAGAGAAAAAACAGCAAATAGATCGTGCACCCAGCAGAAGAAGAGAGTTAATAAAGATTCGAGCGGAACTCAACGAAATCGAGACCAGAAGAACTGTGGAACAGATCAACAGAACCAGGAGTTGGTTCTTTGAAAGAATTAATAAGATAGATAAACCATTAGCCAGCCTTATTAAAAAGAAGAGAGAGAGGATTCAAATTAATAAAATCATGAATGAGAAAGGAGAGATCAATACCAACACCAAGGAAATACAAACGATTTTAAAAACATATTATGAACAGCTATGCGCCAACAAATTAGGCAATCTAGGAGAAATGGATGCATTCTTGGAAAGCCACAGACTACCAAAACTAGAACAGGAAGAAATAGAATACCTGAAAAGGCCAATAACCAGGGAGGGAATGGAAACAGTCATCCAAAACCTCCCAAGACACAAAAGTCCAGGGCCAGATGGCTTCCCAGGGGAATTCTATCAAACGTTTAAAGAAGAAACCATACCTATCCTACTAAAGCTGTTTGGAAAGATAGAGAGACGGAGTACTTCCAAACTCGTTCTATGAGGCCAGTATCACCTTAATTCCCCAACCAGACAAAGACCCCACCAAAAAGGAGAATTATAGACCAATATCCCTGATGAACATGGATGCAAAAATTCTCAACAAGATACTAGCCAATAGGGGGATCCCTGGGTGGCACAGTGGTTTGGCACCTGCCTTTGGCCCAGGGCGCGATCCTGGAGACCCGGGATCGAGTCCCACATTGGGCTCCCGGTGCATGGAGCCTGCTTCTCCCTCTGCCTGTGTATCTGCTCTCCCTCTCTCCCTCTCTCTCTCTCTCTCTCTCTCTCTCTCTCTCTCTATCATAAATAAATAAAAAAATTTTAAAAAAAGATACTAACCAATAGGATCCAACAGTACATTAAGAAAATTATTCATCATGACCAAGTAGGATTTATCCCTGGGACACAAGGCTGGTTCAACACTCGTAAAACAATCAATGTGATTCATCATATCAGCAAGAGAAAAACCAAGAACCATATGATCCTCTCATTAGATGCACAGAAAGCATTTGACAAAATGCAGCATCCATTCCTGATCAAAACTCTTCAGAGTGTAGGGATAGAGGGAACATTCCTCCACATCTTAAAAGCCATCTACGAAAAGCCCAGAGCAAATATCATTCTCAATGGGGAAGCACTGGGAGCTTTTCCCCTAAGATCAGGAACAAGACAGGGATGTCCACTCTCACCACTGCTATTCAACATAGTACTGGAAGTCCTAGCCTCAGCAATCAGACAACAAAAAGACATTAAAGGCATTCAAATTGGCAATGAAGAGGTCAAACTTTTCGCTGATGACATGATACTCTCCATAGATAACCCAAAACCTCCACCCCAAGATTGCTAGAACTCATACCGCAATTTAGTAGTGTGGCAGGATACAAAATCAATGCCTAGAAATCAGAGGCATTTCTATACACTAACAATGAGCCTGAAGAGAAATTAAGGAGTCAATCCCATTTACAATGGCACCCAAAAGCATAAGATACCTAGGAATAAACCTAATCAAAGAGGTAAAGGATCTATACCCTAAAAACTACAGAACACTTCTGAAAGAAATTGAGGAAGACACAAAGAGATGGAAAAATATTCCATGCTCATGGATTGGCAGAATTAATATTGTGAAAATGTTAATGTTACCCAGGGCAATTTACACGTTTAATGCAATCCCTATCGAAATACCATGGACTTTCTTCAGAGAGTTAGAACAAATTATGTTAAGATTTGTGTGGAATCAGAAAAGACCCCAAATAGCCAGGGGAATTTTAAAAAAGAAAACCAAAGCTGGGGGCATCACAATCCCAGATTTCAGGTTGTACTACAAAGCTGTGGTTATCAAGACAGTGTGGTACTGGCACAAAAACAGACACATAGATCAATGGAACAGAAAAGAGAACCCAGAAGTGGACCCTCAACTTTATGGTCAACTAATATTCGACAAAGCAGGAAAGAGTATTCACTGCAAAAAAGACAGTCTCTTCAATAAATGGTGCTGGGAAAATTGGACATCCACATGCAGAAGAATGAAACTAGATCACTCTCTTGCACCATACACAAATATAAACTCAAAATGGATGAAAGATCTAAATGAGAGACAAGATTCCATGAAAATCCTAGAGGAGAACACAGGCAACACCCTTTTTGAACTCAGCCACAGTAACTTCTTGCAAGATACATCCATGAAGGCAAAAGAAACAAAAGCAAAAATGAACTATTGGGACTTCATCAAGATAAAAAGCTTTTGCACAGCAAAGGATATAGTCAACAAAACTAAAAGACAACCTACAGAATGGGAGAAGATATTTGCAAATGACGTATCAGGTAAAGGACTAGTTTCCAAGATCTATAAAGAACTTATTAAACTCAACACCAAAGAAACAAAGAATCCAATTATGAAATGGGCAAAGACATGAACAGAAATCTCACAGTGGAAAACATAGACATGGCCAACATGCAGGTCAAAAAATGCATCACTTGCCATCAGGGAAATACAAATCAAAACCACAATGAGATACCACCTCACAACAGTGAGAATGGGGAAAATTAACAAGGCTGGAAACCACAAATGTGGAGACGATGTGGAGAAAGGGGAATCCTCTTGCACTTTTGGTGGGAATGTGAACTGGGGCAGCCACTCTGGAAAACTGTGTGGAGGTTCCTCAAAGAGTTAAAAATAGACCTGTCCTACGACCCAGCAATTGCACTGTTGGGGATTTATACCCAAAGATACAGATGCAATGAAAAGCTGGTACACCTCCACCCCGAGATTTCTACCAGCAATGTCCAAAATAGCCAAACTGTGGAAGTAGCCTTGGTGTCCATCGAAAGATGAATGGATAAAGAGATGTGGTTTATGTATACAATGGAATATTACTCAGCCATTAGAAATGACAAATACCCACCATTTGCTTCGATGTGGATGGAACTGAAGGGTTTTCTGCTGAGTGAAATGAGTCAATCGGAGAAGGACAAACATCATATGGTCTCATTCATTTGGGGAATATAAATAATAGTGAAAGGGAATAGAAGGGAAGGGAGAAGAAATGTGTGGGAAATATCAGAAAGGGAGACAGAACATAAAGACTCCTAACTCTGGGAAACGACCTAGGGGTGGTGGAAGGGGAGGAGGGTGGGGGGTGTGGGTGACTGGGTGACGGGCACTGAGGGGGGCACTTGACGGGATGAGCACTGGGTGTTATTCTGTATGTTGGCAAATTGAACACAAATAAAAAATAAATTTATATTTAAAAAAGATTTAGCTGAAGTAGAATCACTTGCTTAAACAATTGACTTAAATTAGAAGGCTAAATATATTCCCTGAGGGCATTTTCAGGAATTCTCTCTCTTTCTCTCTCTCTGTCTCTCTCTGTCCCTCTCTGTCTCTCTCTCTCTCTCACACACACACACACACATACACACACACACACACACGCTGGCACACAAAAATGTGTTAGATTCCTAACAATTTTTTATATAGTTGCCAGCACATGTGATTCCTTTATGTCTATGAAAAGTGTCAAATATCATTGAGAGACTATTTTTCTGCCCTCAGTCCTCTTCCTTCAGTGGGAAGTTAGTGTAAATTTAGATTGGGAAGAGGCTACTTACTGACAAGGGTGATGTTAAAAAAAATGCCAAAAATGGAGTTAATTAAATCAGTAGATGCAGTATTTTTTCAATAAGTCAGAGGTTGCATATTAATTTAATGTAGAATTGTGCTTTATTTGTGATCAACACACAAGGGAACATGATGAAAGAAAAGTATATTTGAACATACTTGGTTTTGCTGTCTTTTTTTTCAAAAATCATGTAATTACTCATTTAATTGTTTTCTTCTCTATTGATTATCTTCTTTGTTTATAATATAAGTTATATTGAACAGTGTCTGGCAGATAGTTGGCACTTAACAAAATTTATTGAATGAACCAAGGTCATATATTTCTTAGGAGCATGTGTATTTTACTGCACCTTTAGTGGCCAGAATTAATTTTACCATTTTTTTAGAATAACAACTCAATATATTACGTTCTATTATGCCTTGGAAATTCATTTCCAAGTGATACGAGGTAAACACTTCTTTGACTTTTTTTACTACTTCAAGTCAAACTTTTGACTTAGAATAGGCCTTTTGGTTTCAGAAGCCATTATTGATTAATTTTCTAAAATACACTGACTTCTGGGGCATAGAGGAATTAAGACCTACATAATGTTCAAAGTTTCAGATCAAAAATAAGAAAAATATCTAAACATGTGCACGATATTGAAAATCTAGATGGGTGACAGTTTCTTCTCCATTTTTATCCTAATACTTGGCATAATGTCAATATAGTTACAAATTATTATATTGTAACATTTAACAATGTTTCAGTTGGCCCTCAAATTTTTTTAAATATTTTCTTTCTTTTAAAAAAAATATTTTCTTTCTTTTTAAATATTTTATTTATTTATTCATGAGAGACACACAGAGAGAGAGGGAAAGAGGCAGAGACACAGGCAGAGGGAGAAGCAGGCTCCACGCAGGGAGCCTGATGTGGGACTCGAACCCAGGTCTCCAGGATCATGCCCTGGGCTGAAGGCGGTGCTAAACTGCTGAGCCACCGGGCTGCCCAAAATATTTTCAAATTTTGTCAATTTTATATCTTTATTTTCACACACCCTCTAGTGTGTATAAAAAATATAAAATATCTTACATATCACATACACATTTGTGTGTGTGCTATATGTATATATATGCATACATGTATATGCATACACATATACATACATATCTGGTTTTATGAATAGATTTTAGTCTACTAACCTGCATTAATTATATTTATAGAAAAATCAAGTGTATGTAAATTGTTAAAATGTCTGTGCTATACAATTTAGCCTGTTATTTTTATGAAGATATAAAATATTAATTGCATAGACAGTATGAAGCAAAGGAACCATGCCTCCAGTTTATTTTGAAGACTAAGTTAAATCCCACCTATAACCTACTGTTCTCTAACCAGTGTTATTCAGCTCTCATATTTCTAGCAACAGACACCACTTTGAAAAATCTATGAACTGCAAAACTCCTGGAGTGGCTCAAGTCCATCACTTCACTATTCATAACTGCTTCCAACAGTAGTCGTAACTAAAGCAGAAGCAAACATTGAGATGTTTTAAAACATGCTGTAGCATGGAACTTCACACGTGAACTTTAAAACTTTAGCATTGTTTTTGGAACATAAACTCTTTTCTAGAACTCACAAATAATTTTATAGTATATAAAGCAAAAATACTGTCATTAGTGTAGTTACAACTGTCATTTTAAAAAATTTATTTATTCATGAGAAACACAGAGAGAGGCAGAGACACATGCAGAGGGAGGAGCAGGCTCCCCGCAGGGAGCCTGATGTGGGATCATGCCCCAAACTAAAGGCAGACACCCAACCACTGAGGCACCCAGGAGTCCCTAAATGTCATTTTTAAAAAGTTGATCTTAGCATGATCATTGACAATTTTTCACATTCAGACACAATGAAAAGAGTCTATGTGAGCAGGAGATCATAATATGGAAATTACATCTCCTGCTCACATTATTTTACCAAGAATACAGATAGGGCTCTTATTTTCTATGCAAAATCTAAACTTTGGAATCCACCTTTAATAATTTTCTCCATTGCTTTCAATATGAAAATCAACAACAAGCTTCCGAATTATTTTATTTTATTTTTTATTTAAATTCAAGTTAGTTAACATATAGTGTAATATTAGTTTCAAGTGTACAATATAGTGATTCAACACTTCCATACAACATCCTGTGTTCATCACAAGTGCACTCCTTAATCCCCATAGCCTAATTCACCCATACACCCCCCCACCTCCACTCTAAAACACATCAGTTT
Organism: Canis lupus baileyi; assembly: GCF_048164855.1. Taxonomy (NCBI): domain Eukaryota; kingdom Metazoa; phylum Chordata; class Mammalia; order Carnivora; family Canidae; genus Canis; species Canis lupus. Next base: position 58,732,878 of record NC_132876.1, read on the forward strand.
GTTCTCTACAGTTACGAGTCTGTTTCTTTGGCTGCCTGGGTGGCTCAGTGGTTTAGCACTGCCTTCAGCCCAGGGCGTGATCCTAGAGACCTGGGTTCAAGCCCCACATCGGGCTCCCTGCATGGAGCCTGCTTCTCCCTCTGTTTCCCTCTGCCTCTCATGAATACATAAGATCTTTTTTTTTTTAAGAGTTTGTTTCTTGCTTTGCCTCTTTTTCTTTTTGTCCCTTTGCTCACTTGTTTTGTTCTTAAATTCCATATATGAATGGAATCATATGCTATTTGTCCTTCTCTGACTGACTCATTTTGCTTAACACAATACTCTCCAGCTTCATCTATGCCATTGTAAATGACAAGATTCATTCTTTTTATGGCTAATATTCCTATATTATACACACACACATATATATATTTATATATGTATATATACATATATATGTAAACATATCATCTCTTTATCCTTTCATCAGTCGATGGACATTTGGGCTATTTCTATAGTTTGGCAATTGTAGATAATGCTGCTATAAACATCAGGGTGTATGTGTGCCTTTGAATCAGTATTTTTGTATTCTTCTGGTAAATACCTAGTACTGAAATTGCTGCATTGTAATATAGTTCTATTTTTAACTTTTTGAGGAACGTCCATACTCCATACTGTTTTTCGGAGTGGCTGCACCAGCTCGCATTCCCAACAAACAGCATAATAGGGTTTCCCTTTCTCCCCATCCTTGGCAACATCTGTTGTTTATTGTGTTGTTAATTTTAGTCATTCTGACAAGTGTAAGGTGATAAGTCATTGTAGTTTTGATTTGCATTTCCTTGACAATAAATGATATTGAGCATTTCTTCACATGCCTATTGACCATCTGCATGTTTTCTTTGGAAAAATGGCTATTCGTGACTCCTACCCATTTTTAATTGCATTATTCATTTTATAGGCATTGAGTTATATAAATTATTTAAGGCATTGAGTTATATAAATTATTTAAGGCATTGAGTTATATAAATTATTTATAGATTCTGGACACTAACCCTTCATTGGATATGTCATTTGCAAGTATCTTCTTGCATTCTGCCAGTTGGATTTTAGTTTTATTGATGGTTTTTTTTTTTCACTGTGCAGAAACAGTCTATTTTGATGAAGTCCCAATAGTCAATTTTTGCTTTTGTTTCAATAGCCTCAGGAGACATATCTAGAAAGAAGTTCCTATGGCTGATGTCAGAGAAATTACTGCCTATATTCTCTCCTAGGATTTTTATGGTTTCGGATCTCCTGGTTAGGTCTTTAATCCATTTTGATTTTATTTTTATGTATGGTGTGAGGAAGTGTTATAGTTTCATTCTTTTACATGTTGCTATCCAGTTTTCCCTGCACCAGTTTTTGAAGATACTGTCTTTTCCCATTGGATGTTCTTTCCTGCTTTGTTGAAGATTAATTGATCATATAGTTGTGGGCTTATTTCTAGGTTTTCTATTCTGTTCCATTGATCTATTTGTTGGTTTTTGTACCAGTCCCATACTTACTTGATTGCTACAGCTTTGGCATATAACTTGATGTCTAGAATTGTGATACTTCCAGCTTTGCTTTTCTTTTTCAGAGTTGCTTTTCCTATTCGAGGTCTTTTGTGGTTCTATCCAAATTTTAGAGTTGTTTCTTCTAGTTCTGTGGAAAATACTGTTGGTATTTTCATAGGGATTGCATTAAATGTGTAGATTGCTCTGAGTTGTATAGACATTTTAACAATGTTTGTACTTCCAATTCATGAGCATGGTATATCTTTCCATTACTTTGTGTTCTTCAATTTCTTTCATCAGTGTTTTATGGTTTTCAGAGTACATGTTTTTCACCATTTTGGTTAAGTTTTTTTTCCTAGGTATCTTATTGTTTTTGGTGCAATTGTAAATGGGATTGATTCCTTGATTTCACTTTCTGCAGCTTCACTATTGGTGTATAGAAATACAACAGAGGGGCATGAGTGGCTCAATGGGTTAAGTGTCTTCCTTCTTCTCAGGTCATGATCTCAGGGTCCTGGGATTGAGCCTTGAGTTGGGAATCCCTGCTCAGGGGAGAGTCTGCTTCTCCCTCTCCACCTGCCTTTCCCCCCTACTCTTGCTCTCTCTCTCTCTCTCTCTCCCTCTCTCTCAGGGATTGAGTCCCACATCAGGCTCCCTGCGGGGAGCCTGCTTCTTCCTCTGCCTATGTCTCTGCCTCGCTCTGTGTCTCTCATGAATAAATAAAATATTTTTTTAAAAAGAAATACAACAGATTTCTGCATGTTAATTTTGCATCCTCTGACTTTGTTTATCATTTCTAGCCATTTTTTGGTGGAATCTTCCAGGTTTTCTATATATAGTATATAGTATTATGTTATCTATCTATCTATCTATCTATCTATCTATCTATCTATCATCATCTATCATCTATCTATCTATATAGTATCATGTTATCTGCAGATAGTGAAATTTTACTTCTTCCTTGCCAATTTGGATGCCATTTATTTCTTTTTGTTGTCTGACTGCTATGGCTAGGATTTACAGGACTATGTTAAATAACTGTGGTGTGTGTGGACATCCCTGTCTTGTTCATGACCTTAGGGGAAAAGCTCTCTGTTTTTTTCCCTTTGAGGATGATATGATATTAGCTGTGGGCTTTTCATACGTGGCCTTTATTATGTTGATGCCCATTTAAACTTATTTTGTTAAAGTTTTTTTTAAATCATGAATGAATGTTGTACTTTGTCAAATACTTTTTGTATATCTATTGAAATGATCACATGATTCTTATTTCTTTTATTAATGTGGTGTATCTCGTTGATTAATCTGAGAATATTGAACCACCCTTGCAACCCAGGAATAAGTCCCACTTGATCATGGTGAATGATTTTATTTTAATGTACTGTTGAATTTGATTTCCTAGTATTTCAGTGAGAATTTTTGCATTTGTATTCATCAAGGATATTTGCCTGTAGTTTTTCTCTTTTGGTTTTGGTATCATGATAATATTGGCCCCATAGAATGTATATGGGAGTTTTCCTTTCACTTCTATTTTTTGGAATAGTTTGAGAATATGTATGAACTCTCCTTGAAATTTTATTAAAATTTGCCTGTGAAGCCATATGGTCCTGGGCTTTTGTTTGTTGGGAGGTTTTTGGTTAATGATTTAATTTGTTTACTGGTGCTCAATTTGCTCAAGTTCTTTCTCCCATTTCAGTTTTGATAGTTTATAGGTTTCTAGGAATTTCTCCATTTCTTCCAGGTTGTCCAATTTGTTGGCCTATAGTTTTTCATATTGTCTTATAATTGTATTTCTAGTGCTGGTTTATTTTTTCTCTCTCATTTTTGATTTTATTTATTTGAGTCCTTTTATCTTTTTGGTAAGTCTGGCTAGGAGTTTATCAATTTTATTAATTTTTTCAAAGAGCCACCTCCTGGTAGCATTGATCTGTTCTACTATTTTTAAATTTTCTATATAATTTTTTCTGCTCAAATCTTTTTTTAAATTTTTTTTTAGAAAGAGACAAGGAAAGAGGAAGAGAGGCAGGGAGGGACAGAAGGAGGGGCAGAAGGAGATACAGAGAAAAAATCTTAAGCAGGCTCCATGCCAGCAGGCAGCCTGACATGGGGCTCAATCTCACAACCCTGAGATCATGACTTGATCCAAAATCAAGTCAGATGCTTAGCCAGTTGAACCATCCAGGTGCCCCTCTGCTCTGGTCTTTATTATTTCCTCCCTTCTGCTGGCTTTAGGCTTTGTTTGTTGTTCTTTTTCTAAGTCCTTTAGGTGTAAGGGTAGCTTGTTTATTTGAGATATTTCTTGCTACTGTATTACCAAAGATTTTGGACTGTTATCATTTTTCATTTGTTTTGATGTATTTTTTAATTTTTTTAATTTCCTGGTTGACCTATAGATTGTTTAATAGGATATTGTTTAACCTCCATGTATTTGAAGTCTTTCTAGATTTTTTCTTTTGGTTGATTTCTTGCTCCATAGCATTCTGATTCAAAAAAGATGAATGGTGTGACTTCAAAATTTTTGTATTTGTTGAAGCTTGTCTTGTGGTCTAATATGTGATCTATATTAGAGAATGTCCCATGTACACTTGAAAAGAATGTGTAATCCACCGTTTTAGTATGGAGTATTTAAAATACATATGTTAAGTCCATATGGTCCAGTGTGTCCCTCAAAATCATTGTTTCCTTATTAATTTTCTGTTCATATGATCTGTCCATCGAAGGAAGTGAGTTGTTAAAGTCCTCTACTATCATTGCATTTTTATCAATTAGTTCCTTTATGTTTGTTATTAAATGTTTTACATGTTTGGATGCTCCCATGTTGGGTGCATAAGTATTTACAATTGTTATATTTTCTTGTTGGATTGTCCCTTGTATGACTGTATAGTGTTCTTTGTCTCTTGTTTCAGTCTTTTTCTTAAAACCTAGTTTGTCTGATATAAGTATTGCTACTCTGGGTTATTTTTGACATGCATTTACATGATAAATGTTTCTCCATCCCCTCATTTTCAATTTGCAGGTGTCTTTAGGTCTAAAATAAGTCTTTTGTAGACAGCATGTCTATGGGTCTTGTTTTTTCATCCATCTTGACACTTGATGCCTTTTGAAGCATTTAGTCCATTTACATTCAAAGTAATTAATGATAAATGTGTTTATTGCCATTTTATTATCTGTTTCGTGGCTGTTTCTGGGGATTTTCTCTGATACTTTCTTAACTTTGTCAATTTTGGTCTCTCCTTTCCCCTAAAAGTTTCCTCTTTAATATTTCTTGTAGGGCTGATTTAGTCATGTTTGTTGGTCTGGGGAATTCTATCTTTCCTATTTGGAATGATAGCCTTGCTGGAGAGAGTATTCTCTGCTGCAGACTTTTACCACTCATTTCTTTGAATATATAAGGAATTCTTTTGTCTGGTGCTTTTAAGATATTTTTTAGCACCATATTTTGCAAATTTAACGACAATATGTCTTGGTGTTCTGCTTTTGTTGGTTTTGGTAGGGTTTTCTGTGATTCCTAGAAATGGTTATCTGTTTCTTTCTCTAGATTAGTGAAGTTTTCAGCTATTATTTCCTCAAATAAATTTTCTGCCACCTTTTCTCCCTTTTTGTACTGGGATTCCTATAATACAAATATTAATATGTTTTATGGAGTCACTGAGTTACCTAAGTCTATTCTCATGTTTCATAATTCTTTCTCTCTTTTGTTCAGTTTCATTACTTTCTATTACTTTGGCTCCTAGCTCACTAAATTCATTCCTCTGCTTCTTCCGTTCTGTTGTTCTTTGCATCAAGAGTGTTTCTAATCCTTTATTATACTGTTCATCTGTGACTGATACTTTTTTAACTCTTTTATCTCTGTGGTAAGGGTTTCACTGATGTCTTGTATTCTTTTCTCAAGCCCAGTGAGCATTCTTATGATTGTTGCTTTAAATTCTCCATCAAGCATGTTACTTATATCTGTTTTGCTTAGGTCTTTGGTATTGTCCTTATCTTCTCTTTTGTTTGGGGTAAATTCCTCTGTCTTCACATATTGTCTAAGTCCCTGCCTTTTTCTCTGTGTTAGAAAAGCCAGTTATGGGATCCCTGGGTGGCGCAGCGGTTTGGCGCCTGCCTTTGGCCCAGGGCGCGATCCTGGAGACCCGGGATCGAATCCCACATCGGGCTCCCGGTGCATGGAGCCTGCTTCTCCCTCTGCCTATGTCTCTGCCAATCTCTCTCTCTCTCTCTGTGTGACTATCATAAATAAATAAAAAAAAAAATTAAAAAAAAAAAAAAGAAAAGCCAGTTATGTATCCTGCTCTTGAAAGTAAAGGCCTTATGAAGAAGGGGTCATGTAGTGCCCAGGCCTGGTGCTTCAGAAAGTACTCTAGTGTGTTCTTTGTGCTCTGCTGTTATGTTTTAGCTGCTCTATCTTTCAGGCCAGTTGTCTGCAGAGGTTGTCCTTGCCTGTCACAGGCACTGCTTGTATCCTGGGCAAAATGTGGCAAGTTTTAACTAGTTGTGTTCTGGCCTGGTTGTGAAAAGAGATCTGACATACCTCTAGCCGAACTGAGGCCCAGCAGAACTGTCTGGGCGAAGATCTGACTTGGACAGGGTTTTGTGCTGGTCTTATGGGTGAGGGGCATGCTGCACTTGGACTTAGGCTATCTTGACTGAGAATGGTAGTCCTACCAGACAGCACGGCGGAGGGGGGGGGGAGTGATGTATGTAAGTTATGCATGCTGTGTCTGAACTGTGCTGCTTCTTGAAGGTGGCTCTGTGTTTATGTTGAGGGGTGGGGGAGGGATTGGTGACAACTAACTCTTTTGTCTCTCAAGAAAGCACTTCAGATAATTGTCCTACTGTGTGCCTTGGGTGTTCTTCAGATTGCTGTTTTCTTGCTGTCTGCCTCTGGAGTTGTTTGCCTGCCTCATTTCTAGGAGCAATGCAGTGGCTTCTAGGATCTATCCCAGCCAAGCCCACTGTCCTTTAACACTCCAGGCTTTAATTTCCACTGGTTCCAAGCACTCACAAAATTCAGTCCCTCTCATTTTCCAAGCCAATGGCTTTGAGGAAATATTCTCTTTATGCATTCTCTTGTGTGGTTCTCTCTCACTCACCTTTCTCTTTCACCATGGCTCTCTCCTCTCTGCAGCAACTGTGATCTGTTTTTACCCTAAACCATGTATCTGCAAGTCCTACCTTCTTTTATGTGGCCTCTTCTCTCCTTTCAGTTGTGGAGTTTGTTCTTCAGGGTTCAAGTCAATTTATGGGGTATCTAGGAAGATTTGCCGTTATCTAGCTGTGTACATGGGACAAGATGAGTCAAGGTCCTACTCCTCTGTGCCATCTTCCGCTCTTTCAAATTATTTTAATTAAGTTATTCCTTAATAACTTTAGCATCTGAAATGTCAATGTCAGATTTTTTTTTAAGATTTTATTTTATTTATTCATGAGAGACACACAGAGAGAAAGAGAGGCAGAGAGAGAAGCAGGGTCCTTGCAGGGAGCCCGAAGTGGGACTTGATCCCAGATTCTGGAATCACGCCCTGAGCCGAAGGCAGACACTGAACCGCTGAGCCACCCAGGTGTCCCTCAATGTCAGATTTTTAAAATGGAAAGCCATTAACTACAAAAATTAGCCTATCTCAGAGGAACTGAATTTTCTTTATGATTGGAAAAGTTACTTAGGTCTCTACTTTTTACATTCAAACAATTATTC